>NC_067494.1:5240714-5561548 GCF_947179515.1 Apodemus sylvaticus
AGAGTTCTCGTAGAGAATCTGCTGATCTTGATTCCTGCTAGGGACCTTCAGTGTCCCTATATGGCAAAAGAAAATAAGGGAAAAAATACTTAAAATTACATATTCATCTATTATATTATATATAATACATATGTAAAATATGTTACTTGTATTCACATATATATTATAATGTACATAAGCAAAATAGAATTATAAACACAGGAAACATATCTTCTGAAACCTGAACTGTCCTAGTTTTTATGCTTGTAGGATAGCACCACCCTGTGGCTATTATGATTTATTCTAGGATTTAATAATTGTGTAAATCTTCTGCCTGTGCTGTAACCTGAAGTGGTACCCTGTGTTTTCCTTCAGCAGTTTTAGCATCTCAGCTCTTGCATTTAAGGCATTTGATTCATTGTGAACTGTTTTTTCTTTTTCTTTTTCTAAATATGCATTCAGTTTCCACATGTGGAAAATGAGTTTCTCTAGCAGTATATGTAGAAAAGACTGTCTTCTGTGTATGCTTTTCATCTTTGTCAACAACCAAGTGGTTATAGTTTCACAGGTTTATTTTTATGTATGTTATTCTAGTTCACTGGTCTAGGTGTCTCTGCCAATGTGACTTTAAAAAACAAAACAAACAAAAGATGAGTGAGTACTCTCGTCATATAATATAAGCATTGTAAGTGTCTAGGAAAAATCCCTAAAATAAGAAACAGCACAAGTTCACCCTCAGTATCCAGAAACAACCTTGAACCAAGACCAAAGGAAATAACTTCATAAGCCATCTCTTTCAGAGTTCTTCCTTATTGTCTTCTAACCACTGGAAATAACCTATTACCCTGAAAATAATTGTTTAATAATTATTTAATAGCTATGTGTGAAACTCAATAATAAAACTACTATGTAGAATGTGAAAAAATAGTGTAAATCAAGTTTTCCACTAGGGTTTTTCTTGGTCCTATCTTGTCAAAAGCATGCTGGTGAGAGTGATGATGATGATGATGATGAAGATGATGATGACAATCATGAAACTAACTTAAAGATAAAGATGAGCAGTATGACATTCTACAAAATACAGTAGACAGTAGATGAGGCTGACTAGTTCAGATTACACGGAGACAGGAAAACAACATAATAGTAAGAAGTGGTTTGGTTAAAATTGGGATATTTCACATCATTAATCTTTTAATGGTTAAGGCAAAACTAGCTTTTCATTTATTTATTTTATTAATCATTTTATTCATTTATATTTCAAATAATATCCCCTTTCCTGGTTACCCTTCCACAACCTCCCATCCTATTCCCTCTACCCCCCTCCCCTTTGCCTCTATAAGGGTGCTCCTCCACATACTCATCTACTTCTGCCTCACTGCTCTAGCATCCCCCTGCACTGGGGCTTCAAACTTCCACAGGACCAAGGGCTCCCCCTCTGATGTCAGATAAGGGTGTTCTCTGCTACATATGTATCTGGAGCCACAGATCCCTCCATATATACTCTTTGGTTAGTGGTTTAGTCTCTGGGAGCTCTGGGTGGTCCAGTTAGTTGATATTGTTCTTCCTATGAGGTTGCTATCCCTTGCCCTACCTCTTCCATTGGAGTCCCTGGACTCAGTCCAATGGATAGCTGTGAGTATCTGCATCTGTGTTGGTCAGGAGCTGGTAGAACCTCTCAGGGAACAGTGATACCAGACTCTAGTCAGCAGGTATTTCTTGGTATGAGGAATCTTGTTGGGTTTTGGTGTCTGTAGACAGGATGGACATTGAGGCAGTCCACCAAATGACCCATCCATCAGTCTCTGCTCCATTTTTTGTCCCTGTCTTTCCTTTAAGCAGTAATATTTCTGGGTTAAAAATTTTGAGATTGGCAGGTGACCCCATCCCTCAACTGAGGGCTCTGCCTATCTACAAGAGGTCGTGCCTACAGGCTCTATCTCCCATGTGCTACATACTTTGGCTAAAGTCATTTCCTTTCAGTCCTGGGAACCTCTTCTTTCACTGGTATCTGGGACTTTCTAGTGGGTACCCCTAGTTTCTCATCCTCCACTGCTACATATTTTTATTTGATTTCCTGGCCCTCTGTACTTCTCTCCTGTCCCTTCTATGCCTCATCCTATCCCAACCCTTTTCCCTCTCCTTTCTCTGTCCCCCCCAAGTCCTTCCCTCCCTCTACCTCCTTTCATTATTTTGTTCCCCCTCTATGTAGGATTGAAGCATCCACACTTTGGTCACTTTTCTTAAGTACCATATGGTTTTGGGGTTGTATTGGGGTATTCTGAGCTTCGGACCATGTGTAGTCTTTTGTGTCTAGGTTACCTCACTCAGGATAATATTTTATAGTTCCATCCATTTGACTGTGAATTTCATGAAGTCATCATTTCTAATAGCTGAGTAGTACTCTATTGTGTAAATATACCTCATTTTCTGTATTCGTTCTACTGTTGAGGGATATCTGGGTTGTTTCCAGCTTCTAGATATTATAAGTAATACTGCTATAAACATAGTGGAACATATGTCCTTGTTATATTTTGGATCATCTTTTGGTTATATGCCCAGTAGTGGTATATCTGAATCTTCAGGTAGCTCTATTTCCAGTTTTCTGAGCAACCTCCAGATTGATTTCCAAAGTGCTTTTAACAGCTTGCAGTCCCACCAGCAATGTAGTAGTGTTCCTCTTTCCCTACAGCCTTACCAGCATGTGCTGACATCTTTGTTGATCTTAGCCATTCTGATTGATATGAGATAGAATCTCAGGGTCATTTTGGTTTGCATTTCCCTAATGACTAAGGATGTTGAACATTTCCTTAAGTGCTTCACAGCCATTTGTTACTTTTCAGGTGAGAATTCTTTGTTTAGCTCTGTACCTCAATTTTTAATAGGGTTATTTGGTTCTCTAGAGTATAACTTCTTGAGTTCTTTGTATATTTTGGGTATTAGCCCTCTATTGGATGTAGAGAGTTGGTAAAGATCTTTTCCCAATCTGTGGGTTGCTATTTTGTCCTATGGACAGTGTCCTTTGCCTTGCAGAATCTTTTCAATTTTATGAAGTCCCATTTGTCAGTTGTTGATCTTAGAGGATGAGCCATTGGTGCTCTGTTCAGGAAATTTTCCTCTGTGCTGATGTGTTCGAGGCTCTTCCCCACTTTCTCTTGTATTAGCTTCAGTGTATCTGTTTTTCTGTGGAGGTCCATGATCCACTCTGACTTGAGCTTTGTACAAGGAGATAGAATATATCAATTTGCATTCTTCTACCAGTTGAACCAACACCATTTATTGAAAATCTATTGAACCCATTTAATGTTTCTTATATGCATGGGTGTCAGGCCTGAGCATTCAGCACCAGAAAATCAGCTGGTGTATTCTTCTCTGGAAGGGTCGCTTGTCCAGATCAGTTTCCTTCAGTACTTTGTGTATAGTTGATGTCTTCATGGTGCCAGAGTGCACCATGCAAGTTTGCAAAGGAGAGAGGTAACCAAAAGGTCCCCAGCTATGATGCCTGTAAGCCATATACAGTTACCCTTACAGGACAGCAGCAGTTCACTGATGTGTCAACAGGCCTTTCCATGAAAGTCCAGGGCAAGTCCAGAAGCACGTTAACATTTCTTCAGCTATGAACTGAGTCTTCCCTTCAGAAATCGCATTGTGTAAATACCTAAAGAGCAAATGAGACATTAAAAAACTATAAAAAGCAGGCGGAGATCTTGAAACAGATGGAGAAAATACATGTTAAATATGTCATCTCTAAGCATAGAGGTCCGTGCCTTTAATCTCAAGTCTCATCAGGCAGAATATTAGGCTGCCCAGACAAGCCAAGGATCTGTAGAGAGAAGGTTCTATGTAAAAACATAAAATAAAATAATAAAAGGTGTTATCTCTCTGAGAATACATTCCTGCTCCTTCAGTGCAGGAGGAGAGCTCTAGGTCCCACCTGCCAGTAAACTGCTCAATAACCTCAAGATGTCCTGTTGTATGCTCACAGTGGCCTGATAGATACAGATCAGTCTCGGTGTGGGAAAACTTAAACTTTCATCCCCTATATATAATCCTCTCCATGTCAGCACTGCCATTCCTGTCCTTTCAAGTGTCTGCTCATCAACAGTAACACTCCAGACATGCAACTCTGACACACCTCTTTTTAATAAAGACAGCAATGAGACACAATACTGGATGTTCTTCCAGATGGAATCCTAGTGTTCTCATTTTCCTTCAGAAACACATCTCAACGTGGCACAATTTTCACAGATGCTTACGTCTGACTGCTGTTAGCTGCCTGTCATGCATAAAGATTCTTTTATAACCACTTTTCTTTCTTGCCTTTAATTTGTTTTTGTTTGTTTGTTTGTTTATTGAGACAGGGTCTCGCTATGTGGCTATAACTTGCTTGGATCTCACTATATAGACCAGGCTGACCTTCAACTCATAGAGTTGATCCTTTGGCCTCTATCTCCTCAAGTCCTGGGATTAAAGGTATGCCCACCATGGGCAGAAATATAAAGGGTTTTTATTTTACTTATGCATAAGCATGTGTGCAGCATGAGTTTATGTGTACCATGTATGTACAAATATCCACAGCTATTGCCTTTCTTAATGCAACAGTTTGAAATAAGACATTCCCTTGGAATTATAGATTTTGAGAAGGGCCTGGGAATGCAGCTTAAGTATTGTTAATTTACTGCTTTCTCAGCTATTTTTCAATATTATGACATGTTCTTCAATAGGAAGTATTTATAAATGAGTTATTGCAAGGGCGGTAACATATGAACATTTGTCAATAAGACATGCTATCTCTTAACTGTAATTCCCTATAAAATCAAATTCAAAGAGCTGATCACATACCTCCACCATCACAGGATATACATTACCATTCCAAAATGTCATAGTAGGAAAATATTGGATGAATCCAACACCAAAAGCCAGCTGGGAAAACTCCAAATTCAACATCTCCATGTCTAATATCAAAGCGTTGTTCAGATCTCCAACTCCTTGTTGACTTCAACACAATTCTTTCTCTTTTGCTGGTCCCACTCCCTGTTTAGCAGCTTTCCTCAGCAGGTGTCCCATGGCTCTGGCATCTCCAACATCTTGGGGTCTCCAATGTAGCTTCAACTTTACAGCTTCTTGTTCTCAAGTCTATGCTCCAAATGATCCTCTGGACTCCTCCAAAGGGCTTGGGTCATTTCTCCACCTCTGCCCTCTGTAGCACTCTAGGTTCTGACTGAGTCCACTTCACTGCTGCTGCTGTTTTTGGTGATCACCTCACAGCACTGACATCTCTAATTTACTGGAGTCTTCCACTGCAACTATTTACCAATAGCCTCCATAGGCTCTCTTCATGGTGCCAAGCCTCAATTCCTTTGCATGACCTCCTCAGTCCTGGACAATCAACTGCAACTGAGGCTGTACCTTCACCAATGGCCTTCTCTGGCCTCACACAGTACTAAAACTCAGCTACTTTCCAAAAATCGTTTCACACCTTCAAAACCGATATCAACTGGGTAATTCTTACACATTACCAAGTCCAGATGAAGCACAAGGCACAACCTTGGCTATCTCAGAAACACTGCTTCTTTATGCTCTCAGGAAACACTTCCCAGAAGATTTCACTTCAGTGTTGCTGGTGTCTTCTTAATCATCACTAATTTCTGAGTTTCAACTAACCACCATCCAACTAGTCCGTTCTATTCTTGACTCTAAAGCCAGAGGCACAGGACTGGAGCTGCAGAGTTCTGCTGCTTCTGGAACATGGCCCTTTTGTGCTATTATATTATGACCAGCTTTATATTTTCTAACTCCTTTACTGCCTAAGCTTGGCTGTCCTAGAACTTGCTCTGTTGATTGACCTCAACTCAGAGATCTGCATGGCTCTGCCTCCTGAATGCTGGAATCAAAGGCTTGTACCACCACACCTTGACCTAGTTTTTTTTTTTTTTTCACCAAGAACATGCTCTGTCCCAGGCTGGGACAACTAGATATAACTATTCCTTGTTCAACAGGAAATGCATAAGCAATAAGCTATGCTGGGTGGGATCTTGCCATAAAGTCACCACTCCCTTAATCTCCTCAAACATAGGATTTCATTCCATTGCATTTCCTGGTGGCTTTTTATTACTTGAACTACACAATTTGTATTTTTTTCTTTCTAAATTTGTTGCACACTATCAAAACGTTCTTCGTGAGACCAAATCACAGCACTGACTCTAAACTTGATTGTTATAAGACCTTTGTCAATGCAGTTAATTTGACTCTCTTCACCTTAGCCTCAGACAGACTCTTCAGAGAAGGGCAAAAAGCAGCCACATTATTCACCATAATATTAGAAGAACAGTTTCTCGGCAACATACTAAAATTCTTCTCCTCTAGAACCAGGCTTCAAGAGTTCAAATCACCTTCAGCAACAAAGTCTTTCATATTCCTACTAGGAAAGCCCATTAAGCTCCATTTAAAGTCCCCAAATACACATTCTTCAAAACAGAAGCATGATCAGGCCCATCATAGCAAAACCCCAGTTCATGGTACCAACTTCTGTCTTAGTTGGGGTTTCCATTGCTGTGAAGAGACACCATGACCAAGGGAACCTTTAGAAAAAACAACATTTAAATGGGGCTAGCTTACAGGTTCTGAGGTTCAGTCCATTGTCATCATAGTGGAAAGCATGGAAGCATCCAGGCAGACATGGGGCAGGAGGAGCTGGGAGTTCTACATCTTCATCCAAAAGGAAGCCAGGAGCAGACTGTCCCACCAGCAGCCAGCAGCTATGAAGAGGATTTTGCAGCCCACCCCCCACAGTGACATACTTCCTCCAACAAGGCCACTCTTCCTAATAGTGTCACACCTTGGACCAAGCATATTCAAATCACCACATGTATATATATGTTAATATTTCTGTTAAAGAAACCTAGTGTCTGGAGTAGGAAAAAGCTAGCTCTAGACTGCCAATAGTAAACTAACATACTACTTAAAAGAAATATGCTTCTCTTTCTTTAAAGCTTTATACCCTAAATACCTCCTAATTTCAGGACAATAGTTTCAACTAACAGATCCCAAGATTCTGGCCAAAATGTTGTCCATGCAGATTTGGTTTTTAATTCTCTACTTCTGAATGTTGTTACTTCACCATGGTTACAATGGTATTTATCATCTGACATTCACTAAATTGGGTATTTGTGGTGGTTTGTATGAATAATGTCTCCTACAAGTTCAGATCAAGGAGATGTTTGTTCCCTTGTAGGTGTTGTTTTGGGAGGTGGGGTAGCATTGCTGAAAGGAATACCTCACTGTGAATGGACTTGGGGAATTTATAACTTTAACCCACTTCCATTTTGTTTTTCCTCTTCCCACAAGTGGATATTGATGTGATCTTCAGCTTAGTGTTCTTCCTATAAGCCTGCTGTTTTCTGCCATGGTTTCCTGCCAAAGGACTCTTAACCCTCTGAAAATGTAAGTCAAAATAAATTTCTTCTTCCACAAGTTGCTTTTAGTCATGGTATTTTATCACAGTAATGGAAAGGTACCTATTATGATATTATTGCCTACAGGAAAAAAGTGAGAAAAAAGGTGTTAATGAAATAATCCTTTATAAACATAAAGGATTAAGAATATGATTTTACATTTCCAAAGAATAAAGATCAATGTCATTGATCAAATTTATGAATTTAGATGGCGTATACAAACATATATCTAGTCACATTTCTGGAGGATTACGAAACATGAAACTCAAAGTGAAATGGATTTTTTTCCATTTGCTCTTAGGTTTGACTATTATAAAGCAGAATTTGTGAAAGGCTAGTGTATAGGGTTAATATTGCTAGTCACTTGGATGCTATATAAAATCACCTACAAGAAAAATCTTCAGGCATGCCTGTGATGAATTACCTAGATTAGGTTAATTGAGGTAGAAAGACCCACCTTAACTGTGATGGTTCCATTCCAAGGGTTCAGGTACTGGGCTGAATTAAAAATGAGAAAGTAAATTAGGAATAAGGACTGACCTCTGTTCCACTGTGGACACAAGGTAACCAGCTGTCTCAAGCTCTTGCTGTCTTGAACGTCTATGATTTGTGGTCCCTCAAAGTGTGAGCCAAAATAAACCTTTCCATGACAACTTTGCTTTCTGTCAGGCATTTTCTTAAAGTAATGAGACAAGAAACTAACATACTGGGTGTCTTTGAAAACCACAACCCTCATAGGTAACTTGAAACCTCCTTTCCTTTTCTGGTGGTTGGAGTGAAGTGAACAGAGGTAAGGGGTGGGAAGGTAGGGAAGGATGGGGTAGGGCTGTTAGGTTAATCTCCTTGGTGAGAGCCAGGCCCATCCAAGCCTTTCTCGGGAGCTCTGATGAAAGGACAAAGGGAGCCTAGTTTTGTGTCCTTGGCCAGGGTTGGAAGGCGTACAGTGCACTTCATTCTTCTGGCTGAAGAGATTGTGTGGTCTGTCACTGGTTCACTTGAGATGACCTTTGTTCTCCTTGTACAGCATTGCTTCATTAGCTTCCTGCTAACTTCATTCCATTGTATGATACTTTTCTTTTGACTTTGTCCCATTTCTGAAACTGTATATGAGATGCTGTATTTCTTAATGAACTTTCTTGGCATAAGACATAGCTCTGCAAGATCTGTCCCCAACTCTCCTATCTTATCTTTTATCTTATCTGGCTCTTCCTCTTAGGATCCTGTCACCAAATAACAATCAGCTGCTTCTGGACACATTCTCTATTATTAATCAGGAGAAAAAGTTAAATGTAGAAATAAGCCTGATTAGAGGAAGTGGTAATCAAAATGGCTTGAATATAATTTAACAGTTCTATAGATATCAAATGCAAGCAAGAGATACCTTATATGCTAGAATTTTGCACCCAGCCTCCTCAACTCCTAGAATATGTAACAAAGGAAAGTGTAGAAATTACTCACTTAACCCCGTGCTGGAATAAGCATGCTCTTCTGCAAGACTTATAATAAAATGATATCTTACATTATAAAAAATAAAATTAACGAAGATATGGAAAAGGGAAATTATACATTCTTTAAAGTGCATTATGATGTGGAAATATAAATTAGATTTTAGCTATTATAACTATATTCCAAGGTTTTGTGAAGAGATCAAAGAATTTTCAAACTTGGATAGTACATATTTTATCTCTTCATGTGATCCAGTTTTACTCCTGTTTTACTAGCATCACATTAGATAATTTTTCTTGGTGGGATTTTTTTCCCTGTTAACGTTTTATTATTACAGTGAGCTGCATAGTTTCCCTAAGGCAAGAGAGATGGACTTCATCTCCCTCACCACTCTCATTCTTGTCTACCCCAGGGATTGTGTATATCAAGATAGCAGGCCTGTTTACATTTATTAAAGCAGGACAGTTTGAGTTTATTGTGACATGTTTTTATCTTTCTGTTGCTGAAGAATAAAATGAAAGGAAAAATTTTATTAGTTTTTGTACTAAATATAGAACTAATTGCAATTCATACGGGTGTTTGGAACTTAACATTTGCACCTGGAAATAATAGAAACCATATTTAACATAATGATTAAATTTTATTTTAATGAAGATATACCAGATTCACCAGTAAGGGAGAATCTGGATTCTACACAAAGAAATTGAATTGATTCTGGTTTTTTTTTTTTTTTTTTTTTCCTTTTCATGCTGGTTTCTAGTCCAGAAATCTATTGATTAAAAAAGTCAAATGAAAATTTAATAGAAAAGAATTAACTTTTAATGTTGATATTACAATATCCAATGAAGGGCGGCGGCGGCGGCGGCGGCAGTGGCAGCAGTGGCTGCTCCAGCTGAAGGGCCATCAGCAGTGGAACCAAGGCGTCACAGGGACCAGTTAGGCCCTGCGCCCACGACCACTGACCTTCGCTGACCAGCCGGGCAGCAAGCAGCTGCAGTTGTGCGGCGCCTTTCCTGCACGGAGGCCACTTCAGAACTCGGCCTCCCACCAGTCAGGAGAGGAGCATCCATCTTGGTTCCGTACTCCAGGAATCGGACAGACTGAGGTATACAAACATAATCCGAGGCCAACACCGCGGTGGTCTGAGCCCGACGGGCGTTGGCCTGCACCCAGGCCCTGGGCGGGTCGGGGGGCCATCGGGGTGCCAACCCAACCAGGAGGTTTTTTGCCCAGGCCTGCGAGCGCGCCGCCACCATTTTGCCTGCAGGACGACAGAGAGCTCAGGCGGGCAGACCTGTAGCAGGCATAGCCTAAGGCTAACAAAGCGGGGGTCCAGGCACCAAAAGGCACAGGACTGACCCCAAGAACTGGGCGGCTTGGTGGGCCATCTGTGAGTCAACCCGCCCAGGTGATTGTTAGCAAAGCAGACTCTCCCGGCGCTTTCAGGGAGCGCGGGCGCGCACGCCCGCCATCCTAGTCACCTGGCAAACCCAATTAACAGTCATAGCCCTAGGGGAACTTTGCTCGGACCTTGGCCTCCCAGGCTTTTGCCTGGACTCAGGGACTGGGCGGCCAGGCTAACCTTGTGTGCGACAGCCCGGTTGGCAGATCGGCTGCCCAGCAGAGTGAGCGGAACACAGGGGAGGTCACAGTAGCATACACCGTCGGCACTCCCTGGGAGTGCACACGGGCTCCATCTGCTCCACAGACACAATCTGGGGCAAGCCCTCAGGCAGAAGCCCTTAGCTCTACTCTCTCCGCTTCCGGATCCAGATCAGTCTGGGCGGCAGCATTACATCTCCAAGTCCTGCAAGTGGCTAGCTGGGCTTCCGGGCGGCCAGCTGGGAGAAGTCAGTGTGCTCCAGTGAATCCAGCGGGCCCCAGCGGGAGCCTTCGGGTGCCTGCTTTGGGATCTGAACAGCCTGGGCAGCAGCACACTGTCTACAAGCAGTGCAGGAGGTAAGCTGTGCACCAGAGGCCAACTGGGAAGGGGCAGCTTGCACTGGTGAGTCCAGCACTGACAAGATAAACTAACACCAGTGAGATCTAGATGGCAAAAGGCAAACGCAGGAACATCACTAACAGAAATCAAGGCAATATGGCAACATCTGAACCCAATTCTCCTCTACCAACATGTCCTGGATACCCCATCACACCAGTAAAACAAGATTTGGATTTAAAATCACTGGTCATGATGCTGGTACAGGAACACATGAAGGTCATACATAAAGAAATTCAGGAGAAAATGGATCAAAAGTTAGAAGCCCTTGCAAGGGAAACACAAAAATCATTGAAAGAAATCCAGGAGAATACAAAAGCCAACAAGGAGGAAATGCAAAAAACACTTAAAGAAATACAGGAGAACTTTGCTCAACAGGCTGAGGTCATGAAAGACGAAACACAAAAATCTCTTAAAGAAATACAGGAGAACTTTGGTCAACAGGCTGAGCTCATGAAAGAGGAAACACAAAAATCTCTTAAAGAATTACAGGAAAACACAAACATGCAAGTGAAGGAGCTAAGCAAAACCATCCAGGATCTAAAATCAGAAGTAGAAACAACTAAGAAAACTCAAAGGGAGACAACTTTGGAGATAGAAAGCCTTGGGAAGAAATCAGGGGACAGAGATACAAATATCAACAACAGAATACAAGAGATAGAAGAAAGAATCTCAGATGCTGAAGATTCCATAGAAACCATGGACTCAACAGTTAAAGAAAATGCAAAATGCAAAAAGCTTGTAACCCAAAATATCCAGGAAATCCAGGACACAATGAGAAGACCAAACCTAAGGATTATAGGCATAGATGAGAGTGAAGATTTACAACTTAAAGGGCCAGCAAATATCTTCAATAAAATTATGGAAGAAAACTTCCCTAACCTAAAGAGAGAGATGCCCATGAATATACAAGAAGCCTACAGAACTCCAAACAGACTGGACCAGAACAGAAATACTTCCCGTCACATAATAATCAAAACACCAAATGTTCTAAACAAAGAAAGAATACTAAAGGCAGTAAGAGAAAAAGGCCAAGTAACATATAAAGGAAGACCTATCAGAATCACAGCAGACTTTTCACCTGAGACTATGAAGGCTAGAAGGTCCTGGGCAGATCTCATGCAGACTCTAAGAGAACACAAATGCCAACCAAAACTACTATATCCAGCAAAACTCTCAATCACCATAGATGGAGAAACTAAGATATTTCATGACAAAACCAAGTTTACCCAATATCTATCCACAAACCCGGCCCTAAAAAGGATAATAGGAGGACAACACCAATACAAGGAGGGAAACTTCACCCTGGAAAAAGCAAGATAGTAACCTTTCATCAAACCCAAAAGAAGTTAAGCATTCAAATTTAAAAAATAACGTCAAAAATGATAGGAAGTAACAATCACTATTCCTTAATATCTCTTAACATCAATGGACTTAATGCCCCAATAAAAAGACACAGACTAACTGAATGGATACGTAAACAGGACCCTACATTTTGCTGCTTACAGGAAACACACCTCAGGGTCAAAGACAAACACTACCTTAGAGTAAAAGGCTGGAAGACAATTTTACAAGCAAATGGTCTCAGGAAACAAGCTGGAGTAGCCATTTTAATATCAGATAAAATTGACTTTCAACCCAAAGTCATCAAAAGAGACCCTGAGGGACACTTCTTGCTGGTCAAAGGAAAAATACAAAAAGAAGAACTGTCAATCCTGAACATCTATGCCCCAAATGCAAGGGCACCCTCTTTCGTAAAAGAAACTTTATTAAAACTAAAAGCACACATTGCACCTAACACAATAATTGTGGGTGACTTCAACACTGCACTTTCCTCAATGGACCGATCAGGAAAACAGAAACTAAACAGGGACACAATGAAACTAATTGAAGCTTTGGACCAATTAGATTTAACAGATATATATAGAACATTCTATCCTAAAACAAAAGAATATACCTTTTTCTCAGAACCTCATGGTACCTTCTCCAAAATCGACCATATAATTGGTCACAAGACAGACCTCAACAAATATAAGAAGATCGAACTAATCCCATGCCTCCTATCTGATCACTATGGAGTAAAAGTGGTCTTCAATAGCAACAGAAACAACAGAAAGCCCACATACACGTGGAAACTGAACAATACTCTACTCAATGATACCTTGGTGTGTACTTACTTCTTTTTATTCCAGAGCCTTCAATTGTGCTGTCAAGCTGCTAGTGTATGCTCTCTCCAGTTTCTTTTTGGAGGCACTCAGAGATATGAGTTTCCCTCTTAGCACTGCTTTCGTTGTGTTCTATAAGTTTGGGTATGTTGTGCCTTCATTTTCATTAAATTCTAAAAAGTCTTTAATTTCATTCTTTATTTCCTCTTATAAGTTTTGATATGATTTGCCTTCATTTTCATTAAATTCTACAAGGCCTTTAATTTCTTTTTTTATTTCTTCCTTGACCAAGTTATCATTGAGTAGAACATTTAATTGCTTGACCTTTTTTCCTTACTGCTTTTAACATCCTTTCTTTGTTTTGTGCATTTGTTGTTTTGACTATTATATGAAATGAGGAATTTCTTTTCTGGTCCAGTCTGTTTGGAGTTCTTTAGACTTCTTGTATGTTCATGAGCATCTGTTTCTTTAGGTTAAAAAATTTCCTTCTACAATTTTGTTGTAGATATTTATTGGTCCTTTAAGTTAGGAATCTTCACTCTCTATATATCTATTATACTCAGGTTTGGTCTTCTCATTATGTCCAGGATTTCCTGGATGTTTTGGATTAGGAGTTTTTTGCTTTTTGCATTTTCTTTGACTGTTATGTTAATGTTTTCTATGGTATCTTCTGCCCCTGAGATTCTCTCTTATATCTCTTGTATTCTGTTGGTGATGCTTACATCTATGACTCCTGATCTCTTTCCTGGTTTTCTATCTCCAGAGTTGTCTCCCTTTGTGATTGCTTTATTGTTTCTATTTCTATTTTTAGATTCTGGATAGTTTTGTTCAATTCCTTCACCTCTTTGGTTGTGTTTTCCTGTAATTCTTTAAGAATTTAAGGGCTTCTAGCTGTATACCTGTGTTCTCTCGTATTTCCTTTTTCTTTGTTTAAATATTTATTTATTTATTTATTTATTCATTTATTATATGTAAGTATACTGTAACTGTCTTCAGACGCTCCAGAAGAGGGTGTCCAATTTCATTGCAGATGATTATGAGCCACCATGTAGTTGTTGGGATTTGAACTCTGGACCTTTGGAAGAGCTGTCAGTGCTCTTAACTGATGAGCCTTCTCTCCAGCCCCTCTCCTGTATTTCTTTGAGGGAGTTATTCTTTTTAAAGTCCTCTATCATTATCATGAAATGTGATTTTAAATCAGTCTTGCTTTTCTGGTGTGTTGGGATAATCAAGGCTTGCTGTAGTGGGAGAACTGGGTTCTGATGATAACAAGCCACCTTTGTTTCTGTTGCTTATGATCTTGTCTTAACCTCTCACCACCTGTTTATCTCTGGTGTTAGCTGGTCTTGCTGTCTCTGACTGTGGCTTGTCCCTCCTGCAAGTCTGTGTGTCAGTACTCCTGGGAAACTAGTTCTCTCCACGAGGAACTTGGGTATGGAGAGCTATGGCATAGGGTTAGCTCCTGGGTACAGGCAGAAACCAGAAGGATCCTGTCCCTGTCTGTTCCTTGGTTCCTGTGTCCTGATGGCTCTGAGCAGGTCCCTCTTGGGCAAAGAATTTGAGATGTGGTGCTCTTACCTGTGCTCACAAGAGTGTCCAGGCCTCTCCTGACAATATTTGGGCATGGAGCACAGAGGCACAGGATTAGCTCCTGGTGCAGGAGGATAATTTAGCAGGATTTTTTATGATCCACACATTTACTTTTTATCAATGTCATTGTTATATAGTTCTTACACTGCCAAACATTCTTGAAAATCTGAAAAAAAAATAGAGTGCCAAGAACCTCATTCACCCATTATATAGTTTATTAAATCTTGATTTATATGTCCTTTTACTATTTTACTATCTGAAGAAATTCTAAGAGTCATTCTACACCTATAAAAGGCTGTTTCCCAGTCACTAGACCTCTTCACTGTTGTCTCATGTGATCTCTTAATGCTTCAATCACATAGGACTTGCCTCTCTACTCTTTGTATGAGACATTTTAGTACAGAAAAGGGAGAAGGAAACTTGAGAGCTGCAACAGTGAAGATTTACGAACTGGATAACTAGCGACATCTAGTGGTCACTTCTGTGACCAGCTACTTCTGGATTTTCATTGTTAAAAGTTACAAGTCAAAAGCTCCTCTCCCTACACTTCCTCCTTGCCTCATTCCCTCCTGATCTTGGCTACCATCATGTGATCTGCTTCTCTTTCTATCCACACCATCCTCCGCATCATGAGCTTCAGAAATTGAGAGTTAAATTAACTCCCTTCCCTCTTATTTGTTCAGGTCTCATAACAGAGACAAAACGTCTAACATATTACAAAATAGTAACTGCTAAGTAATATCTGTTGGCAAAACTTTGAATTTTAGCCTGGGTTTTTATATTTTCATGAAGGAATCTGGAAATAAACAAGTAAATGTTGATAATATTTAAGAAATGTATCACAAACTAAGTTATTCTTACTAACACAATTGCAGTGCTTCAAACTGAATCATATTAATAAATCTCATTGACACTAATAACATATTCAGAATTATAAACCAAAAGCAGGGAAGAAAAAATCCCAGGGAGAGAAAAACAACCATTCCACACATGTCAAGGACAGGCACTGGGGCAGTGTGGGAGAAGGTTCCTGCATGGCTCTGTCTTCTTTCAACCACCCACCAACTCTGTAAGGACAAGTCTCTGTCCTCCATTTAACAGATGATTTTGTTAATTTACATTCTGTCCCTGTACCCTCTGGCTAGTCTGGCTGAGGGTTTATCTATCCTGTTGATTTTCTCAAAGAACCAGCTCCTGGTTTTGCTGATTCTTTATATAGCTCTTTTTGTTTCTACTAGGTTGATTTCAGCGCTAAGTTTATTTCCTGTAGTCTACTCCTTTTGGGTGTCTTTGCTAAAGGACCCTCTGTTCTGTAATGAACAAGTACAGATCTAAATTCAGCCAATATGATTAAAGTCATATTGCTCTGAATGTTTCAACACAGAGATACCAAACTTACAGTCTGGACAAAAATGCCAGTACGTCTTTCAGTACTGTCATGTTTTACAGTCCTTTAAAAAGGTGGATCATTTATTGTCAGGAAAGATGCTTCAAAAGTCAAGTTGATTTCCTTCCAACAATGAGCCAAGACTTTCATTTCACACATTCATTCAGTTATTGTGTCAGGCATCCATGGGACATGGGACTAGAGAACACAATAGATGGAATGCTGCCTTCATTTATTGTCTCTTGGGAAAGATATATGTGGATATGCCTAAAAGGTAACTCACCCATGCTAAATCTGAAGAAAGGTGAATATGCAGTATTTGGAACTGCATGTTTTTTTTTTTAAACTCCTACTAATAAACATAAATCCCAAAGGTGGGGAGATGGCTCCACAGTTAAGAGCATTTGCTGCTCTTGCAGAAGACTGTAGTAGAGATTCCCGCACCTACAAAGTGGCTCACAAGCTTCTGTAACTCCAGTTCCAGGGCTTCTGACATTGTCTATTCTGTAGTTCAGATACACTGGCAGGCAAACAGTTATTGTAGAGAGCCTTATTGGGGTACCACGATGCCATGCCACCTGGCAGGAATTTGACATTGACCAATGTGAAGTTCCTCCCCCAGCCTTTGAGTGGGAACTCCTGTATCAGCCATAATCTCCTCCACCTAGGGTGGAGTGCTCAGACCAAGGTGAAGTGCATTGTTCTTCAAGGACCTGCAGTTTCCTGAGAAACACTAGTCACCTTTGGAGCAACTGAACTGGTTCTGCTGAGAAGCTTCCAGCCTTTGGAGAAGGGTTTCCCCTGCCTATATATTTGGAGTTCTCCATTAAACTTTGAGACCTTGAATAGCAGGTGTTGTCTTGGTCTCCCAACTCCTTTTGTCGCCTTCCCATACATCCCCAGGTTCCCTTCCAGGTAACCCATTCGATGTAACTGTGGGAAGTTACAAGTTATAATTTATCTTTGTATTTATTTATTTATTTTATTTTTTATACATAACTGTTTCATCTGCCAGTATGCCCTCTATTAAATGTGTCTAAGGAAGGTATCAGAACCCCTGAAGATGGAGTTACAGATAATTATGAGCTACTGTGTGGGTGTCTAGATCTCAACTTTAAACCGAAATTATAGGGAAAAAAGTAAAGTGATTTAAGTTTTGCATCAGTTAGAAGTGTATTTGATAAAAAACTAATACGTTGTGCACTACACCATGTCACTGAATGTGCAAGGTTATGATACAAACAGTGTGACTGTCAGGAAGTCGTGAAATACTGTATCTGAGTAGATAGTAGTTATTATGAGATGTAATTATGTAATATGTGCTATACTGACAGAGGAGGTGAAAATAAAACTGTCTACTAAATGAAGCAGGAGTCCCAGGAAAACGGTGTGAAATCTGAAGCCTGCCAGTGCACCTGAGTTGAGATGAAAGACCACGGTGACCAGGAAGCACAATCCGTACAAAACCAAGGAGGAAATGGGAAGTAGGTGGATTGGAGAGATTTTCACAGGGCAATAGCAAC
The DNA here is from genome assembly GCF_947179515.1 of Apodemus sylvaticus. Lineage (NCBI taxonomy): Eukaryota > Metazoa > Chordata > Mammalia > Rodentia > Muridae > Apodemus > Apodemus sylvaticus. The sequence continues at coordinate 5,258,255 of NC_067494.1, forward strand.
CAAGGGTAATGACTCCTCATGGCGATAGGCTCACCTGTAGAGACAAAGCTCTGTAGACATGGGTGTATTTACCAGTCCAGTCTGACGTAGTTCATTTCTTGATAGCATTCCCAAACACTTGGTAATTGTAACTATTTCCTGTTTTAGCAGAACTTGCTATGAAACAGAGGTGTTAGGTTCATTAATGATTGTCTTAGTTAGGTTTAATTGCTATGAAGAGACACCAGGACCAAGGTGTACTATGAATATTTTAATAAATCCCAGCATGGGGTTCCTTCCTGCCTGTGACCATTCATGTTCCCAGATGAAAGACACACACAGCCTTAATTTTACGATGGTATTTTATTTCCAAAAGTTTGATCATATTGATGGTGCATATTAATGAGTTTCTGAGCCATATTTCCACCATATGCCTGTAGCAGTCACGGATCAAATTCAACCCACATTTCCCAACCCTACCCTCGGTACTGTGTTTTAAAGATTGTATTTATTTATTTATTTATTTATTTATTTATTTATTTATTTATAGATAAGGTCTAACTGTGACTGGCCTGAAATTTGCTATGTGGACCAGGCTGGCATCAAACTCACAAAGAACCTCCTGCTTCTGTTTCCTGGTTATGGGGATTAAAGGTATGCACCATCCAGGCAGTGGTGATACTCGCCTTTAATCCCAGCAGTTGGGAGGCAGAGGAGGCAGGAGGATTTCTGAGTTTGAGGCCAGCCTGGTCTACAAAGTGAGTTCCAGGACAGCCAGGGCTACACAGAGATATCCTGTCTCAAAAAACCAAAAGAAAAAGAAAGAAAGAAAGAGAGAGAGAGAGAGAGAGAGAGAGAGAGAGAGAGAGAGAGAGAGAGAGAGGGAGAGAGAGAGAGAGAGAGAGAGAGAGAGAGAGAGAGAGAGAGAGAGAGAGAAAGGAAAAACCTAAACAAACCAAAAAACAAAAATAAAACAAAACAAAAAATAAAGATATACACCATCTCATATAGTTTAATTCACTGTTTATATTAGTAATTTTCTTTTTCAAATTCAGAAACAGAGAGGAAAAAGGTACTTGGTGGACAGTGGGCAAGAAAGAGGGATTTATCTATAGGTTTACCATTTCCATGATACAATGAAGAAACTCTGGAGATCTAGCCAAGGTACAGCATAGGAGGTTAAACTAACAATAATGCATGTCACACCTGAAAATTTGGATATATACATATATATATATATATATATACATATACATATACATACATATATGACACCTGTATCTGTATATACAATATATTGGAGATATTAGATATATAGATATATCCATACAGACATTAATATATATAAACATATACATAATGATGATGATTGATGTTGGTTGTGGGTACTGCAGTAGAAAGAGTTCAGTAAGATGCTAAACCTTCATTTTTCCAAAGTAGCAGAGGGGTTCAACCTTCTTGGAAAAGACTGAGCCCGACCTTGAGCTCATTCAAGAATCAAAAACTCTCAAAACAATTTCTCAGCCTCTATCAACTAACCCAGCCATAGCAAAGGCTTTTCTGAAACATTCTACTCAACATCAGATACGAAGGCTTTGACATATCACTACATATATAAGAATGTATATGTATATTATATATATATATATATATACACACACACACAATCAAATATATAAATAAATACATACACATATATGGATATACAATCAAAATCAAATCAAATAAATACCTTTTTAATTATGTGTATACTAAACATATATAGTATTTTCTGTTGTCATTATTCACTAAGCAAGAAACCATAGTAAATATTAAATGTTCACACAGCATTTATGCTGTATTTAGTTTTCTAAATGACTATTTAAAGTGTAACAGAGACTATGTATAGTTTGTGCAAATACTATTTAATTTTTTTTTTTGTTCAAAGTCTCAAGGTTTAGTGGAGGATTCACAATTTAAAGTTTTAGGCAAGAACCCTCCCCCAGATTCCAGGGAGTATTCAGGGCAACTGGTCTGACTATTCACTGGGCATTGGTTCCACTGCTCAGGCGCCTGGGTGGGTCACCTGCTTAATTCAAGAGATTGTAAGATTTGGAAGAACAATGGACTTCATCTTGGTCTGAGTACTCCACCTTAGGTGGAGGGGATTATGGCAAATACCATTTTACTGTAAAAGATTTGCACATCATTAATATTGACATTCGTAGGGGCCCTCACAGCAATGTTCCGTCAGTAACAAAGGAAGAGTATATCTTTCTATATATAACAAAAATAAGCTGAATAGCTTACCTAAGTATATGCTACAGTAATAATTGTGATCAGGAGAAATATAAAATAACCCATGTGGTCTAATTTCTACTTTTCATAAAAGAAGCATTTTCATAAACTATTCTAAATTAAACATATTTTAAGTTTTAAAATCAAAATATAAGGTTCATGTGCATGCTTGAGGGGAGGGTGGCGTAAGAGAGCTCATCCTGTTCTCTAACCAAGCAGATGTGTGCCTAGGGAACTCTTCCTAAACCCCACTACAGATCTCTAAGTTAGAAAAAGAATGCTACATGCACCTTGTCATGCCTTAGCTCAAGCCAAGTTTGATGTTTTCTCAAAATGTGTAAAGGCAAAAAAAAAAAGTGAAGGTTACCTCTAAATGCGTACAAATATCATGTGCATTAAGTAGGCAAGTACTTTGATTGTACTAACTGAAGACTTTAGCTTTTGCTGTTGAACACCAAAGAAGATAAATTTTTTGACATATCGTGTGGAAAGCATTTATTTTCAACGAAAGTGTTCCAAGCATTTTAAGTAACATGCTGAAGAAAATGTACTTCTTATCTTTCGTTAGCATGTAGGATAAATACAAGAAAATATTTATGAGCTCATCCTAGTGGAAAAATATGTCTTAGCCAAGAGTAGAGCAACAGAATATGCCAGAGAGCATTAGAATGTGATCAAATAAAGTGCATACAAATGACCTAATGCATACTTTACAGGTTTGTAGACCATCTGCCATTCCGTTAATCAGGGCAAATAACAATACTATTCTTTTATCATTGTTTTTATCCTATTACAAAACATCTTCCACACATGATAAATAAGAAAAATAATACTGTTAACTCATTGTTCATACCATAGTATTCCTAATCAATCTCTCTTTAGCTTTTATCTCAGGTGATTTCTAGTCTGAAATGTCCCTGCTTTCTCATGTACCTACAATGATGTGCACTGTTCTAAAGATTGAAGCTTTATAAAGTAGATCTGTTTCCATATAACCATAGCAAAGACTAGTTAAGTAGAATTTCCAGCCCACCAGAGAACTCTAGGGTGTCCTCCCATAGGTATTACCAGAACAAGTACAAATAGAATCCCCCTTATATCACTTCGAAGTATTTTGTCTCTTCCCCAAATCCACATATATCCAGTCATATACTGAGTGTAACTGTTCTGTCTGATTTCTACCATTGATACCTATGGGTCTGATATATACTTATGTTGCTGCATGTGTCTGTGGTTTGCCCATCACTGCTCTGTCTTAACGATTCTATGATTACACCACAGTTTTCTTGTCTTACACCACTGTTCTTGGACATGAGCTATTTCTAGTTTGAAGATGTTTTAAATTAAGCTTCTACAAAAATATTACTCCATAGCTTACAAGAGCACTGCTTTTAAAAATAAAGCTTCTAAAAATAGTTTACAGGGTATCCCCTTTTAAAACTTAGAGTTCAGGAGTTTAAACTGGGGTCAGAGTTCAGGTTTATATTTAGCTTTAGTATATCTATATCTAAAGTAGGACACCCTATACTGGATGAATTCATTTAAAATCCCATCAGGAACATGTGAGAGATCTGGTTGCTCCATATTTTCCTCAAAATGTATCCTTATCTTCTTTTCCTTTAAATTTTACCTGCCTGCTGGTTTTGTAATGCTATATCTCACTGTGGTATTAGCCTGTGTATCCTTACACTGCCTGTGACCAAGGACACTGTTGCTGCATCTAGGGATGTAGTCAGGAGTTCGTTTTCTTTACCATTTAAAAACATAAAAAGCAGCAAAGATCTGCTTCCTGACATCTTGGAATGTCCCAGAAGAGCCATCATGTTCCTTCCTACTAGAGAAATTGGAGTTGGTCATGGTTTTCTCTGTGTCATCATTGAAAACCATAACAGACTCAAATGGAAGGTCAATTTGAGTTTAAACAAAAACCTTGTCCATGTTGTATGTCAATCAGTATCAGTATATTAATCTCATTCAGGCGTAGTGTGAGAGTCACATGTTCAACTTCCCTTTCATATAGAATACACCATTGGCTGCAGATTTCTTAGTTTTCTGGCTCTTACAATCTTTCTACCCCATCTTCTGGGATTTTCCATGAGTGCCAAATCCTCTGTACTCATACAGCTCCCAAGGACTTGGCTTACTTGGGGAAAAGAGAGAATGAAGAAAAGGCAGACACACATACGTACACACGCAGAGAATGCTGGGATCCGTTGTTCTGGACTCTCTGATAGAGAAACCATACTATCCAGGAGGCTCAGAGAGGCGGGGTTATCACATTCAGATAAACAAGAATGCAGGGATATTACATAAAGGTAAACAAGAGGCAGAGAGCATGGTATACAGCTGCACGAATGGGACTGGTTTCGCTAATGTCAGGTTAACAGTTTCTTCACATGGTAAGCGTCATAGAGTTAGAGAAAGCTATGACGGACACTTCCTGTACACACTGTCATCACTCACCCATGGTCTCTAAGGCATGGTCTCTAAGCAATGGTCTCTAAGGCACAGTCTCTGGAGGAGAGTTCCTTTCCATTCTTTCAAGGATCTGAGGGTCTGGGATCCTTGACATGGTCATGTTGAGAGGCGCACAAATATTTACTTGAACCTTAATTCATGGAGTGCTTGCTCTGTTCCCCACATTTAAGCCTTATGTGTAAAGGTTCACAAAATTTCACATGATTTCATACCTACATGCAGAACTAGATATCGTCAGTAGCTGAAGATAGGCAGTGAGCATCCTTCGGGATGAACTCTCCTATAGGTTGTCCATTGGCAGGTGATTGACCATAGGCACATTTACATATAGGCAAAACTAAGTGGACTCAGTAAGTTGCATATGTGTGCATGTATATATATATAAACATATGCATAAATAATGGATGAGTTGGGGTGGATGAGAAGATGGGAGGGTTGTCAGTGTACTGCTAATGCATAAAGTTTTCAGAGAATTCATAGTAACTTATTCTACATGGGTAATATTAATGATACATGAATTAATGTATAATTATTTATTTTGTGTATTTTTATTGTATGTATAATTACATTTATAATTATCTAATATATTATGTGTATGACTATTCACATTATATATTGTAAAGAAAAGTAATTATACATTAATTAGTGTATAATTAATGACAATAATTATATGTATAGTTTTGAATTATATATAAAATTATACATAAATAATATGTAAACATAATGTAGAATTATGAATCAAAAATTAGTATCTTTTATAAAAATAAGAAAAAATAAAAGAAAAAATTAAAAACCTAATTATTGATAGCAGACAAGCTGTCAATCTTGCAGCTGCATGGAGGAGTAGAATAAAGGATATAAGCTAGCATTATAAGAGCAATTACATGATGAGGAAGAAAACTTTAGAGAAGACAAAGAAACACAGAACACTGGGGAGTTACTGATTACTCAGTCTCTGGAAAGAATCAGGAAGAATATGGCAGAAGAGAAGAAAACAGAATAGCTCTATAGATATAGAAAAACAGAGCCTTCTGATGGCTCAAAAGGATTGAGTGGCAGTGGAAGTAATTTTTTAATTGGTTATTTTACTTATTTATATTTCAAATTTTATTCCCCTTTCTGGTTTCCCAGATGAAAACCCCTTTCACACCCCTTCTCCCCTCCTTCTATGAGGGTGCTCCCACACACACACAACCATCCCTACATCACATCGCTGTCCTAGCATTTCGTTACACTGGGGCATCAGGCCTTCACAGGACCAAGGGCCTCCCTTCCCATTGATGCCAGATAAGGCCATGCTCTGCTACATATGCAGCTGGAGCCATGGGTCCTTCCATGTGTATTCTTTAATTGGTGGGTTAGTCCCCGAGAGCTTTGGGGGTGGGGGGTCTGGTTGATTGATATTGTTGTTCAACTATGTTCATAGAAACCTTATTTGTAATAGTTAGAAGCTGGAAACAACCCAGAGGTTCCTTAACTGAAATGTGGATACAGAAAATATGGTTCATTTACACAATGGAATACTATTCAGCTATTAAGAACAAGGGGGATACCATGAATTATGCAGGCAAACAGATAGAACTAGAAAATATCATCCTGAGTGAGGTAACCCAGATCCAAAAGGACATTCATCGTATGTACTCACTGATAAGTGGTTTTTTAGACAAAAGGTATAGAATGTGCAGTATACAATCCACAGAACTCAAGAAATTAACAAGCTGAAGGGCCCAGACAAGGATGCTTCAGTTCCACTTGGGAGGGAGAAGAAAGCAGAGGGCAGATGGAGGGAGAGATCTAGGTGAGAGAGGGGAGGGGAGAGGGGAAAGGGGGAACAGGATCAATTATGGGGGGGGAGGGCAGGAAAGAATCCTAGAGGGCCAAGTGAATGAATGGGAATATATACCCTCAGGGGGTGGGAGGTGGGGGAGGGACTCTCTAGAACATACCAGAGACCTGGGAGGTGAGAAACACTCAAGACTCAGTGGGAGTGATCTTAGCCTAAATGCCCAACAATAGGAAGCTGGGAACTTGAAGAGTCCACCTCCAGTAGATAGACAGGGCCTCAAGTGGAGGGATAGGGTCAACAACCCACAGTCAAAATTTTCTACCCAGAATTGTTCCTGTCTAAAAGAATGGCAGGGACAAAAATAGAGAAGAGACTGAAGCAAAAGGAGTTCCCAATGACCAGTTCAACTTGGGATCCATCTCCTAGGAGAGCACCAAGACCTGAAATTATGACTGGTGCTATGATGTGCTTACACGCAGGAAGCCGTACCTTTATTGAACTAACTTTCCTCATCTTGTAAATTTTTGTGGACTAAGTGAATTTTTATCTGGTGAATACATACATTTTAGGACTAGAAAGAGGATGAAAACAACTCTGGTGGCTTCACTCCCAGAAAAGCACTGACTTTCCCACTTTTTTCATCACAGAGTCCAAACAACCAAAGCTACCTAGAAACATCACAGTGGTCCTATATGGAAAATACACAATTTTAACATGATGTTTAAAAGTAGATTCTGTGGTAAGATACATACAATCTCAACACCTGTTCAATACAACTTACAGTAGTCCAAATTGTTGCTTATAATGATTTTAAAGATCCCTCCATCTGGAAATGCCAGATCTGGAATCTCCTCAGTCTCAGTCAGAGTTTTATTGCTGCGTTCTTTTCTTTTTCTTTTCTTTTCTTTTCTTTTCTTTTCCTTTTTCTTTTCTTTTCTTTTCTTTTCTTTTCTTTTCTTTTCTTTTCTTTTCTTTTCTCATTTCTTTTATTTCCTTTTCTTTCTTTTCTTTTATTGGATATTTTATTTACATTTCAACTGCTATCCTCTTTCCCAGTTCCCCTCTGCAACCCCCCCTATGCTATCCCACCATCCTATGCTTCTATGAAGGTGTTCCCCAGCATACCCACATACTCGCACCTCAATACCCTAGCATTCCCCTAAACTGTGGTATCAGGCCTTCCCAGGACCAAGAGCCTCCCTTCCAGTTGATGCCAAATAAGGACAACCTCTACAACATATGCAGCTGGAGCCACAGGTCCTCTTTGGTTGGTGGTTTAGTTCCTGGGAGCTCTGGGGGATCAGGTTGGTTGGTATTGTAGTTCTTCCTATGGAGTTACAAACACCTTCAGCTCCTCCAGTCCTTATCCTAAATTCTCCATTGGAGTCTTCATGCTCAATTCAATGGTTGGCTGCAAGCATCTACCTATGTGTTGGTTAGGCTCTAGTAGAGCCTCTCAGGAAACAGGTATATCAGGCTCCTGCCAGCAAGCACTTCATCATATCAACAATAGTGTCTGGGTTTGGTATCTGCATGTGGGATGGATCCCCAAGTAGGGCAGTCTCTGGATGGTCTTTCCTTCAGTCTCTGCTCTACTCCTTTTCCCAGTATTTCCTTTAGACAGGAGCAATTCTGGGTTAAACTTTTGGAGATGAGTGGGTGGCCCCAACCCTCAACCAGGGGCCGTGCCAAACCTCTGGATATGATATCAATAGGTCATACCTCCCCTTTGTTAGATATTTCAGCTAATGTCATCTCTGTTGGGTCCTGGGTATCTCTTGCTTTCCTGGCATCTGGAACTTTCCTGACCCTCTGTATATCACCCCCTTCTTCTGCCATACTTGATCCTGCCCCCCTTTCCCCTCTCCTTCCTCTCTTCCTCCAAAGTCCCTTCCAACACCCACCTCCCATCACTATTTTATTCCCCTTTCTAAGAAGGACTGAAGCATCTACACTTTAGTCTTCCTTCTTCTTGAGCTTGATATGGTCTGTGAGTTGTATTATAGGTATTCTAAGCTTTTTCCCTAATACCCATTTATCAGTGAGTACATATCATGGGTGTTCTTTTGTGACTGGGTTACCTCACTCAGGATGGTATTTTCTAGTTCCATCCATTTGACTGTGAATTTCATGAAGTCATTGTTTTTGATGGCTGAGTAATACTCACAGTAAATGTACAGTAAATGTACTGTATTTTCTGTGTCCATTCCTCTGCTAAAGGACATCTGAGTTGTTTCTGCCTTCTGGTTATTATAAATAAGGCTTCTATGAATATAGTAGAGCATGTGTCCTTGCTATATATTATAGCATTTTTTAGATATATATGCCCAGGAGTGGTATAGCTGGGTCCTCAGGCTCTACTATGTCTAATTTTCTGAGGAACAGCCAGACTGATTTCCACAGTGATTGTGTCAGCTTGCAGTCCCACCAACAATGGAGGAGTGTTCCTTTTTCTCCAACATCTGCTGTTACCTGAGTTTTTGATCTTAGCCATTCTGACCAGTGTGAGGTGGGTCATTTTGATTTGTATTTCCTTGTTGAACATTTCTTTAGGTCCTTTTCAGCCATTCAATATTCCTCAGTTGAGAATTCTTTGTTTAGTTCTGTACCCCCATTTTTAATGGGTTTGTTTGATTTTCTATCTACTGGCTTGTCTCCCTTTGTTATTTCTTTACTGTTTCTATCTCTATTTTTAGATACTGGATAATTTTGCTCAATTCCTTCACCTGTTTGTGTTTTCCTGTACTTCTTTAAGTGAGTAATTTATGTCCTTCTTAAAGTCCTCTATTATCATCATGAGATGTAATTTTAATTCAAAATCTTGGTTTTCCAGCATGTTGGGGTATCCAGAAATTTCTATGGTTGGAGAACTGGGTTCTGATGATGCCAAGTATTGCCTTAGTTTCTGTTGCTTATGTTCTTATGCTTACCTCTCACCATATGGTTATCTCTGGTGTTAGTTGGTCTTGCTGTCTCTGATTGTAGCTTTTCTCTTCTGTGAGCTTGTGATCTTAGATGTGTCAGCACTCCTGGGAAACCAGCTCTCTCTGAGCGGGATTTGGGTGTGGAGAGCTGTGGCAGCTCCTGAGAGTCAGCTCCCAGGTGCAGATGGAAGCCAGAAAGATCCTGTCTACCCCACTCCCACCTCCTGTCTGGCTTCTCTGCAGTTCCTGTGTTCTGTGGGCTCCTGGCCAGGCCCACTGGGGCCAGGTATTGGAGCAATAGTGATGCTGTCACCTGTGATCTTAGGTATAACAGCACCCCTGGGAGACCAGCTCTTTCTGGGAAGAGACCATAATAACTGTTATAAAAGGAAAACAGTCAATTGGGTTTAGTCCCCTATCATCATTAAGAGAAATACTGTACCAAGCAAGCAAGCAAGCAGAGTGCTGAACAAGGAGCTGGGAGTTCTACTTCCAGATTGTTAGACAGCAGGAAGAGAAGTGACATTTGGCCTGGTTTGAGTATTTGAAACCTCAAAACCCATCCCCCAGTGGTATACTTTCTCCAACAGAACCATATCTATACCAACAAGAGCACACCTAATCATTGTAAAGTGGCACTAGATCCTATGAACATATAGATGCCATTTTCACTCAACCTGCCACATCCTCTAAGAGGAAAAATAAATAAGGTATTGGACAATTAGTTCATACTGGGGTGCTACATAGTATGCTTTTGTTTTTACATATTTATTTTATTTTATTTTCCATTTAAGATCTTGTGTAACCAATGCTAACTTTAAATTCTGTAAAGTCATGTAGGGTGACCTTGAACTTCTTATCTTCCTGCCTCTACTTTCTCAGTGCTGGGATTACTGGTAAGCACCACTAATCCCAGTTTATTTAATGAGGGTGGCTGATCCCAGGCCTTTATGTAAGCTAGGTATGCACTCTACCAACTACAAGTTATAGCCTCAGCTCAGATTTGGCAAATTTAGAAATTTATTATTGTCAAAGTTTTGAAGGCATAGAAATCCAAATCTCAGTTGATTTGATATCTGGTCAAGACTTGCTCTACTTAAAGATGGCATCTCTTAAAGTGTCTTTACATGACCAAATGGGGGAGGGTACCCCCTTACACTTTGTATATTAATACTAATCCATCCATGTGATTGGAGCTATCATATCTGGCATTTATTAAAGATCTTAATATTGTAATATTTAATATAAATAATATTGCAGCATTGAGTTCCAACAAAAGAATATTCAGAGAATACCAACATTCTGATCATTGTCTTTATACAAAATCCTTATAACATTGAGAAACACAGAATTTAATGGATCTATTTGGCTTGTGGAAATGACTTACCAGGCTTAACTATAGTGCTCTGGTTTCGAGAAGAGACAAAAATATCTAGTGGTGCACAGCTCCAAAAGAAGAAAAGATGCTAACAGCAGTTCAGGTATGTGGGTTTGAGCAGACTTTTCATTTCTAGTATAATGATATGGCTAACCTGTGGTGTGAAAACTCTCCATAGTAAATAGAGTATATGAAATCTCCAGTTAGCCCTCACAGATAAATTCCTTTAGAGTCCCTGTAACATGGTCATGGCATTTTATCATAAAATTATTCATTATTTGAAAGCAGCTGTCACATGCTACTGAGCTGAGAGAGACCGAGTATGCAACAACAGTACACTGTTGTCATCTGCACCAATTCGTAAAAATCAACAAAGTCTAGCTCCAGTCTACCATAATAAAATTGGCACATGTGATCTTAAAAGTGAATGGGTCAAAATTATGCATTTGAGTCATATGAATGAGTGATCCTGATCTGGACCTTTAATATACGTCCATACTTCCACACAGTTCATACTTATGCAGCTCAGGAAGAAGGGCTCTATAAGCAACTAATAAAATGAATTATACTGTTACATGGAACAGTAAACATGATAGATTAAGAGAGGCCCTGAGTGCATTACTGTTACCCTCATTTCCTATGTAGAGGTGAACCTGAAAGACAACGGCAACGGGAAATCCTCCCAATGGGCAAAGCCCCAGGCAGCCCACTACTACACTAGCTGTCTACCTTGCCCAGAGACAATTAGGCAAACTTATTTATCTCATTCTGTTTCAGATCCCTCAAGGCATTTTACTTTGGGGAAATTGTGTAAGATCTGACCAGACACTGTGATCACATTTCTTAAATGCCATCAATTCCTTCAGCAAAAATAAAACTGAGACCCAAATACTTTTCTCCATACCTAGATTCATAATTCACAAACCAAGCAAAAACTTCTGTCCTCTTGAAGTTCAAATTTGTGTCCAAAAAAGATGTAAAATAAGTTGTGTGTGTGAAATATGTAACAGCTAGACGTAATTACATAAAAACTAAAACAGTGTAGCAGATGAAAGGGGCCAGGATGAGTTGAGGTTAAAATCTAAGACAAGTCATCAGAGCAGGCTGCAGAGAGAATATAACTTGTGGATAACATCTAAGGAAGTGACCTTTATGGAGAGTTGAGTAGAAGACTTTCTTTTATGTTGTTGGGTTTTTTTGTTTTGTGTTTGGCTTTTGGGGTTTTGGGGGGTTTTGTTTTTTGTTTTCTTGGGGGTTTGGGGGATTTGGTTTTTTCGAGGCAGGGTTTCTCTGTATAGGCCTGGCTGTCCTGGAACTTACTCTGTAGACCAGGCTGGCCTTGAACTCTGAAATCTGCCTACCTCTGCCTCCCAGAGTGCTGGGATTACAGGCATGTGCCACCTGGCTGAGTAGACTTTCAAAGCATGGAGAACAACTATGAAGGCCTTGAGCTTGGGTCCTGGCATAGCTGATGGAAGACTGGAGGGATGATAGCAGGCAGGTGAGAACGGCATTGGAGAAGTGAAAGGATTAGACTACAAGGGACAGTGTAGGTAATTTTAGACATTTTGACTTTTATTCTGAGCATAGTTGCCAATACCCATTCTGCATACTGGGTAGAAGAGCTGCATGTGTATCCCAAACAAAGGGGAAGCATGTTGTTGGGTTATCATAATAAACCAATGGAGCCAGTCAGTGGATGTTAGAATTAAAAGAGTAAAAGTAGAAGCAGTAAATTGTAAAATCCTACAAATGTTTTTGATAAATTAAAAAAATATGCTCAAGTCACTGAGTTGCATTTTTAGTATCCTTAATTATCAAGGTTCATTAATATCCTAATTCATTCTTTCCACAAATTTACACATCCTTTCCTATTTAGACAAAGCTGTTATGTAAAACCAGAAAGTTATATTACATGCTGACTTTGGGCTTTAAAATGTTTTTACATTATAGTCTTGTTGTAAGAGTTTAGTCAGTCCATTTCAAATAAATTACTTTTTGCAACTTCATACTTCCTTTCTGTCTTAGATATTTTCCAATAGCTATAATTAAAATGCTCTCTTTTAAAAATCCATGTAAGGAAGGAGGATTATTTGTGTACTGTTTCGATGGTACGGTCCCTCATGTCAGGGAAGTTCTGTGGTATAGATTGGAGCAGTGAGGCATTTGGCCTTGTCTTCAGTCTTCAGTCAAGGAGCAGTAGAAGCTGCATGTGGAACTTAGCTTTTTTGCTGGTTTTCATGCATTCACACTCAGGCAATGTTTTTCCCCCTCTTTGGGGCAGACATTCTCACCTCCAACCCAACCAACATAATCCTTCGCAGGCTTGCACAGAGGCTAGCCTGATCTAAACACTCCTGGACAGGCATGCCCAGAGACTTGCTTCATAGATGACTCCAAATCCTAAGAAACTGACAATCAACACTAACCTTCACATTCATATACATGGGTACACACACACACACAACTACTTCCTGGCTAAAGTCACCTGAAAGGAGGGAACCTCAATTGAGAAAATGTCTCCCTAAGATCCAGGTCTAAGGTATTTTCTTTCTTTCTTTCGTTCTTTCTTTCTTTCTTTCTTTCTTTCTTTCTTTCTTTCTTTCTTTCTTTCTTTCTTTTTTTCTTTCTTTCTTTCTTTGGGGGGAGGGTTCAAGACAGAGTTTCCCTGTGTAGCCCTGGCTGTCCTGGAACTCACTCTGTAGACCAGGCTGGCCTTGAACTCAGAAATCTGCCTGCCTCTGCCTCCCAAGTGCTGGGATTAAAGGCATGAGCCACCACTGATATTTCATTAATTAGCAATTGATGAGTATTATGCCCAGATCTCAAGACCCCCAAGAGACCACCAGGGACCACAACTCCAATGCAAGCACACAGAATTCTTTATTCAAGTTTTGAAGGTCACAAACCTTCCTGATGCAACAGGTTAGGAAAGAGACACTTGGGTCTAGGAGCTTAGGGTTTATAAAAGCAAAACATTTCAAGCAGGGGCTTTCAAGCTTTGGCATTACATGATTGGGTAAATGAGTAAAGGAATATGATTGGTGCATATCATTTATTCAAACCACAAGAAGAGACTATGCATCTACACATCTTGACCTGGGAATGATTAAGGTTTTCTTAACTCATTCTGTTATTGTGACCAGTTTATCCTGTTATTGTGAGCCAACCATAGCTGTTATGTCTGTTTTCAACTGCTGATAAAACTTTGTGATCTCTTTCCCAGAGCCCAAGGGTGGAGGCCATGCCATTCGAAGGACAAGTAAGTGAAGATGGAGTTTGGAGAGCAAGATGGAGTCTATCCTGCTCCTCTGGCCTCTTCATGGGAAAGTTCCAGCTTATTGTAGGTGGGGCCATCTTGGGCTGGTGGTCCTAGGTTATTTTAAAAGCAGGCTGAGCAAACCATGGGGAGTAAGCCAGTAAGCAGCAAGCCTCCATGGCCTCTTCACCAGCTCCTGCTTCAAAACTTCAAAAGCAGTTTGTGCCCTCCCTGCTTTTCATAGTGATCTGTTATATGGAACTGTGAGTGAAATAAGCCCATTCCTCCCCCAAGTTGCAGCTTGTCATGGTGTTTCATCACAGCAGTAGTAATCCTAACTAAGACACCATCCTTCAAGCTGCCTCAATCATTCACTGTTACAGAAGGCAGCTTTTTAATGAGTAGAATTAGTAACTGGTCATATTGACACCTATTTATGCATCATGACTATGCTGAGAAATTTTGTTGCTATGACTGGGTCCAAGATTGCAAGCCCACAGTGGGTAGGAATATAGGGGACACTCTTTTTCTTCCTGTCTTTTAAAAAAAAACAATCAGGTTCCTCAATGTAAAAAACAGGTTTCAGTTCTCGTTAAAGAACATTTTTTTTTTTTGCTAAATTGTTATAGAAAGCAACTTATTTCATAGTTAACCATGGTCAGAGACACGTATCTATGAGCAGTGGAAAATTTCGTTCCAACTTCTCAAGATCCTTATAGGTCATAAAGTTTATTGTATTTTTGATTCCAAGACAACTAGAAGCAGATTATGTAAGTGGAATTTCATTAAAATAGAAATGTTAGACATGATTTATGGTAGAAAGTATTTGAGGATTCACAACTAAAGGAAGAGAATTCATTTTTTCATTTCCTAGTCAAAGACATAGACTTACAAGAAGTCCAAATTTAATTGTACTCAGATACCAAACTAAAAATATTCAGTGCTCAATGTTAGGTAAAAATTGCATTGGTCTCAGATTACCCATAGTGTAGCTTTCTTAGGCTATTTGGTTGGGTCATGATTCTCTATGGTGTCTACAACTCAAATGCAAAGACATCAGCTTTCTCATTTACTGCTCAAATGTATGTAAATTAAACTTTAAAAAAAACACAGATTAAAAACAATCTCCTAAAATTTTATTAATTACACATGATACATCTCCTAAACTTTTGTTGTTGACATATAATATGATAACAGTTAAGTCATTAAGCAATTTTTAAAGCATTGAAATAAAGATTAGTTATTCCTTAAAGAGAAAAAAATAATAGAAGGTAAAAAAAATCGGAATATAAACATTATATGAAAGATCTCCGTTGTGATTATATGATGAAAATTATCTCAGGGTTTACTATCTTTAGAGACTCTTCAGTACTAAATCATAAAAATAAGTTCTCCCAACTCATAAATTAATTATAAGATCAGAGTAAAGTTTTGTAAAAAGTCTGACTCATGAACAAAACCTAAGGCATCCCACTATTCCCTACATAACATTAACTAGAAATATTCTCAATCTCTTCATGTTATAAAAGACAAAGTAATGTTATTCCTGTATATTTAGCACATAATATGAAAACTTATAAAATGTGTTTGCCTTTAACTTTTACAGGCATATAACTATAAGTTCTATTGTGTTATGCATTCATTAATAATCTCTTTGCTTCTGTCAACTATATTTATAAGGCTCATTACAATTATATTACCTTTTTCTTTCCATCAAATATTATGACTAACTAAATCTTTTACTACAGTCCTAATAAGCATTTATTAGAAGCATGATCAAGAATATAGTATATAAATTAAAAGGCAATTTTTCAGAATCTGAGCAATTTTTTAGTCAGCAACTCTCCCTTTTAGAAGTAGAGGGAGAAGGTTAGAGAAAGTTCTGTGACTTATAATGGTGCTAGTTGTTGAGAATTGACATTTATTTACTGTGTATTTATAAAACAAATTGAAAATGTAAAGTCAAACTCATTTTCACAGCTCCCAAAGAATCAGAGGAGAAACTTGGCCATTTTAAGTCGCTGTCAGACATAATTAATTTTTCTTATTGAGTTTTAGCAGAAATGATGATGAAACTGGAAAAATGGGAAGAAAACTGCTAGAAAAAAAGGTGAATATTCAGTGAGAGTTTAGAATTTTAAAAATAGGATTCTAATCAATAATTGAAGTACAAAATTATTTCTAATTGCAAATTGCTGATAGCAAAAATAAGCTACATAAACAATGTATATTATACAGAAATCCATCAGTGTAATCCACTACATAAATAAACTCAAAGAACAAAACCACATGGTCATTTCTTAGATGCTGAAAAAGCATTTGACAAAATTCAGCATCCCTTCATGTTACAAATCTTGGAGAGATCAGGAATTCAATGCCCATACCTAAACACAGTGAAAGCAATATACAGCAAACCAGTAGCCAACATCAAACTAAATGGAGAAAAACTTGAAGCAATCCCACTAAAATCAGGGACCAGACAAGGCTTCCCACTCTCTCTCTCTATCTATTCAATATAGTACTTGAAGTTCTAGCTAGAGCAATTAGACAACAAAAGGGAGGTCAAAGGGATACAAATTGGAAAGGAAGAAGTCAAAAGGTCACTATTTGCAGATGATATGATCATATACTTAAGTGACCCCAAAAATTCCACCAGAGAACTCCTAAACCTGATAAACGACTTCAGCAAAGTGGCTGAATATAAAATTAACACAAACAAATCAGTAGTCTTCCTCTACTCAAAGGATAAACAGGATGAGAAAACTAGGGCAATGAAACCCTTCACAATAGTCACAAATAATATTATATACCTTGGGATGACTAACCAAGCAAGTGAAAGATCTGTATGATAAGAACTTCAAGCCTCTGAAGAAAGAAATCAAAGATCTCAGAAGATGGCAAGATCTATGCTCATGGATTGGCAGGATTAATATAGTAAAAAATGGCCATCTTGCTGAAAGCAATCTACAAATTCGATGCAATCCCCATCAAAATTCCAACTCAATTCTTCAAAGAGCTAGAAAGAGCAATCTGCATATTCATCTGGAATAACAAAAAAAGCCAGGATAGCAAAAACTATTCTCTACAACAAAATAATTTCTGGGGAAATCACTATGCCTGACTTCAAACTCTACTACAGAGCCATAATAGTAAAAACTATATTGGTATTGGTACAGAGGCAGGTAGGAAGATCAATGGAATAGAATTGAAGACCTAGAAATGAACCCACACATTTATGGTCACTTGATATTTGACAAAGGAGCTAAAAACATCCAGTGGAAAAAAGACAGCATTTTCAACAAATGGTGTTGGATCAACTGGAGGTCAGCATGTAGAAAAATGCAAATTGACCCAGTCTTATCTCCTTGTACAAAGCTCAAGTCCAAGTGAATCAAGGACCTCCACATAAAACCAGATACACTGAAGCTTATAGAGGAGAAAGTGGGAGAAGAATCTTGAACACATGGGCACAAGGGAAAATTTCCTGAACAGAATACCAATCAATGGCTTATGCTCTAAGAACAAGAATCAACAAATGAGACCTCATAAAACTGCAAAGCTTCTGTAAGACAAAGGACACTGTCAATAGGACAAAATGGCAACCAACTTACCAATCCTACATCTGATAGAGGGCTAATATCCAATGTATACAAAGAGCTCAAGAAGTTAAAGACTCCAGAGAGTCAAATAACCTTATTAAAAAATGGGGTACAAACCTAAACAGAGAATTCTCAACTGAGGAAACTCAAATGGCTGTGAAGCACCTAAAGAAATTTTCAACATCCTTAGTTATCAGGGAAATGCAAACCAAAACAACCCTGAGATTCCACCTCATACCAGTCAGAATGGCTAAGATGAAAACTCAGGGGACAGCAGATGCTGGCGAGGATTTGGAGGAAAGAAACACTTCTCCATTGCTGGTGGGACTGCAAGCTAGTAAAACCACTCTAGAAATCAGTTTAGCAGTTCCTCAGAGAATTAGACATAGTAACTGAGGACCCAGCTATACCATTCTTGTGCATATACCCAGAAGATGCTTCAATATGTAATAAGGACACATGTTCTACTATGTTCATAGCAGCCTTATTTATAATAGCCAGAAGCTGGAAAGAACCCAGATGTTCTTCAACAGGAATGGACACATAAAATGTGGTATATTTACACAATGGAGTACTACTCAGCTATTAAAAACAATGAATTCATGAAATTCTTAGGCAAATGGATGGAACCAGAAACTATCATCCTGAGTGAGGTAACCCAATCACAAAAGAACACACAGAGTATGTACTCACTGATAAGTGGATATTAGCCCAAAAGCTCAAAATAAACAAGACACAACTCACAGACCACAGGAAGAAGGAAGACCAAAGTGTGAGTGATTCGGTTTTTCTGAGAAAGGGAACAAAATACTCACAGGAGCAAGTATGGAGACAAAGTATGGGGCAGAGACTGAAGTAAAGGCCACCCCGAGACTGTCCTACCTGGGGATTCATCCTATAAACAGTGACCAAACACCAACACTAATATGGATGACAAGAAGTGCTTGCAGAAAGGAGGCTGATATGGCTGCCTCCTAAGGGGCCCTGCCAGAGCCTTACAGATACACAGGCAGATGCTAGCAGCCAACCATTGAACTGAGTGCAGGGTCCCCAATGGAGGAGTTGAAAGGAGGACTGGAGGAGCTGAAGGGGTTTGCAGCCCCTTAGGAAGAACAATGGTGTCGGCCAACCAGACCACCCTGGGCTCCCAGGGACTAATCCATCAACCAAGGGGTACACATGGTTCCAACCGCAATTGTGGAGGAGGAATGTCTTGTTGGGCATCAGTGGGAGGAGAGGTCCTGGGTCCTATGAAGGCTCAATGGGGGGGCATTTCCCCATGCCCCAGTGTGGGGAAATGGAGTGGGGGAAAAGTGGGCTGGGCAGAAGGGCATCTTCTTGGAGGAAGGGGAAGGAGAATGGGTTAGGGGTTTTCTGGGAGGGCAAAACGGGGAAAAGGTATAACATTTGAAATGAAAATGAAGAATATATCCAATAAAAATTTTTTTGAAATGCATAATAAATAAATATGTCTTAAACAAGAAGGAAATGATACCTGTGGGTTTTAGGAAACAAAATAGACAATTTAAATTCCATATCATGTGTCCCTCTCTGGGCTTTATGTGCTAAAACATTTAAGCTTGTTTTTGTCCTTTCTGTAGCCGGTCCAGATTCTTCCGGAGTCCAGTGGGGAATTGTTTTTGAGCTAGAAGAAAAGACTTCCTTCTCCACTGCAACATTTACGTTCACTGCCCAAGTGACTTCCA
The DNA here is from genome assembly GCF_947179515.1 of Apodemus sylvaticus. Lineage (NCBI taxonomy): Eukaryota > Metazoa > Chordata > Mammalia > Rodentia > Muridae > Apodemus > Apodemus sylvaticus. The sequence goes on from NC_067494.1 coordinate 5,277,641, forward strand.
TCACATCTTGTTATTTTTGATGTTTTTTCAGTTTTGAAGAGTTCTATAAGTGAAGAAAAAGTAAAAGGAGGCCATCAGGAGGTTGGACGGACTGCTTACAAACATTGTTTACAGTATCCCTGCACTCATATTCTTTTGAGAAACAACGGGGAGCAAAGTAAGACGAACTAGAAAGGATAACCTGTAAATTATTCAGGAACAAAGTACGTATTTATGAGGCAGAAAAATAATACTTTAGATTCGTAATGTGCTCGCAGTTGAAAAACATGATTTTGTATTCATTTCCATTCAGCATTATAACACATCAATTTCAGGAGACTATAAGGTGGGAAAACTGAGGCTACAGGAAAGGTATGGCTCACCCAACTGGACACAGCTAGAGAAGGATTCTAGGTCTAGTCTACCTGCAGCCAGACACAAGCCCAGTTCTCAGAATTGCAGAGGAGTAATGCGGCACCTGTGAGCATTAAAGTAAAACAAATGCTACAGTTTTCAAGCGACAGCCATACTACAGAAGGGTTCTGTTAGCATGTAAACAAACCCACACTGGCATAACATCCTACCAAACTCCAGAGAGAGAGAGAGAGAGAGAGAGAGAGAGAGAGAGAGAGAGAGAGAGAGAGCTGTTTGCTCTCTGACAAGTCATTCCTTCCCACTGTGACCTTAGAAAGATAGGATGTGTAGCAAAAAAAAAAAAAAACAAAAAAAAAAACAGCAAACAAAAACAAAAATTCCAGAAAGTTTTGCATGCTGCACTAAAATGGTAAAGACTATCGAATCCGATATCTCTCCCACCTGCCTAGGATGTAGGTACTAGAAATCATGGCTCCCGGGCAGCCATTATCCTGTGATGTCTCTTCTTCCTCCTCACTTCCTTCTTCCTATTTCTGTCTGTCTTTTCTTTCTCCCCTTCTTCCTCTCTGTGGTAGTTTGTATATGCCTGGCCCACTGGAAGTGACATAATTAGGATATGTGGCCTTATTGGAGGAGATATGGCCTTCTTGGAGGAAGTGTGTCACTGTGGAGGTGGGGATTTGTGGTCTCATATATAAGCTCAAACTAAGTCCAGTGTTACAATACTCTTCTGCTGCGTGCAGATCAAGAGGTAGCATTCTCAGCTCCTTCCTCACCATGACTGGTTGAACTCTGCCATGTTCCTTGAACTTCTGAATCCATAAGTCAGCTCCAAGTAAATATTGTCCTTTATACAGTTACCTTGGTCATGGTGTCTCTTCACAGCAATACAACCTTAATTAAGTCTCTCTCTCTCTCTCTCTCTCTCTCTCTCTCTCTCTCTCTCTCTCTCTCTCTCTCTCCTTTCTTCTCTCCCTTCCTTCCCTCCCTTTCTCCCTCTCTCTTCCCCTCATACTTCCCCCTTTCTTTTCTCTCCTCCTTCCCTCTTTCCCACCTTAAAATCCTTATCTATCATTACCTAATCTTAGGGGATTACTTGTTTATCTTTAGAGATCAGAAAGAACAAGATACAATAAAACCAGTTATACACAATTCTCACAAAACCTAAATGAGGTAAGATCAAAAGTCTAAACTATTGTTTCACTTCTTTCCAACTTTTATAATGTGAGTGAAATATAAAGACAAAACCTACAGCTTCCTAAAAACTATAGACTTCACAGTTCCACTGAAAGAAAGTCAAGTATCTCAAGCTAAAAAGTTACATGATTTCTCTACACTTCATTTTAACTTCCCCATTTCTGTGATATTTGGGCTGGGATTGGATAGTAGGTGTCCTGATGCAGAATGTGACAGGGTCACACATTCTCTTGGAGTTCATTTCTTCTCTGTCTTATTAACTATAATGCCCAATGGTGGTCTTTAGATTTCTCAGTCTTTCTCATATAACCAGCTATCATAGATTATTAAAATAAGGATTTAATTCCCATTCCTATCACTTTCTACCTTTGAGACATTATCTACAAAAAGGGATAACAACATTATTTCTCTCTTGTAGTATTTCTTTTCTTTATTGGGAGGGGGGAAATGGAAAATGAAATGATTATACTATAGAAAGAATAGAGACTGAAGACCTAGGCCTTGAGACTTAAGTATACACCTCATGGCTGCATGTCTTGACTAAACTTTGTATTCCATTTCCTTATCAGGGAATGAGTTGTTTGAAGATAATAACCAAGGCACCAAGTTACAGAAATATCAAATGAAATAATGTATCTCAAGTGCTTTGTAAAACATAAAGCGCAGCAGAAATATTACCTGCTATTACCTTCCTATCCTCACATAAGAGGATTACAAGCTTGTGGTGGAAAAGTTCAGTCTGTCATCTTGACAGTTATTAGTCTCACTCTCCCCTGTCAGTAAACTGATTTAAGAGAGTACATTGTAAAGCAGAGACGTGGGAGGTAAGGATATTAGAATAATTATATTATCTCAAACTGAAAGAGTGGCTGGAAGCCAGGTTAATTTTAGAAGGGACTTTCTAGGTCACTTCAGACAGCCTGATATCCTTCAGTCTTGCCCCTTAGCACCCACGCTCCATCTAGCAGACAGAGCTGAGCTCACACTGAACAGAATTCTGTTCCTGTCGCCCTCTCACTTGCAAGAAATCGGAAAGTATACAGGAACCATTTTTTTTTCCTGAAATTACTTAGAATTTAGAATGCAAGTTAATATGAAAAACCTTTACTTTGGGGCATTTAGCATACATTCCTTTAGAAATATCGCAAATGTATTACAGGGTGGTTTCTTTTCTATTTTACATTGAATTGAAGATCTGCTTGACCAATTATTTAGCTGATGAAATTAACAGAGGAATTTGGATTTATACAGAAGTTCCTCAGCGATTAAAACAAACCATTCCTCATTTGAACAGATACTAAATGGAGTTTTATTTCATTTCATTTCATTTTCTTTTCTTTTCCTTTTTTTTTTTTTTCGAGACAGGGTTTCTCTGTGTAGTCATGGCTGTCCTGGAACTCACTCTGTAGACTAGGCTGGCCTCGAACTCAGAAATCAGCCTGCCTCTGCCTCCCAAGTGCTGGAATTACAGGCATGTGCCACCATGCCCGGCTTCCATTTTCCTTTCTAAAATGTATAAACCAAACAAGTGATCTTCACTAGAAGAAATATACATCTTCAAAATTAACCTGTCATTCCAGCTAAAAATTTTATATATATATATATATATATATATATTCATATACATATATACACATATATAATAGTAGTTATTATATATATATATATATATATATCATATAATCATCAAGAAAGAAAATCTCCGTTTTCTCATATTTTGTAGAAATCAAAATATGTACATTTTCATGTAAAACGATTATTTCCTAATGCATTAATTTAAATCAAGCCTGGATACACCTTACTTTCCCTGAAAAGTGAGAGACAGACTGCTAATCCTGCCAAGTCTGAGACCGAAGAGTGAAGCCCTCAGCGAGGGCTGCTTTGGTAGGAGTGTGCACGGCTAGTCTCGTCTGAACCACCCATGGAATCTCTCCCGATCATTCTTGACGCGATTTTCACCCATGTTTTCAACTGTGCACCAATCATTCTCTTTCTTTTCTTTGGTACATTTTGAGATTAAACTGTGGGCTAAGACAAAGTACCAATGACACACGTGAACAGCTGCTGCATCTCTCATTTGTAGGGATTAATTGATAGTCAATTATTTTTCAGAGCTAAGGCTTATGTTTGTTTTCTTGAAGAATGGTTTACCTAGAGAACAAAATGTTTAAGAGGTGCCACACATTGTCTATAAAGTAGTGAATAGCAGTCTGGAGGTCATGGTTTTGCTAAGAAAATAGTCATGGAGAATTTAGCACATGCCAAAGAGTTTCTTAGCATCTAAAATTAGAGTAAAGTAGAATTTTTAAAAAAAATCCCTGTAATCATGGTGCCCCTCTGTGGTGCAGGTGGCTAATAACCAAAATTTATAAAGAAAGCATGTGCTATCTTGAGTAGTCTGAAAGCAAGAGACAGTGTAAGGTATGAGGTTGTCATTTTTGGTAAGGTTGTTGTGGAAGAGATCACCAAAATAGCTCAAGGCTGTTCTGCAGGAAGGGCCATGGTGATTTCTGGACAAAGAAGATGACTGGAATTTCTCTTAAAGGTGTGAGAAATATGAACTCAATGGATCTTAAACAGAGGTGGTAGAGGATAGGGTTGTCCTCATGGGGTTTTCAGGGCAGGAATTCCATGATTGACATGGGGTTTAGCACCTTGCAATTGCCTGTTTTATTGAGAATGGACATCATGGAACAATGGTAGAAGAAGATGAATTAGCCTATTCAAGGATCCTGGTGATTAGTGTGGCAGTACATCCCAGTCTCTGAGGGCTAGAACTGCAGGAACTGCGGGCATATCCTACCACGTGCATCAGCGGCCTGCACAATAGAGTGAGAGTTTATTATAGCAGGAAAGAAGTCCTGAAACAGTGGTTGACAGGAGCAGATATTTGCACTAAGATGGGAGCAATGGTTATGGAAGAGAACTAGGCATGCAAACGTAGAGATAGAGCCAATAGAATTTGTTGATGCATTAGGTTCAATGAGTATGTGAGAATAAGGAAAGGTTGTTCTCGCTTCTTCTCTGTATCACTGCTTCCCAGATATCTCCTGGATCAGAATCACAAGAAAGGCATCTTGAAGTGGATTTTTGGTATAACCAAAAACCAAGGAGTTATTTTCCTAGAACACATACTAGTAAACTCTTTCAAGTACCAGATAGTAAATATCTTTCACAGATACTCAGCTTTGCCCATATACCACTGAAACAGCAATACACACACACACACACACACACACACACACTGCTATGTCCTAATACAATTTTACATACAGGCATTGAAATTTGAAATTTCAATTTCATATTGTTTCCGCACACCAGAAACTACTTTCTTGATCTCCTTTTTTTTAAGCTTAGAAGGAAAAACAAACGTTTGTTAGTTGCTAACCTATACAGAAACAGTCCTTAGGAATGATCTCACTCAAGGGCCATTGTTTGCCAATTGTATTCTACAGAATATATGCCCCACATATGCATTCCAATGTTCACACAAGTGATTTTCTTTGTGCATAAAAACATTCTTGTGATATGAGTATTGGTAGGCAAATTTAAAGCTTAGAGGCAAAAATCCCGAAGACACGATATTCTTTAAGGTAGAGTTCACTGTTGTGTCTGTCTGGTTGCAAAGGTTGCTCACTTTCCATAATATCCCAGAACTCTGAGCACTATTTTGCTAGTAGCTCATGGTCTTGTGCAGACATGGACTAAGACAGGGATGAAGTGAAAAGAGAGGAAAGGGGTTGCCTTGCCTAGAAAACCATTGTTTGCTCTCTGTGACTACACAGTGCTATTATAATTACCAGTCTGCTGATGAGAAATCCCATTGGTGAAACTTGACAAGCAGAGTACTCTGCAAAGAGCCAGAGCTGCAGAAAATAAATTAATCTCTGGGGGTAGAAGAGGGGCAAGGTTGTCAGTGTTCACGCAAGTGCTAATGGCGAGTGATATTTCAGAATCTGTCAGAGGATTCTGCTCGTCCTTCTGGCACACCCTAAAACATTCAAACAGAATTCAAACATCCACCAGGGAAGCAGAGCAATCTTACCACACTGTACTTTGTGATCTTACTACTTTCAAAGCAAGAGATTGCTTCTCGTAACTATGGGGGTGCTAACAATTCTGTGATTTTTGTATTCTGACAATATCTTTGCATCAAGATGGAAACATCAAATGGAACAATAATCTGTTATAATAGTTTATGCAGAGCATACTATGAAGAGCTTGAAGTACAAAAAAGGATAAGGTAGGAAAAGCAAGCTATTGATCAGTACATGTATGCATGTTTGGAAGTGCCACACTATGCCTGTGATGATGTATACAGGATTTTAGTTAAGCAAGTAAAAATAGAGTTTTTCGCATATAATCCAGTCATATTAAGCACCAGATGTTGGTGCCAGTTTTAAATTAACTAACATTTTAAATGATAGGTTCTCTAGTTTGAAGATTAAATGTTATTACTGAGCTTAGAATACTGCTGAGCAGCACTGAAAGATAGAGCTGGTTTTTCATTAAAATTGAGAAACAAAAATATGTTGCATTATGGTAATATCTGAAGTAATACCTCCAGACACGGCATGACGAGGTAGTCAATCAAGGTCTCAAATATAGAACTCCTACTGTACATTCCTTAACATTCCTTAGCAGGACTCCATTTACGTCCTATGTCCCATCATACAACTGAAATATGATTTAGGTTACATGATTAAGTCAAACTGATATCCATACAAAGATCTCTTTAGATACCTTCTTATCCAGTCTTTAGTCTCTGGGTTCTACCTTGGGCATTGAGGAGAATTTTCCCATAGGGCATCTTTCTTTTCAGCTGTTCAGTTTACCAATAGAAGTGAGACTTAGATGTAGAAAAATAATTCAAATAAGTCTTACTCAGATGTGGGACTTTAGGGGGCCAACCACCTCAATGTTCTATCAGTAGAGGGTATCGCATCAAAATTGTTCAAGCTGACAGTCATGAAAATTGCCTTCTAGGATGATAAAAAGCAATCTAGAGACATGAATCGGCTTGTTCAAAAGCTGTACATTTAGGTTTGGGGCAGGGCGAAGTCTAGAAAGCAAGGCACCGTTGTACAGAGCCATATTGGGGCAGTCATGCACTTGGTCAGAGTTTGACTTTGGTCAAGGTTAACTTCTCCCAGATAGCCAGGATCCTGCTCCACCTAGGGCCGAGTGCTAAAAGTAAAGGTTAAGTTCATTGTTTCTCCAGGTCTAGGAATTCCTGAATTAAGCAGGTGACCCACCCAGCTGCCGGAGCAGTCAAGAGGAGGACCTCCAAGAGAAGCTAGACAACTTCCACCGGAACTCAGCCGGGAGTCTGGGGGGAAGGGTTTGCCCAAACTGTTAAAAGGTCTGGCGCCATTAAAGTTTCTGGCTTTGATCAGTGAATATTGTCTTAGTCATACTTCTTTTCGCCCCTCTTCCCCATTTATCCTTCAGCTTCTGTTCCAGAAACCCACTTCGTAATAGCTGCAGGCAGCTATGGAACCCAACACACCGTGTTTTGTTTTCTGGCTTCCTGCTCCTCTCACTGGTTCACTAGTCTAATTTATGAAGGGCAAGTGATGGCGTGTTTCATTTAAAGATTTAGGATAATTCAAGGAGCATGTCTGAGGAGTTGAAAAGAAAGAAATTGTATTAGAGACTATGAATCAAGAAAGTATAAAGTGTATTTAATAAAGAACATCTATGTATTCTGACAAAGAATTCAGCTTCCAGAGGGGCACATAAAACAGAAAGAGGGAAACGGATCCCTGTGAATGAGAATCAATTAATGAATAAGTAACACACATCCTAACATGGTCTCCTTCCCAAGTAAATAGTAATCCTACTATCCTGAATAAATTTTCTCTGGGCCAAATGAAGCCTCCTGATCTCCAGTCACAGCCCCTGGCCTGGACAGCTGTATCCAACTGGTACATGAAGCTGAGGACTGCTCCAACTCAGGGCACCTTCAAATAGCCATGCCCATCCCAGAATTCCCTGAGGCTTGCCTGAATCTTTGAGGTGATTATATCAGGGCTTCTCTTCTCCCTTTACTCATGCCTGCTTCTGTTACTTCACTTTTGGTATATTCCCTGAGAGCACTTTCGCCATGTGCAAATCAACTCTGGGAGCTGAGTGTGCAAACAAACAGACCCAAAACAAAAACCAAAAATAAAACAAAAAAACCTGCTTAATGCAAACATTTCTGCTTAACACCTATCAGCTACTTAAAATAGCTCCTGAGCTGGTTAAACTATAGAGTACCATGCTCTTGTAGAAACATCAGGGTCAGATCATCCAGCTAACTCCATTATAGCAATGCTTCTTAGACTCAGGAACTCTCCTGTCCATAGCTATAAAAATCCCCAGAGGACAGAATTCTCAGAGGAAAAAAATACTGACTAACAGTACCCCACAACATCAAGGCTTCTTAGAGGTACTGTTGGGAAATAAAGTATTCTTTGAAATGAACTCAGAGTCAGTGATTTCTTGCAACACTGACATAATTGGAGTTTGTTATGTGTTAAATTAACTTTCACCTGCTTTATCCAATGAACACTTCCAAGTAGCCTATGGACTAGTAGCAAACATATGGACCCAATCAAATACAAAGAGTTTAACAAATTGCCAATGACATAATGAGCAAGTGGAGATTTTAAATCCAGCATCACCCTTTAAGACTGTAGAGGTATGAACTTTACCCTCATAGCACATATGCATGGTGTTTTCAGAAAACTGTACTTTTATTTATCGACAAAACATGCAGAGTTAATGAGGATGTTATTAAAAGATGACTCAAGAATCACCAAGCTATTAGAGTAAATTAAAGGCCCACAGAAGGTCACCTAGCAGGTCAAGTGAAGTGCTTTTGCCAGTTTTTTAGAGAAAGGAATTGGCCCTGACAATACGGTTACAATACTGTTACAGAGTTCGTTTCTTGGAGTCTGACTATAGTCAGTTTCACTGTCATTGCATAGTTCCTATTTGGCCACATAGCAAATTGGCCTTTAATTGTCTACTCTGATTTCTAGCTCAATCACCTTTCCATCAGCAAGGTTCCATCTCTTGCATCTGATGAGAAATGATGAGTTCCCAGAGACACAATATCAAAAATCTAACACTTTTATCCTAATGCAACTTTATAATTTTGAATTTTCAATTTTGAATTTGTAATTTTATAATTTTCAAATTATAGTTGTGAATTTATAATTTGAAAGTTGGCAAAGTTTTATTTGTGCTCCACTTTCCTCTTTTATGCTTATGGATGGAAACTGCCACACAGTGATAGCTCATACTGTAGATTCCAACCTGATTACCTTTGAAGATAGAAAAGTGAATAAAAACATTCTGCCCACACTACTAGTTTGTAATTTTCAGGCAAATACATGCTGAAATTAGCCTAGAAAGGGAAATTTCACTTTACTCTCTGGTAGGAAGCTAGGACATCTCTCTAGCCTAGACCTATTATTTTAATCTGAGGCTCCTTTTGTCCTCTAAACCCATCATTTATAAGCACTGTGTAAGAACAGGTACTTCCAATGTCTATAAAATATGCTGCATTATTCACTCAGGCACAACTGGGGCAGCTGATGTACTATTCCAGAAATGCACACGCTGGGAAGATTAGATACCCAAGTTCCCTGTGATTGAAACAAAAACTTTGATCTCAGGAATTGTGTTATCTGGTACTTTGTAGGATCCATAATCTTACAGAAAAAAATAGTTTCCAATGAATTAATAATGGCTTGAGTCTCAACCCGCTGCAGCAATTTTCACTGCACCGGTTGTTTCTTTTATAGTCACACTTGATTAGTATTTGAAATGTGGAGGAATTGCAATATGCATGGTTTTCAAAGCCCTTTACAGAATTTCATTTTATCACTCAGAGAGAGTCAATGAAAACGTAATAAGAAAAGCTCTATGGGATATTTTTATAGAAGTGTCAGAAGCCAGTAAGCTAACTACTTGAAAGAACTCAGATTGTACAGACAGGGTTTGGAGCAGAAACACTTCAGAGACTTTAGATCTAGTATTGTGACTTTTATATGTCCTTGGAAGAAAAATTGTACTCACTACAAAAGCAAATAAGGAGGGAGGGAGGAACAAGCCAGATGCTTAAGAATAATTAATTTCAATTTTCCCACAAACTAAATGTGAAGTTTTGAAGATAAGTGTCATAGGAATTGAGCTGGTTTTGTGTATCTAAAATATTGCCCAAAAAAAGACAAAAATTCCCCTTTTCCTTGCATGTCAGATGCCCAGCATATGGAAGTTAGTCTGGTAGCTTAATTGATTGCTATCAGTCCTTCACAAGGCCATTTGCTCTTGTTCAGTAGAGATAGAAAGTGCCATAGCAACATCTCTACACAACAAACCAGCATAAAAGGAAGTCTACATTTGACTAGCTTATATTTTAAATATTTTTATAGATTTTTTTAAAAATATTATTGATTACTTGGGATTTTCACATTATGAACCCAAAGTACACTCATTTACTAGTCTTTCCCGATCTGCCCCTACCCATGAAATCTTCCCCACCCCCTAAAATAAATGTGAAGAAGAAAAAGGAAAAAAAGGAAAAACAAAAACAAGACACAAATAAAAAAAAGTCCAATGTATGCTACCAATATAGTCATGGTCACCCTCCCATTGTGGCCAGCCCAGTAAAGAAAACTGCATCCTTAAAAGCTTCATTCACATATTTTTGGTAATAAGCCACCAGGGCTTTTGAGATGAAGCTTCTAAGGAGATCAGACTTCCAGTCTGAGCCTGTGGCCTGAGCAGACCTTGGGTGCTAGCTCCTCACCCAGTCCCACAATATCTAGAAGAAGCTCAAGTCCCAAGCAGTCTAACATGCCCAGGATCATAGGATCTGAGGAACTTTGTCACACCAGGATTTCAGGATTCCAGAAGCAGATTGACTCCGAGGAGCTCTGACACACCCAGGACCTCAGTATCACAGGATCACAGAATCACAGAATCACAGAGACAGCTAGACTCTGAGGAGTTCTGACACAACCAGGATCACAGGAGAGACAGACTCCAGTAGGAGACAGTGAGGTCAGGTAGCACTAGAGATAACAAGATGGCAAGAGGCAAGCGTAAAATCATAAGCAACAGAAACCAAGGGTACTTGGCATCATCAGAACCCAGCTCTCCTGCATAGCAAATCCTGGATACACCATCACACTGGAAAATCAAGATTTAGATCTAAAATTGGTACTCATGATGATGATAGAGGACTTTAAGAAGGACATAAATAACTCCCTTAAAAAAATCCAGGAGAACACAGGTAAACAGGTAGAAGCCCTTAAAGAGGAAACACAAAATTCCCTTAAAGAATTACAGAAAAACACAACCAAACAGGAGAAGGAATTGATCAAGAACATCCAGGACCTAACAATGGAAATAGAAACAATAAAGAAAACACAAACAGAGACAACCCTGGAAATAGAAAACCTAGGAAATAGATCAGGAGTCATAGATGCAAGCATCACCAACAGAATCTAAGAGATAGAAAAGAGACTCTCAGGTGCTGAAGAAACTATCATAAGCATTGACATAACAGTCAAAGAAAATGCAAAAAGCAAAAAGTTCCTAACCCAAAACATCCAGGAAATGCAGAACACAATGAGAAGACCAAACTTAAGGATAACAGGTATGAAAGAGAGCAAAGATTCTCAACTTAAAGGACCAGTAAATATCTTCAAGAAAAAGAAGAAAACGTCCCTAACCTGAAGAAAGTGATGTCCATGAACATACAAGAAGCCTACAGAACTCCAAATAGACTGGACCAGAAAATCTATTTCTTCCATCAAATAATAATCAAAACACAAAACAAAGAAAGGATATTAGAACTAGTAAGGGAAAAAGTTCAAGTAACATACAAAAGCAGACCTATCAGAATTACACCAGATTTCTCACTAGGGACTACAAAAGCTAGAAGATCCTGGTCAGATATCATACAGACTCTAAGACACTGCAAATGCCAGCCCAGGTTACTATACCCAGCAAAGCTCTCAATTACCATGGATGAAGAAACAAAGATATTCCACGACAAGGTGAAATTTACACAATATATTTCCACAAATCCAGCCCTACAAAGGATGCAATATGCCAACACAAGGAGGGGAACTACACCCTAGAAAAAGCAAGAAAGTAGTCTTCTTTCAACAAAAAAAAAGATGATTTCAAACAAAGCAAAAGAAGATAGCCACACAAGCATAATTCCACCTCTAAGAACAGAAATAACAGGAAGCAACAATCACTTTTCCTTATTTTCTCTTAACATCAATTCCCCAATTAAAAAACATAGACTAACAGAGTGGATACATAAACAGGACCCAGTGTCTTGCTGCATACAGGAAATGCATCTCAGTGAAAAAGACAGACACTACCTCAGAGTAAAAGGCTAGAAAAAAATTTCCAAGCAAATGATCCCCAAAAACAAGTTGGATAGCCATTCTAATATTGAATAAAATTGACTTTCAATCAAAAGTTATCAAAAAAGATAAGGAAGGACACTTCATACTCATCAAAGGAAAAATCTTCCAAGAAGAACTCTCAGTTCTGAACATATATGCTCCAAATGCAAGAGCACCCAATTTCATAAAAGAAACTTTACTAAAGCTCACATTAGACCTCACACACAGTAATAGTGGGAGACTTAAACACCCCACTCTTAGTAATGGACAGATCATGGAAACAGAAGAACAGTGAAACTAACAGAAGTTATGAAACAAGTAGATTTAACAGATTTCTATAGACCATTTTATCCACACACACACACAAAAAAAATGACACTGGTTCTTCTCTGCACCTCATTGTACCTTCTCCAAAATTGACCATACAATTGGTCACAAAACAGGCCTCAACAGATACAAGAAGATTGAAATAATCCCATGTATCCCATCAGATCAATTCGAACTAGGCCTGGTCTTAAAAGATAAGGAAAACAAATGAAAGCCCACATACACATGGAAGTTGAACAATGCTCTGCTCAGTGATAACTTGGTCAAGGAAGAAATAAAGAAAGAAACTGAAGACATTTCAGAATTCAATGAAAATGAAGATATAACATACCCAAACTTCTGAGACACAATGAAAGCAGTGCTAAGAGGAAAACTCATATTTCTGAGTGCCTCCAAAAGGAAACTGGAGAGATTATACACTAGCAGCTAAAAGCATACATGAAAGTTCTAGAACAAAAAGAAGCAAATATACCCAAGAAGAGTGGACTGAAGGAAACACTCAAACTCAGGGATGAAATCAACCAAGTTGAAACAAAAAGAACTATACAAAGAATCAACAAATCAGGAACTGGTTCTTTGAAAAAGCAACAAAATAGATAAACCTTTAGCCAGACTAACCAGAGGGCACAAAAACAGTACCCAAATTAATAAAATCAGAAATGAAAAGGGAGATATAACAATGGAAACTGAGGAATTTCAAAAAATCACCAGATCCTACTGTAAATGCCTATCCTCAACCAAATTGGAAAATCTGGATTAAATGGACAATTTTCTACACAGATACCAGATGCCAAAGTTAATCAGAATCAGATAAACCATCTAAACAGCCCCAAACTCCCTAAAGAAATAGAAGCTGTCATTGAAAGTCTCCCAACTTAAAAAAGCCCAGGACCAGATGGGTTTAGTGTATAATTCTATCAGACCTTCAAGAAGACCTAATACCAATACTCTTTAAACTATTCCACAAAACAGAAACAGAAGGATTGCTACCAAATTTATTCTATGAAGCCAGATTTATTCTTATATCTAAATCACACAAAGACCCAACAAAGAAAGAGAATATCAAACCAAATTCTCTTATGAACATTGATGCAAAAATAGTCAATAAAATCCTTACAAACCAAATCCAAGAACACATCAGAATGCTCATTCACCATGATCAAGTAAGCTTCATCACAGGGATGTAGGGATGGTTTAATATATGCAAATCTACCAAGGTAACCCACTACATAAGCAAACTCAAAGGAAAAAAAAACACATGATCATTTCATTAGATGATGAAAAAGCATTTGACAAAATTCAACATCACTTCATGTTAAAAGTCATGGAAAGATCAGGAATTCAAGTCCCATACCTAATAATACTAACAACAATATACAGCAAACCAGTAGCCAACATCAAACTAAATGGAAAGAAATTTGAAACAATCCCACTAAAACCAGGGACTAGACAAGGCTAGCCACTCTCTCCTTATCTATTCAATATAGTACTTGAAGTTCTAGCTAGAGCAATTAGACAACAAAAGGAGGTCAAAGGGATATAAATTGGAAAGGAAGAAGTCAAAATATCACTACATGCAGATTATATGATAGTATACTTAAGTGACCCCAAAAATTCCACCAGAAAACACCTTCAGTTTATAAACAACTTCATCAAAGTGGCTGGATATAAGATTAACTGAAATAAATCCTTCCTATACTCAAAGCGTGAACAGGCTGAGAAAGAAATTAGGGAAAGGACACCCTTTGTACAAAGCTCAAGGATCTCCACATAAAACCAGATACACTGAAACTAATAGAGGAGAATGTGGGGAAGAGCCTTGAACACATAGACACAGGGAAAATTTCCTGAAGAGAACACCAATGCTTTATGCTCTGAGATCAAGAATCAACAAATCGGACCTCATAAAACTGCAAAGCTTCTGTAAGGCAAAGGACACTGTCAATAGGACAAAATGGCAATCAACAAATTGGTCTTGCTCAGGTCTTACACAGGCAACAACATCTGCAGGTAGTTTATGAGCAGTATGGTGCAGTCAGTTCCTGAATACACTTGTTTCTCTTGATCTACCTTAACATCTGGGTTTTACCATTCTCACACTCCATCCATGATGATCCCAGAGCTTCTTTTGGAGAGATACAAGATATAGATACCCCATTTGTGGCTGAGCACTTGTCAGTCTTATTCTCTCACTGTGATGGTGGGTTTCCGTGTCAATGGTCATCCACTACATAAAGAAAAGGTCTGAGAACTGGTTAAAACTTGGTTCTCTTATCCTCTTTTCAAACCGTTAGACATGTTTTACTCATTCATCTAGTAAAAATAAAATATATATATGATTGGGATAGGGAACTAGCTGAGTTAGAAAAGTACCAGTTGTGAAGGACCTGGGTTGATACTATTAGCACCAGGTAGAAAGACAAGAGCACTGACATGAATAAGTAATTCCAGAGCTGGAGGGGGCAGAGACAAAAGGGTCCCTGGGTAGGTAGCCAGCCTCGATGAACGGATGAGCAAGATGCAGGTTCAGTGAGAGACCCTGTCTCAAAATATTAGGTGGATAGCTCCAAAGATAGCTCAGTGATCAAAGGGTATTTGAGTGTTATGCACACAAAGGACTCAGGTGCTCTTCTTAGCACCCCAGTGTGATGATTACCCACTGTAACTCCAATCTCTGGAGATTTGTCACCCTCTTCTGGCCTTCCAGGGTGCATGCATGTGGTACACAGCTATACAAACAGGCAAAACAGCTATTCACACAAAATGAAAACATATACCTTTCTAAACCACCAACCAAGAAGTACACACATGGAGGGACCCATGGCTCCAGCCATATATGCAGCAGAGGATGACTTTGTCAGACATCAGTCAGAGAAGAGGCTCTTGATCCTGTAAAGGCTTGATGCCTCAGGATAGAGGAATTCAGGGGCCAGGAAACTGGAGTGAGTGGGTGGGTAGGTAGGAGCACACCCTCTCAGAAGCAGAAGGAGTCGGGATGGGATAGGGGAGGTTCTGGTGGGGAAATCAGGAAAGGAGATAACATTTGAAATGTAAATAAATAAAATATTCAATTAAAAATGTTGAAAAAAAGATATATCTTTTTTTAAAAAAGTGGCTAGATTCCAAACACTGACATCTGGCTTCTACACACATGCTCTGTGTTCCAAATAACATGGAAGCAAGAAATTACATGTTGCAGCCTTGTCAGGTACACAGTGAAAATAATATTTTATAGTTAAACTGACATGTAGTTACATTGGTACTTGCTACTGCAGTGGCCCATCCTTGTTCTTCTGTCTCTCCATATCAGCCAAATCATTCTGAAAACCAACTGGTACTCTTGAAGCCTGACCACCTTGATCTGGGTGGAGCTTCTTGGATCTGTCTACGTGGTGACTCTGAAATGACAAGCACATATAAATTATCAGTTCAAGGTAAGTGCCGTCTAGAGATATGACAAGAATAAACATTTATCACAAGGCAAGTAATTTCCATATGTCTGAAAGAGAATATTCTATACGCCAAATCAAGTTATAAATCCTAGGTTTCTGCCAGGAGCCAGCCCCAGTGGGAGATGTTCTTCTTTCTTGTTGGTTCTTGAGGCAGCTGATGGGGAAGAACATTGGCAGGGGAGGGAAGTAAGACTTGGTCTTATGAAATTCTGGGTAAGACTCTGTCTTACAAGATATTTAGGGTACCTCTATAATAAAAAGTTTACTTATCTAAATCTATGTTACTATGCTATTGTGCTGACCTGTCTTCTGTGTTCCTCTCAGGTCAGAGACTGCAGTCTCAGGCCTCATCCAAAAACAGAAGGAGGTTAAGTAAAGGATTAGTTGCTAGAGCCTTCTCCCTATTGTCCAGATGCCTCTTGCTTATCTGGATAGGGGGAAGTATGGAGCAATAAACTTTTACTGAACCAGGAGAAGAGAATAACACTCACAGAAAGAAAAACTTTTGCATAAGCGAATATGCATAATCTCACATAAGTTCATACACAGCTTCAAACATGCAGAGTTCTCATTTACACATTTACACACACATTCAGTTGGGCCCAGCTTGCATGCATTTTCACAATTACATACTTACCACATGCATGCATACATTCTCACAATAACACACTTTCATATGCATAAGGAGCAAAAGACCAAGTACTGGTGCAGAAAGAACTCACTCATTCTGGATGAAAAATGAGCTCCAATAGTTATTGCACAGAGAAAGAAAAAGCTTCCATCCTTTTAAAGCTAAATGAATTAAAATCATGTTTGTAAGAAAAAAATCTTTGTTCCTTTTAGTAAGTCTAAGCCTGCCTGGTCCTTACCATGGGACCTGTTCTGTCCTTACCATGGGACCTGTTCTGTCCTTACCATGGGATGTGTTCTGTCCTTACCATGGGACATGTTCTGTCCTTACCATGGGACATGTTCGGTCCTTACCATGGGACATGTTCTGTCCTTACCATGGATGTGTTCTGTCCTTACCATGGGACGTGTTCTGTCCCATAGTAAGAGAAGCCTGCCTGCTCCTTCTGCTCTCTGCAGCCTGGCTTCTTTTTTCCTCTTTCCCTCTGCACTCTGCACATTGCTCTCTTAGTTTTGTTTTGTTTTGTTTTGTTTTTATGTTACCTATAGTTTCTTGCCGAGGATGGTCCCAGCCATTCATATCCAAGGGAGAACTTTGGATTTCAGGAGAGGCACAGGTTGGGTGGGATGACAGACAGACACAACCACACACAGAGGCGGTTTGAATCTGAATGTGTTTCTCTGATTTGAGGCCTGAGCCTTTTAAGCATGAGGGATTGAGGCACAAGGAACAATTAGCATAACCATTTGGCACAAGGAAGTATAAAATCAACCAAGTAAAACATTTTCCCATGAAACAAATTTAGAAGATCGAACACAGACAACATCGATCTTCTTTATATAAACTTTTAAAGAGACTTTAAAGGACATTTTGTCAAACTCCCTGAGTTTAAATGAGTCTTCCTGAGTAATAAGTATGAACTACATCCTGAATCACACCGGGATAAGTGAAGAATGTTGTTTTGGCCAAAGACCACCTAGGTGGGGTCTGCAAGACAAAAGCAGTTCCTCACAAGCTTCCATTGAGGCAGCTCTAAGCTTTGCACCAATTCAAATGTAAATTCTTTGTAATTTGCTCAACACCCACCTGTTCTGCAAGGCAAGGACACTGTATAAGGTTCCTCAAATGTAAATATCTTCTAATCTGAGCCTATTGTCTAAGACCAGGCCCAAATCCACCTGACCTGCAAGGTCATAGTATGAGGGTAATTTTAGGGTTCCTGGAAAAATTCTACTACCTGCCATGTCAGAGCCATCCTTCATTTATACACTGTTGGGAGGTAAATGTAATTACGTAAATGACTGGAGCAAAGTGTTGGCAATTTTCTAAACTCTCCTCCTTCTTAATAGCCAGGACTAAGAAAAACCAAGCAAATTAATATGTAAAAGAATCCATCTTAAAGTAAGTCACTAGCCAGAAAATTCTGCAACGCTTTGCTCCAGTCAACAGGGCTCACCTGTTGCAGATTATATAATAATCTGAAGTGGGTCATTTCAGGGTGATCTCCTGCTAGTGTATTAGCTTGTCCCATCATGGCTTCTGACACATTTCTTAATATATTTTAATAATAAAGTACGCACATTTTGAAGAGGTCAACTGAGTAGAATAAAAAGTTGTTATAGAAGAGAAAAACTATTTATATGTATTACTTTTTCCTTGTGTAGTTTATAAAATATTTTACATGTAGAACATCCCTACCCAGTTGTTTCCTTCATAGCCAGACAATCCAGTACTTTGTCATATATCACATAATTATGTATCAGTTCTGCATTATTCTTTTGTGAACTTATTATTTTTAAATTTTATGTACATTATGGGTTTTTGCCTGTATGCAGGTATGTTTACCACTCGCATGCATATTGCCTAAGGAGGCTAGAAAACAACATTGGAACTAGAGGTACAGACAATTGTGAGATGTCACGTGTCTGCTGAGAAACAATCCCAGGTTTTCTAGAAGAGTAATGTGTTCTTACCCACTAAGCCATCTCTCCACAGCAGTCTCTATCCTTTATTTAGAGGAAATCTCATTATCTCCTCTAAATGTATACACATTTTAATCAGCAGTTTGTAAATTTAACAAAGTCCTCTGGCCAACTTGAGAATAATAATCTATCATACTGATGAATTATTAAGGCCCAGCATCAATGGGCCCCTGTAACTTATCAGACATAGGAGATGTCATAATGTTTGACAGTATGCTGACATAATGAATACTTCAAAAGATACAACAGTTATGATCCCAAATTCAAGAAATACCTAAGGGGGAAATTAAACTTCAGCCTTTTGTTTCATAATGAAATTCAGAATAGAAGCTTATTAGTTTGACTATGATTATAAAATATTAGCAGATTTGTATTCAAAATTAGCTAGTCAGTTTTGGCCAGTCATATTAGCCACTGAGGACAAGACAATGATGTGTACTCTAAAGTTCATCATAAAATGATATATAGAATTTAATACATTAAAAGTTGGTTTTATAGAATGAAAGTATTATGAAGTTTTAGAAGTCTAAGAACTGGAAGCCCTGCACTATGACCTGACTCACCCAGGTTAACGAAAGAAATGGTGGAACTATAACCCGATTGTCAGTACAGGATTTATCTCACTCTAAGTCATTGGTTCTGTCTATAAGTACAGAAAAATGATCACATTGATGGCTATATATCTATTACATTCTTTTTTATCAGAGTCCTTTCATGCAATTTTAAAATGACCTACTGTTGTAACTTTTGGCTGGACCACATGGCTTCTTTTGAACCAACAGAGTATTGACACACCTGGAGGCTTAAGAGATAACTGCACTATTGTTTATTTGTTCATGCCTGCATTTCCATGAAGTGATGGAAACAGATTCAGGCTAGCGTGAAGGATGCAGACCATGAGCTATAGTTTAGCTGGGTTACCAAATTGTCTAAGCTAAGGTAAGACACAGCTATAGGAGTCCAGGATATTTAGGATACACCAGTTTAGACCAGTATAAACCAACTGATGTTGGCTCAACCCCACAACTTCATGAACCCACTAAATGTGATTCCAACTATATGCCATATGATGTTTTTTTTTTCTGATAGTCATGTAATACTGTGCAATGATAACTGTTTCATTCAACCAATATCTATCCCAAACACTGCTGGATGACAAAGCAAATATATAACAGCCTCGGACTTGTCAAATATATTTCAAAATACCAAATGAGAAAATTAAAATAATGTGGTAAGCATATATAGATAATTCCCTTCTAATATCAAAAGATAGAAGCTTAATGGTATTTCCAGGAACAAATCAAAGGGTCACTTTGACTATTAGTAGTACAGTTAACTATTTATCATCATAGTGCATATATTCCACTTGCTCACAAGCTATGTATATATATATATATATATATATATGTCAGTAATAATGTGAAACTTGAAGTCTATTGCCAAGCATACTGGTATCATCATACAGTATTTGAAAAGAAGAATATTCAGCATGTTCATATCTTCATGATTGTTGAATTACATGCTTTGAAAATATATTAATGATAAGGTAGACATTAAATAGCAAATTCCCTATAATGAGCGATAAACTAGATTAATAGGCAAAAATAGATTAACTTTTTTTCATACCAAATTCAACTGATAACATTAAACAGCTGAGGGGCCACTGAGGAAACAGAGTTTTAAAGACATTTGCCTGAGGAGCTTGATACCAGGGACCCACAAGCTCATATTTGACTAGTTGATATTTGACTTATTCACAAACCACAAAAGACCCTAAGATGAGACCTGAGCCCTGCGAGTCGTCCTCCGACCCCCACATGTGCTCTGTGGTACAGAGCATTTCCTCTCCTCCTTCTCTGAGACCCACATAAAACAAGTAAACAAATGCTTCCGAAGATTTAAACAAATGAATAAACAAAAATATGTATGAAAATCTAGCAGTTTGTGGTAATTATAAATGCTATGCCATAGTCCAAATTCTAAAGAAGACATTTTAGATATTATTAGAGACCTTTGAGATAAAGCCACTATGGGAGAAAAGAGCCACCTAATCATAGTGGGCGCACTATTACACTTTTATATGAGCTTCTTGGTGCAAACATTTGTAGACTTAGATATTACATTAGAATTTCATAAATTAGTAATGTACATCTACTGAAAGAACCTAAGCACAGTCTCCTGTGGTTGAACCGTGTGGGATTTTCCAACTCTTGACCTTATTCATAACCAGGTCCTGTCTCCAGAATGGAACATCAAAAGATCTATGTGGTCCATGAGTCACTGGCCCAATCCCGGCCTTTTAGTTACTGAGTTTAGATGTCACAAGTCTGGGATCTCACATCCTAAATTACTATTTATTTTCTGCCACAATGAAGTTCACACACTGTTGTTTCTTCATTGCCCTCTACCAACCCTCAACTCTCCTTTCCCTTTCCATGGTTATCAAATCATTTCACTCCGACTTTCTGTCTTCCTTCATGACTCACAAACTTGACCACATGTTAAACTTTCCTTTAGAACACAGCTTCTACCTCCGTACACTGGCTATAGGAGCACTGGAGACCTTCTTACTCTAAATGATGGTCATCCTTGGGTTGGTGGTCCCTGGCTCTCACTTCCTGCTGCTTCCGTATGCCCACCGTCTAGCTATACAGCATGTCTCTTCGCCTTGCTGTTATTTCCCTACCAGTCTCTAATTACCATGAATTGTGGACTGCTGTTTTTCCATCCCATCTCACTACTGTGGACCTAATTCTGAGTGACATTTGTAAGTAGAAGAGCCTCTCATTCAGCACCCTGAGGGTCTCCTCATTACAAGAAATCTTTTCACTACCCCAGTCCTCCATTTTATCTATCAAACTTGTATTTAGAAATCAGTGTTCTTAAGCATGCTAATTATTGCATCATTGAAAGACAGATGATGATATACTATCCTTTATATCTCTGATTGAAATTACACAGGTCAACTACCTGTAGAAATTACAAGTGAAAATGACGGCTATGTTATACAGTGAGAATCTAGAACTGAGTGTGAACACAGAACCGCGGGGTATGAGAAAATTGCCTGGTAGATGAAACAAAAAATGGGGGGGGGGGTCACTGTTCTACACTGCTTAGATAATGAACCTTCAAATTGAAGATGAAGTCCAGAGGAAGCTTATAGAATGAAAATGTGTGACAAGAGTAAATGATTTAGAAAGACATGCATTAAGCCTTTTTTTTTTTTTTTTTTTTTTTTTTTTTTGCAGCTCTGTAGTCACACAATCAAAATTAAGCTGTTTGTTCTGTGGAATTTCTAACAAACTAGGCATAAGAATCCTTGGTCTGGAGAGAAGGCTCAGTGGTTAAAAGCACTGACTGCTCTTCCAGAGGTCCTGAGTTTAAATCCCAGCAACCACATGGTGACTCACAACCATCTGCAACAAGAACAGATGCTCTCTTGTATTATGTCTGAAGACAGCTATGGTGTACATACATATAATAAATAAATCTTTGGGCCAGAGCGAGGGGGAATCCAAAAGACTTATTTTTACCTTTAATTATGTATATGAAAGGCAGGCTGTATGTTCCTGCAATATCCTCAGGGGCCACAAGAGAGCACCCTTGTAAAAGAGCAATCCTCTCCAATTGGCTGTGTTTTTACAGAAACTGCCTTCTCAGCTTTCATACACAGCCACTGTGTCTTAACATCTAGTCTATTTCTCTTCAGAAAGTAAACTTAAGTGATAACTCTGAAGAAATGTCTGGTGATATTTGGGGATTTCTTTACTAACTTTGATCCTATTGTGTGGGACCGTGTAAGGCCGTCTGTGGCCTGGTTGAGCGAGGCTTACTCTGGAGACCCAGGAGAACATTCTACAAGGGACGGAACCAGTGAGCCATGCTCCCAGACTGCTGACGCCTCAACTCCACAATCCAGTGGCCATCAGTCATGTATGGCCACACCCAGGACCCGAGTGTTCTGGCTGGACTCCACCCCTACAGTCACCTGGCTACAGCCAGGTTTGCCCCACCCCACCTGCCAGGTAACCCAGTCCACTATAAAAGGAGGCTTCTTGCCCCTCCTCGCTCTCTCTCGCCCCTCTCTCGTTTTCCTCTCGCCCTTGCCCGTCTCTCCGTCCCCCCCCCCCTCCCGATTCTTTCCCCCCTTTCCACGTGGTCATGGCCAGCTCTCATCCCTCCATATTCTCTTGCTCTACTTCTCTATCTCCCTTTCTCTTCCTACTTTTCTATAATAAAGCATTGAAACTATGAACTGTCTCTTCTTATCCAAACCCGCTGTGTAAGGACATGGAGCAGGCCTCAGCGTTTCCAGCCACCAGGAAAGGACCCAGCCCCTTCCCAGGCGAGCTTCCTCAACAGGTATCTGGGAGGCCCATGGCAGAACAGCACCGCCTTCTGAGCAAGGACCCCCTCCCGCTAGCCAGGCAGTCTCTCTCTACCTATAGTTACTTGGGCGGTGTGCAGGCCTAGCCAGTTTCCCCTTATACTGGCATTGCCCGCCAGTCTTCTCCTATGCAAGCCCGCCCTGCCTGCTCGTTTCCAGGGCCGCGCGGACCCGCCCCCCACCCTGCCTTTTTGTTTTTTTTTCCACACTATTGTGCTATGCCCAAGTGAAACCATCTTCTAGAGAAACGATAGTTCTTTTTATTATTATTCGATATATTTTTTATTTACATTTCAAATGATTTCCCCTTTTCTGGTCCCCCACTCCCCAAAAGTCACATAAGCCCCCTTCCCTCCCCCTGTTCTCCCACCCACTCCTTCCCACTTCCCTGTTCTGGTTTTGCCTTACACTGCTACACTGGGTCTGGAGAACACTAATTCTGAGGCTGCACTATCATGCTCCAAGGTAAGAGAGTGTCACCTGCCATTCATATCCCGATGGCCACGCATTTCGAGAGAAATGTATACAGGTCTCCATGTAAACTTCCTTCACTCTCTGCATGTGAGGGCTCCTTGTTTGGTTTCTGTTTGAGTGGCTAGAAATAATTTGACGATCAGAGATATTATTAAATTAAGAAAAACAATTAAGCTTATGGAAGCTAAAAGCCATTTTTCTCCTTTGTCTTATGCCTTTACTTGTGTATTCTCCTTGGTCCTCAGGCTCGATAAATAATTTAGATTACAAAATGGATTAAAACAGCAAGAAGTTTCTCCTTCTGCATTATGAGACTCTGATATAATTTGATTTTTCCCGGGGAAAGTATTTAAACAAGAAGGAACACAAACTGTGAAAACTAATCTAAATCTGACCATCCATACCATACTCTCTTTCAGATAATATTCTGTTTCATACAATTATCCACACGGAATTACTGACCCGCTTCTCTGCACAGAGTATATTCTTTCTTATGCCAGTGAGGGAAGGTGCATTTGGGCTGCCATACTGCTTCTAAAAGAAGCTGTCATGTTGCATCCTTCAATTCCTTTCTTCCATATGCTGTTACTGGGAGTCCGCTGAGGTCACGTGACAGAACTTACTCCATCAGACATCGGATGCCAGTTTCCACCTGTTCCTCCGGCCTCGGCGGGGCACTGGGCTGGCATCTAGAACCCAGCAGGCCCAGAGCTCCTCAAGTCTTGGGCACACGAGCTGGGCTCTGACCCACTGCTGGTCAGGAGCTACGTAAGCAGCCATGGGTGCGTCTGTGCAGACCCTGAGCTCTTCTCGGACCCAGCTCACTTACACACAGTGCACACTGTCCCTTTAATCAGGCATTTAAAAGGGTTTCTGTCTCTCCATTCCTCTCGCTTGGATTAAAGAAGAAACCACTGATCTTTAGAAAATGAAGATTTAGGTACCTCCTGGTTATCTTCCCCTGATAAGAGATAATAGCCCCCATCCCATTCCTTCAAAGGCCACGGCTTCCTCCAAGACTGTCTGCAACTAGATCCAATCAAAGCCATCTTTACTGCTGCTGTGATTAGAAAAGTTTATCATGCCTCGTATTATAAACATCTTACCTCGTTCTCGTAGATAAAACCTTTCAACTTGTTATTAAGACTGTTCTAAAAACCCATTTCCAAAGATACATTCAAGAGAATATTATGAATTTGAACAGCTCAATCATCTGCCTACTTCTATAAAGATCTCTGAGTTTAGCTGGAGATGGCATAACTAGTAGAAGCACACTGCTTAACCAACAAATTTTTCGTGGTAAAATGAGAACAGGATGGATATAGCTAATTTAGACAATTGTTATTCTTAGAGAGATGAGTGAGAAACCCTGCTGTCTTCAGAGACATTTGTCCGGTAACCCCATGCATTAGAAAAGCTTGCAAAAGCATTTGCTGCTTTCTTGCTAAGGCGGCAAGCATCTCTCTTGCAGATGCCAAGGTCGACTTACTTAAGATGTTGGTGTCATAAACACTGAAGTTGCTCTTGGTGCACAGACAAATCTTTTTCCTTCTTTCATATTTTGCTTTTCTGCAAATCTTAAAGCAATTAGTTTGCATGGCTATGGTCATGTAGTTTCATAGTTTCTGTTTTAATGGAAAAAATCATAACTCTTGGGTTCTGGGAGAGTAATTGGTGGCTAAAGGGCAGGCAAATCATCTTATTTAGAAATCAAGAAACAGAAAATACAATGGTATAAAAATGATGTGACACAATTTGGGTTAAATTGGTTTGGGGTGAAATTAGTTTTGAAGCAGTGTCCATCAGAACCATCGCTGCAGCAGATGCCAGATGGTGGCTGTGTGTGCTCAATAATAGGTCTGAAGCCAGTGAAGTTATTTTGAATTTGTTTCTTTAAAATTACATTTTAACTTTCTGAGGACCAAAGCATACTCCTTTCACAAGAACCTTTGAAAAGCAGAGGAACAGAAAGCAGCAACCATTTAAAACAATGTTGCTTCATTGTTTGAACTAAGAACCCTTCTGATGGGTATCATACATTCCAAGTGTAGTCAAGCATTCACACTGTAGAAATGCTAAGCAGCATCCATGTACTAAAACATTGCCAAAATTAAAAGGCTTGTGAATGACTAAGTGGCCAAGACTGGGTGAGTTCTCAGCAAGCTGCTGTCTGCTACCTCACAGACTCTGCTCTTCTAACTGGTTCTTGCCCACAGTAGTTATGGTCTTTGTGGCTTGTTTATTTTTGTGACAGGGTCTCACACATTCCAATCTGGTATTGAATTCACTAGGTAGCCATAGATGATCTTGAACTCCAAATCCTTCTGACTTTGTCCTGTGAGTGCTGAGATTATATATGTGCACCACAATGCCTGATTCATGTAGTGCTGTGAATCAACCTGGGACTGCCTGTGGGCTAGACAGGGACCCTACAAACTGAGCAGCATCTCTACACTACAAACAGATTCAGTCCTGCTAGGCTCCTACGTATAAGCGTTATAGAGTACTATTAATAATGTCAGGGACCAGTGCTTGCCCATGGGATGGGTTTCAAGTTGGACCAGTTATTTGTTGGTCATTCCTTAGTTCTCTGTTTGATTCATGCATTTCTTTTAAACAGGACAAATTTTGGGGTCCTGGGGATCCTGCCTGGTTACAAGAGGTGGCCTCTTCAGGTTCTATGTCTCTGCTAGTATTGTGTGGTTTAAACTTCTTATATCTGTGGGATGCAGTCTTTATTATTTAGAATTTTCTCATTCTCAAAATCTTGGCTCTACGGTGGTCTGCTGCTCTACAGCTCACGCACACGTCTAACACTGCGCTTCCCCTCCATCCTCGAGTCTTATCCGCTGTCTTCTCTCACTTCTCCTCCCAAGCCTCTCTGAAGCTGCATGCCAACGGCTGATCTGTGAAGATTACGAGATCCTCAGCTTCTAGTCCATCCACTGTTTGCCAGGCTCTAAGTTTCTCTCACCAACCCCAATGTTTTTACAACTTACAACTTGTTTCCAAGGTAAGTTTCTGTTTACAACTGTGTCCTCAGTTACCTCTGGATCGGTTTTAGTTCCTTGTGAGGTAAGAGATGTCAGACCCATTTCTCTTATCAAACACATGATCATAGCAGCCTAGAAATTCTTGGAGTTAAAAACCTACCTAATCACTTAATAAGCTGAGATGATCTGGAATCAACTCCCATATTCTTCTATCTCCCACTCTCTCTTTTTACCACCCCCCCCCATGGCCATAGGCAGCTATAATAGGACATTTTTTTCCATTTATTTGTTTATTTATTCATTCATTTTCTTTCATTCATTCATTCATTCATTCACTTTACATCCAGATTGTATCCCTACCTTTTCTCCCAGTCCCTCACATAGGGGACTTTCCCCACCCCCATCTTCTTCTCCTCTGAGAAAAGGAAGCCCCCACCCCCCCCTATCAACCCACCCTGGCACTTCAAGTACTATTGTGTAGATCTGTCCTCTGTCCTCTTGAACTGACAGCAGTGATAATCAAAGGAGTACTGCCCAAGCTTGATCATGACATCTTTCTGTCATGGGGGGGGGGGGGGCATGTCTCAAGGCCAATCCTCTCTGTCAGATTTATGATTGATAATGATTACTAGAGGAGAGAGGGATCCTGAGCCCTCTACCCACCACAGCAATATACAGACAGTGCACACTGGATGAAGAAATAGATTGTTTTCATTCAGTTATGTAGGAGCTCATAAAATGGCCATATTATGCAAGTAATCGTCCTTCCCCTTCGTGTAAGTGACCCTAGGTCGACTCAGTTTTTCCCAGCTCACTTGAATGGAATTGCTTTCTGTTTCTTTTCTTGGTGCTTACTCTGGGGTGGGAAGATATTTTGTTTTGTTTTCTCAGACAAAGGTCCCCCAATTTCTGGCTCACAAAGTGCTCTGCCCACTTTCTAAAGTGAGTGCCTCTTCCCTGGAGCATGGATCTTCCCTCTCCCTTGCTGACATTCCACATCACTTATTCTTCCTACAGTGTTGACATCCACTGGGTCTCCTCCTCTAAGCCTCATTGGCTTGGCCCTGACTTTAATAACACTGCCCTTTCATTGCAGCTGCCTGCTGTCTCCTCTTTCTGGCCCTGCAGGGTCTGCAGAGTGATGTGCTTATTTCCTATTTAGATGCTACACTGACATCTTCCCCAGTATCTTTACACATAACACAGGCTTTTAAAAGACCTCTTTGATATCTTAGTTGGTGGTTTTAGAGTACACTTTAATTATTTGGAAACTTTTATAAATGGTTATAAATTATGTCTATACATATATAGAATACATATAGATATATGTAAACATAGATATACATATATAGATATAGTTATACATATATATGTTTATATACATATATATGTGTGGATAGGTAGGTAAATAGACAGATAGACAGACAGACAGACAGACAGACAGATAGAGTGTGTGTGTGTGTGTGTGTGTGTGTGTGTGTGTGTGTGTGTGTGTGTGCATCCTCCCTCCACAGGTAAGTGGACAGAAGATACCAATATCATATGTCTTCCTCAATTATCCACTTTATTTTTTGAGGCAATATTCCTCACTGAACCTGGAGCTAGCAAATTTCACTGAGTAAGCTGTCCAGAAAGCCCCAGGGATCTTCCTTTCTTCATATTGAGATTACAGGTGCATGCCTCTGTTCCAAACTTCTGTGTATGCTGGGACTCTAGGTTTCTAAAGACTTGTACAGCAAATGTTTAACTAATGAATGTTTAAAGCCTGTTTTCACATTTTTAAAATGTGAAATATGGTAGTTTTAAAGGTTACGTACTGTTTTAGCAATGAAGGAGCACTAAATCAGAGATATGCCAAAAAAAAGTCTATTTTTCAAAACAATTCTTCTAGGATGCTTCTTTTAAACTTCTTAGTCTTCTCAATCAGTGGTTAACCTAAGTATATATATATGGATTCTCACTACTTCTAGGCATTATGTTTAGAATAGGTAAACGTGTATATTCAATTTTACAAAAATTGTTGTGCAATTGAGATAATCAACAAATCTTTAAAAGGTACAGATGAATACTAGAGACATTCTCCTTATTTGGATGATTATACTATTTTTTAAAGCTTTGTTCTATAAATTAATAATGTTCAGTTCATGTAGAAAACACTTTGGAAACTCTTGACTATAGTTCCTTTGCTGAAGAAGCTGTAAATGTATTCCAAAAGCAGACTCATCTTTAGCCATCTTTTAGTATAATTTAAAAAATTCTAGCAGTGGCTGTATTTATTCAGTTTACCCAGAAAGCAATGTTTTCATTAAAGAAGTCATCAGAGGCAGAATAATGGCATAATACATAAATAAATAGTTGCTCATGTATTTCATTATTGAAACACAATCTAGTCATACTGAAAACAGATTTGTCAGTGAATAGCCTGGATTTTCATGCAGCTGTACAGATAACCTCTCTCAGTGAGTTATGTTTCCATACAAATAAAACTTACATTTATTTTGAGCTTCATAAGTACCGAATGTCATTCTAGGCTGGATATAGATATTTGTATAGTGAGATACTATTTTGTAAACATCTTTCCAGGTAATTTTTCTAACAGATAAGTCAACAAAAACAACAACAACAACAAATGGTCCTCACATGTCATTACATTGATTCTTTGTATTATTTTAGCTATTTTTAGTAATCACTAGTGAATCCAGAAATATATAACATTTTAAATCCATTTTTTAAAGACTCAAAAGAGTTTACATTATTTTTCTGAATTTTAAATGTAGCAAAGCATTGGATTAACAACAATTTTAAACAATGGAAAATTACAGAAAATTATTTTTCTTATCACTTAGTTTAAAAATGTCATTAATTATAATAATCTAAATTCTTTCAAAGAATAATATCAAATAATAGAGTAAGATATGGTGAAGAGCATTGTCGCATAAGAGCGCATGAAAGCTTCCTTTCACTTTTGCTTATTTTTTTTAAAGATTTATTTATTTTTATATATAAGTACACTGTAGCTGTCTTCAGAAACACCAGAAGAGAGCATCAGATCTCATTAAAGATGGTTGTGAACCACCATGTGGTTGCTGGGATTTGAACTCAGGACCTCTAGAAGAGCAGTCAATACTCTTAACTGCTGAGCCATCTCTCTAGTCCCTCACTCTTGTTTATAATTTCAAACTTTCTCCATCCTACTGTATCTAGTAAAGAAATACCAGAAGTGTGGGGAAAGCTTCAATTATATGTTTTTGAGACAAAAAAGCTTTATATTGCATATAAGTACAATTTATAACTTATTTACTGTAGTGTATAGTACTTTAAATGAATTTATAAGAGAAACATGGCTCAATGACCCAATACAAATCAAATTCACCTATGGGGCTACTACCCCTGGTAGTATCAGCAACCTGGAAATGGAATATTAAGGCTCTGCTGTCTGCCCCCTGCTTCAATACAATTTCAATACTTCTCTCCAAAGCCAACCACTGTCCTAACAGAGTTTATTTTCATTACTGTTTTGAGATCCATGCACTTTGAATTACACAGTATGTTCTGTTTTCTGATTGGGTTCTTGCTTTTTATCTACAACATAGGATATTCCATGACTGAACATGCCAAATATAAACTTAAGAGTGTTTGGGTTGTTTCTAATTTTGGCTATTACAAATGATACTTCTATAAACATTTCTCTGTTTCTTTTCTTTTAGGCTTTTCTGTTAGGTGAACATATGCGCATATTTCTGTAAGAATCAATGATGGTTAATTTCTATTATCGACTTAGCATAGCAATACAACATGTTTGGGTATGTGCATGACAGATTTTCCATAGACAATTAAAGGAAGAAAAGCCCACTATGAATGTGGGTGGCATTATTTCATGGCTTGTGGTCCAGATTGAATTAAAAGTGGGGCCTTAGCACATGTACCCCTCTTTTTCTGCTTCCTGATGTCCCAAGATATGGGCAATCAGCCATGTTTTCTCCATAACGGAATTTATCCTTGTAGAAGAAGAACCAAAAGAAGCCCCTCGTCCTTTAAGTTGCTTTCTGGTGTGATATTTCCTATCAATGAGTAAAGTAATAAATACAATGTGTCCTCATTCCTGTGTGGCCAGCTTTGTAAACCGGGCACAACATTGTCCTAGGATACTTAACTCATGAGTGTGTGAAAGTCCAGTGTCTCCTTGCTGAGAGTTGCAACTCTCAGGCTATTGAAAACTCCTAGAGATTGTGAAGTGCTGGTGCTACCTCTCCTGATTTTAATTTTAATTTTCTAGCTGACTGTAGAAATTAAACAGTGTTATATGGGTTGCTGCAGGCAATTATTCTGAACACATAGATTATTACTTAGACTTCTTGACTCAGTGACAAATACCTGAGCGCCGACTTGAGGAGGGGAGGAGGGCTTACTTGGTTCACGTCATCAGATGTTACATTCTTTTGTGAAAAGGAGGGTATTTCAGACTGAAATAGTTCACATGGTGCCTGACGTGATATAGCAAGAGAAAATTCCTGTTCCTGATGGATTTCTAATTTTTCAATTTTTGGTATATCTTGGTCCCTAGTCAATGAATATCATCATTCTTATTCAAGGGAGGGCGTTCTCTCCTGAGTCACTCTTCTCTGGAAACATGTGTGTTCACTTGCGAGACAGTTTTAATCCACTGAAGAAGACAATCCAATTTAAATAGCACACCTATTTGTATAGTAAGGATTTGAGCATCTGGTTCACTTTCTCTGTTAGGCTGTCTGTGTTTTTGTTACTGATTAGTACAAATTCTCTATATACCCTGAAAACAAGTTATTTTGCTACTCCTTTGCTATTTTCAAACACTTCTTTCTTTTCTGGAACTTGTCTTTCACTTCTTGACAATGTTTCTATTATCTTTAATCTACAGGTTGATTTTGGTGATTTAAAAAATATTCATTTTAGATGGGTTCATTTCATGTAAACCTAGGAATATAATTTTTATTTCATTAGATTCATTAAGTCTATAATAAATGCAATTCCCCGAGATCGGTAGTGTATGTTGTTATGTGCCCTAGCCAGAAAGACACTGAATATCTGGAAATAAAACCAAGACCTAGAAATCAGAACTGTTCTATAATTATGATCAATATATGTGAAGATCAATTCCTTTGAGGAGGAAGAAGATGAGAAAGAGGAGAAGGAGAAGGAGAGGAGGAGGAGGAGGAAGACAAATACAAGGAAGACAAGGAAGATGAGGAAGATGAGAAGGAGGGGAAGGGGAAAAGGAAGAAAGGAAGGAAGGAAAGAAGGAAGGAAAAAGGAAGGAAAAAGGAAGGAAAAAAGGAAGGAAAAAAGGAAGGCAGGTAGCCATTTGTAATCCCCACAGAAACATTCAGAACTGCTTGTATTCTTCCTAAGTCAATAGTCTGAACACTGGTTGTATTCTAAGTAAAAAGTCTGACTATCAAGCCTTGAAATTTAATGACAAATATACAGGGGGAAAAGGCAGAGGACACTCTGTGCAGATTCTTGCCCCTGGTCAGGCTTTGAACGCATGCTAGCTCACTGTGTGATATCTGGCCTGTGGTAATAAGGAAGGAACCTCTGAAATAAGTAAGAGCTTAAATGAAGGGATCTAGGGTGCTTGGCAAACAACAAAGGATCCTAAAAAAACCACCAGTTAATTCATTTCTCCACTATGCGACTGCCATTCCAACATTCTCCCCTGCAGCCACAGGAATATAATCAACAAAACCCATGCTGTGCTCTCCTCTACAGAAAATATCCTTTTCCTCTCGACATATGGAGACAAAATAGAGTGAAATATGCATTCAAAAAACCACAAAAGTAGGGGCCAGCAGGATGGTTCATGCTCAGTTCATAGTCCTCAGCTGGAGCTGACCTCCTGAAGTCCAGTGAGAAACATGTCTTATCACCAAACTCAAAGACATGAGTCTGACGCCAGGAACGCAAATGATGGAGAGGATAGACTCCCACAAACTGCCCTTTGACTTTCCCACGTACACAGTGGTACACGTGATCCACTCCCCAAAAGCAGAAGTATAAGAAGGCAAGACATAAATGGATGCAAGTCACTTGCAGTATATGAATAATTTGGATCATGGTTTGAACTATAAAAATCATTTTGTGAGACAGCTAGGCAAATGTGTGTCTTTACCTGGTTCATGATGATTTTGATAAGTGATGTTGCTAATGCTTCATTCGTGGCATTGAGTTGTTCATTTTAAATGTACCTGTCTTTTAGAGTTATCCCTAAAAGAAGAATTTATTGATGAAACTAGATGAAATGCTATTTGATTTATTTCTTATATACCCCAGTTACAATAAAGAATAAGGAATATGCTGGAACAAAGTTGGTTTGGGGCTGAAAGTTGGTGAAGTCAAGGAATGAGTAAATGGAGATTCATCATGCATTCTATTTAATTTGTGGATATTCTTAATTTTTTCTATTTTAAGTAAAACTGATATGTAAAAATTGGTTTTTCCTAACATGAGATCAAGACAATAGTATGCTTAAATGCAATGTAATGAAAAACTTAATGGGTTTCAAAAAACGTTTCATAAATTCTAGGTTGAATGTTGGTGATCAGTACAAGGGCTGTATGACACTTGCCTGTCTTTTTAGAGGACTTGACTCAATATTTCTCTGGAAGCGCAGAAAAAGCTGCAGTATGGAAATTTTTGAGAAAGGTGGAGGGAGACCAAGGTTGTAAGCAAGATACATGGACTTTTTTTCTAAGGGAGAGTTCATTTTTTTCTGTCACTTTAAGAAGAGATGTTGTCCATTGTAATAGGAAGGCACAGATGAAGGAGTAAGAGGTGGGTCAGATTTATATTTATAGTTAGAAAGCAGAAAGATAAATACTGCTGTTCAGTCATGTCTTCTTGTTTGTTTTTTGTTTATCTTGCACCCTAGCACCACCCACATTCAATACTAATAAGTCTCCCCAATTAAACTATTTAGGAGAATTCCCTCATAAACATATCCATAGGTGTGTATCTTAGGTGATTTCAAATGCCCTCACATTGCAATGAAAACTAACCACGATTGTGTCCTTCTCATATCCAAAATGCAGCCGGTCCAACTTCCTAAGTCCCTATGCTCTTTAATAGCTTCGATATTGTCTAGTCTCTTCTGAGGCTCAGAACAAAATCCTAACTATGAGCCCCATAAAATCAAAACATAAATGTCACACTAGAACAGGATAAACATTCCCATTCCAAAATGGATGAATAGAAAGTTAGCAAGGGAAGACTTGAGCAAAGAAAGATACAGTTTAAATAATTCAAGCCAGCGTGTGTTTCATAAAACCCCAGTGACCAAGGGGTAAGGCTCTGCTGTAAGACGGAGAAAAGGTGATAGACAAAAGACTACATAAGCAAGTCCTGGGCAAGAGAAGCGAGACTGGAAATTTCTTACATTATCAAGCAAGAAGGTGTTGAAATGCTAAGCTAAGCAGTGGCAGGCTGTACAACCAACCAAGTGTGTATATTTTCTCAAAACAATTAGTACGTTCAACATTAGGAAGAAATAAGGCCAGGAGACAGTGGCTGAAACAAAATCCTCAGCTGAACATCTTAATGACTTTGTCATACAGGGTTGGAAGTGAGCTACTGTCATTTCAAAGATAAAATGATATAACCAGAGTGGCTATAGTCTGACCGCATTAGACCCATATAACACACTATGAAATTTGTTCAAAAGTATGTACATCTTGAGAGAAAGTGTCAGTCAATATGTTTGTGAAAAGTTCAGTTTAAAAAAAAAAACTTCATATTGGATCTGAATGGAGCAATGACTCTCAACGAAAAAAGAAATCTGTGCCAAGTAGGTACACAGTACCTACTTGTGCCAAGTAAATACACAGTGAGTGTTTTTATCTAATTCTGACTATTTGTTAGAGGAAGCCCATCAAATACAGAGAGCACATGAATTCTTTTATATTCTCAAAATATTGACACTATCATTTTGTCATGTTCAGATGCTATGTTGTGTATTCAGAACAAACCAGTGGATTCTTCTCCAGCTGTGTGTGATATAGTTAGAACTTCAAGGCCTTGAGAAAAGGAGACACAGTGTTTTCAGAGTTCCCATTTGCAGATCATAAGAGGCTTCTGGAAGAACAAGCTAGCCCTGTGGAGCCTGTGATTCCATGGCTCTGGGATGGAATGAAGAAAGAGATAATCTGTCATGGAATTTACCAGCCTCTAAGTGTTGAGTGACAATGGTTAGGGTAGTTCTTCCAAATCATAGGCATCAATGGGTGAGGACACTCGTCCTGAGCCACTCCACATGGTTTACTTCAGAATGTGGAATAATAATGTTTGTTTATTTAATAAAAGGTCAAAGATACTTCCAAGGAGTGCTAGAGAAGTCAGCTAGCATGGATGCTTTCTAGAGACTCTCAGCTACAAAGAATCCATTAAACTGCTATATTCCTTGTTGAGGAAATCAGTATTCCAATAGAGGGGTTTGACCAATGTAGCCCCCTGACTGACATGCTGAGCCAGTGACTTTGACCTGAGGGTTCTGAATGAACAGTGCATGCCAAGGCTGTTTCTGAGATCTTATTTGTATAAATGCAGATCTTATGCCAGTCATCCTGAAGCTCCTTCCAGGGAATCTCATCAACCAGGAAAGATTAACTCAGGAACACAAGGTAACGTTGAGGTTACACTCTTACTTGTTCTGAGGGAAATGAACATTGCTCCAAGACTTGTTTTGTTACCCCAAGGACTTTTTATCTACACAAAGGACTCTGTTTGTTTCCTTCTTCACTGAGTACCAATTTCCTTCTGAATTCCAGAATCTTTATAAACTTAATGTGTCTGGTTATTCTTAAGATATCATATTTCATGGATTCCAATGAACAAATATGTTAATTAACTATGGCCTTTTCTCCTGTTTATTTGCTTTTGATCAATTCAGTTTGTTCCCTAGACAAGAAATCTGGAAGGGTAGAGAAAACTGTTTTCCCCTCATATACACCAGTGAAATAGATGTAGATTCCTTGGAAAAAGTTATAAATTTACAATAACATAGATGGGATTGTTTAGTATAGCCAGACTCACCATATATAAAAATACTTCTGAGTGCATATTAAAGGGGTTGATGATGGAAGAGTGTTTAGATTCAGTGCCTTTTACACCTAATCTGAAATTCTCATTTTAATAACAAGAAAGTGAAAATGAGCATGCTATTTTCTTTATTGTATAAATAAATAACACCTATTTAAAGTCATATATTGAAAGTATATATATATATATATACTTTCTATATATATAGAAGTATATATATATATTTATATATGAAGTATATATAAGTATATATATATATATATATATATATATATATATATATATATATACTTTGAAAATTAAATTCAAAGGTAAATGACTCAAAGAACAAGTGGATTGTAAACCATGCATATATCCCTCCTGAAACAATAGTTCCAACCCACTCCTCCTGCATTCACTCTGGAGAGAGGGAGACTGAATAAGGCAGAACACAAAAGTAATACTAAGAGATCCTTACGAACTAAGAAGTTATTGACATCGGTAAAGAATCTAGAGAGATAGCTCAGCGGTTAAGAGAACTGACTGTCCTACCAGAGGTCCTGAGCTCAATTCCCAGCAACCACATGGTGGCTCACAAACATCTGTCATGAGATCCGTTGCCCTCTACTGGTATCTGAAGACAGCTCCTATGTACTCACATATGTTAAATAAATAAATCTTAAAATCAAATAGACAAAAAAAAAAAAAAAACCCAAGATCTGCCCTTAGGGATTTATAAAGACTTTAAGTACATTAGAAGTGCATGATTTATAGTTAACATCAGTCCAACAGACAGAGGCACCAAAATAGCCAATGGCAATAAGTAAAACACAAATGTAAAAGGACTAAACAGCATTCTCAAGTATAAAACAATCAAGCACATATGTTGAAAACCTATCATTTGCAGACCTACCTGCATGCTATTTTTTTTTTTTTGCCATTTTATGACTTCTCCATCCTCTACCTCCTAATATGGTACGAGGTGAATAAACCTTGGCTCTTTCTTTTTATAACAAGAGGGCTTATCTTATTTTTTGAAAACTAAGAAATGATGACAACGGAAAAAAATGATCAAAGGTTTAAAAGAAAAATATTTAGATCTTCATCTCCATTGTTTTCTTAATGCAGTCGAACAATATAGGTAAAGCAATAGAACAAAATAAGAACTAAATCATAAAATAGTAATTACTAATAGTTAAAATATTGTTTATCTCTACTCCTATCTAGAACCTTCTGATTAGGGCTTGTGGTGCTGAATTACTTTGCATGTTACTGGAGAAGCAAGGTAATCATTGATTTCACCAAGCTACAAATATGTTGACGTGCAAGGCACACTACTGGAATCGTTGTGTAAATATCACACATAGGAGTAACCACTTTTTTATTTTCCTTATTTACATCCCAAACGTTACTCCACCTCCTGGTCCCCCCCAAAGAGTTCTTCCCCATATACCCCTTGCTTCTGAAAGGGTGCTTCCCTCTACCCCCACATACCCCTTCCCTGGAGCATCAAGTTTCTTCAGGATTAGATCCATCCTCTCCCCTGAGGTCAATTAACGCAGTCCTCTGCTATGTGTGTGCCAGGGGCCTTGGACCAGCCCGTGTGTGCTCTTAGTCTCTGGGAGATCCTATAGGGTTGGTCTTCCTATAGGGTTGCTATTCCTTTCAGTTCCTTCAATCCTTCCCCTAACTTTTCCACTGGGGTCCCTGACTTTGGTCCGTGCTTGGCTGTGAGTGCTTGCATCTGTCTCAGTCAGGTGCTGGTTTAGCTTCTCAGAGAACATTCATGCTAAGCTCCTGTCTGCAAGCACAGCATCAGGAATCTTGTCAGAAAATGGTGCCTGTGCATGGGATGGGTCCCAAGTTGGTCCAGTCACTCATGGTCTTTTCTTCAGTCTCTGCTCCACTTTTGTCTCTGCATTTCTTTTAGCACAATTCTGGGCCAAAAATTTTGAAGGTGGTCATTCACTTTTTTCAAATAAGGCCCCCTTCAAGAGAACTGAGCCCATACCTAACCATGATAAAGCACATAAGAAACTGAGATTAGGTAGGTCAAGGGCCTAGAAGAAAACCAATATTAGTTTGCTAAAGGAACATGGCAAGAAAATAACTCCTAATGACATATGGGTAAATCCAAAAAAAAATTAAGCCTTATCAGAAGTTTCTTCTTACTGTAGAAAGTAATTAACAAAGAGATTCACAGCTGGACAGTGTGCAGAAAATAAGAGACTTAAGAGCACTCGGTCCTACATGGGATGTCTTCATCAAATCCTTCCCCTCAAGGCTTATGTACAATGGAAGCAGAAAGATTGTTAAGAGCCAGTAAATGATGACGTCAAGGATACGGTGTCTTCCTGACACAGGGCTGATACATATAAGAGAACACAGACACTGTTACAGCAGACACACACACACACACACTCAGGACCAGCCAAAATCCCAGCACTACTGCAATAAGCAATACTCCTAGATGAATGACAATGATTCTGTTTTCTCCAACGTTCAAAAACAAGTGGGCAAATATCCATCAACTAGTACAAACCTCTTCAGAGATATTAGCCTCCTTATGTATAAAAGATTACTTTGAGTGTGAAAAGCTGTTATTGGAGCCTTTGACTATTATGAAGTTAAGAAAATGTAACAATGCTGTTTGAAGTTGCTTCACAAGAGAAATAAATTCTATGTGTTTTTTAATCCTTAAAAAGTTAATAAAATAAAACATTGCTCATTTGACTTCTGTGGTACTCAAGTTTAAATCTACACTTGCCTTAAAAATTAGGTTACTCCCATGGATACTAGGAAATGGAACAGGATCCTGTAGAGAAGAGAGAGTGGGTGTGATTGTGTATCTATGTGAATGTCACAGAGAAACTCATTTGCTTTCATAGTTAGCCAAATAAAGCACATTAATAATTACATATATGTTAAAGTTTGGCTATAAACAGTCAGGAAGCTGACTTGAGTAGTAAGTTTATATGACCACCAGGTGGCAGTCTTCCCCATCGTGTCTAGCCTCTTACAACTAACAAAGCAGTGACATATCTGTGCACTGGATTTAAATGTGGGAAATCTGCCAGGACTCTAGGATTAAATGTCTTTCATTTAAAAAAGTGACCTCCCTGGGCAAAGGTGGAAGCTTTTGGTTTTGTTGTTTTTGTTTGTTTGTTTGTTTTTGCTGGTTTTGGTATTGGGGGGGCTGTTTTTGTTTTTGTTTTTCAGTAATACGGACACCTTCCGGACTGAGATTATTTACATGAACTACAGGTCACACTAGAGCCTCCCAGGAGAGCAGTTGGCACCTTCCCTTGATTGTGAATACTCCAGAAGGCTGGTAAATGCACCAGTGAGTGCTTCGGAGTATTGTGTTTCTGAAATCAGAGCCAAGTAAGAAATATTCAAATGCCACCCGTGTCCTCGCTTCTTATCTCAGCTCCAAGAATATTTACTTAAAACATTTTCATTCTCTTGGCAAACAGCTATGTAAATACATTTAATTTTACCATTTTAAAAAAATGCATATGTCCCTGAGACATATGACTAATGTGCTGGATTTGAGAATTTTACTCTCTAACTACATGGGCATAAATGTATCACAGACTAATTTAAGAATTAAAGGCTTAACACCGTGATCAGTGACATTTGCATTCGGGAATTACAAGCAATAGAGAGTTCATCAGCTACCTTCGCTGCAAGAGAGAGCTTGGATGCATTTCCTTTGCCGATTTATGCTCCTAACAAATGCCTACTTCTGACAGGGATCAGTATTAATGGAATTCTCAGTACAGGAATTCACATAATCTTAAGATGCTGTCTGTATTTTACACATGGAACATATGGGGAACACCTCGGGGTGAGCACTGAACACAGCAAGGGATGGGAATCCTAGGACAGTGACACCCCAGAAAGGAGGAAGACAAGGGTGGAGTAGGGAGGGCCAGCTTTCTTTTCTGGCTTTTTCTATCCATGCCTAGCAGAGAGAAAGGACCCTGCTGTCCTTTCCTTCTTGCCCCTTACTACTATGGAAAAACAATGCAGTTTGCTGTTCATCTGGAGAATGCGAACTATTTTTAATACACCTAATATAAAGCAAGCATAGAAATTCAGTATAAATTTAAGTAACAAAAATACTCATTACCCAGAACTAAATTCACAGTCATCCACAGAGAACTGGACTGTAATCCAAGTTCCAAATGATGTAACACATATAGATGTAACCAAACAGAGAGAAAGAACGACTTTATATGGACGGGGAAGCTGAGATCAAATTATTCAGGTAAGCAATGCAACATCGAGAGACCAGACGATAGCAAGTTGCATACTTCTTCAGAAGCAAAGAGGAGTGGCTTACATATAAAATTGGGGTTGCCAATTGGTCTCCTTTATACAGTGCCTCTGTGACTCCTGTTCCACTGCACGTGCAAACTCCAGAGTACTGCTGCAACCTTAAAGATTACTCTCCACCCTACCTAATGTCTCTCCTGCTATGCTCAGCCATGGAATCCCACCAGGAAACCTCAACTTTGACTGCTCTTAAGTCCATCCGACTAGGCAGTGTGCTCCTGGCAATTTTTCTGCTGGTTGCACTTTCAATTTCTAACGAGCCCTCAGTACATGTTTGATGAATTAATCAAATAAGTAACCCTGGGAGGGGTTTTTGGCTAGGCTGTTTTGGCAAAAATTCCAAAATGTCTGGCAAACACGTGTCTATTCCCGTGTTTGGAGAAGTTCTGGAACACTGGAATGCTGTATGAGTTTCCATGAGCTACAGCTGCAGACTGTCATGCAGTCTGTGGCTTAAAGTATTCTGCTCTGAAAGGCCTGAAGTTGGAAAACAGTGGTGGCATCATTCTACCGCTTGTGTTTACCCTCGTGTTCATTTCAGGGTGCTGACCCAGGTCTTCGCTTCCCCAGCTCCCCTTTTTGGGGTCACAGTGTTGGGATCCCCTGGTGGCCCAGTGCAGAGCTCTTCCCCTCAACCTAATCACATTTTCTATACACACGAATGTTGGGGGAGTGGATCATTGTATGAAGAGAGGATCTTTGGGAAGTAGGGCAAAAACTAGGGAATGAATTTTACTGACAAGAACAGAAGCATTGGGGGAGAGCAAGAAGAAAGAGATGATAAGTGAAAATTTAACAGATATGTCTTACAATTGTCTCCCTGGGCTCAAAATGAATGAGGGGTGCAGGAGAGGAGCTAAATTGAATGAGGGGATGCAGGAGAGGAGCTAAATTGAATGAGGGGGTGCAGGAGAGGAGCTAAATTGCTGTGTGAGCACAAAGAGCCGAGTTTGATCCCCAGAACCCACACAAGAAGTTTGCGGAGCCACAAGATGCTGAGAGGGTAAAGACAATTGTTGCCACACCTGGTGACCTGAGTCCAATTCCCACATGGTGGAAGGAGAGAACTGACTGCCAGTGACTGTCCTCTCACCCTTCATGGGTGCCACAACACACATCTGCACACACAGACACACACTGACACACACACACTGAGAGAGAGGGAGAGGAGAGAGAGGGAGGGGGAGAGAGTGTAAACTAAGGATCAGTTGTGTGTGTTATACCAGGGTTGGGACACAGACAGAGGAGGATCCTTGGGACTCATTGGCCAATCAACAAAGACTAATTGTAGAGCTCCAGAGGAAGCCCAGATCCTGTCTCAAAGGAGATGCTTCACCTCCCTCAAGATGATGCCCAAGGTTATGCCCTCAGTCTACTCATATGTACATATCTATTAATCTGTAATCATACACACATATATACACACATACACACATACCACACACACCACACCACATCACACACACCACACCACACCACACCACACACACATACACACACACACACATACACCACACCACACCACATATCACCCACATACACACACACACACACACACACACACACACACACACACACACACGGGAGGCAGAAAAATGAAAATGAAGAAAGGAAATTGAAGGAGGAGGTGACCCTAGAAAACAGAAAGAACCCGGGCAGCCTACTTCACTGTGCTCATCAAATAAACTCTAAGACATCGTACGAATCATACATCAGACAGCTTTCCAATCTTCACTAACTCTAAGATTCTAGTACACTGATAAGTAAAAGCCAGAGCGTCTTTAAATATTATGCATTCCGGGACTCACATTTAGCTGGTATATATTGCTCCTACACTGCAGACAGGCAGCCGTCCTCCACAAGGCGTGCCTCATTGTCCAGTATCCACACCAATTTTCCCCAAGTTCATGCCTACAGGCATGAAAAGACAGGGTTGGTAGAGAGCCATTGGGGAAGAGAAAGAGGATCTCTCTGATTCCTCTGGGAAAGGAGTGGGAAATTAATTAGAGCAGCTGCCATAGGAACTTAATTGTTTTCTTTCTTTTTTCTGCTGCTGTGTTGGTCTTTTGTGGACATGTAGATTCAACACAAAAACTATTTAAGATAACTTTAAACACCTAAAATATCAGGTGCTGGAAACTCATTTATGTTCTCAGCCCATGACCCAAAGCTCAGACAGAATTTAAAAAAATTAACCTATATTTGTAGCTGATGCTGCAGGTAGAGCTGTTGGGTGGTGACCTCATACCTGTTGGGTGGTGACCTCATACAGATGACAGCAAGCAGCTTGTTGCTAGAGGCTGCTGAAGAAGCCCCTCGTTGATTGGAGCACTGCTAAAATCTAAGTGTACATAAAGTTCAAGCCATTAATAGTCATTGTCCAAGAATTAGTTTTAAATGCAGCAAATAAGGTTTAATCAACTCCCACTGCTTAGCCAATAAAATCTTCTCATCAAGCTGGATTTTAGCCTAATATAAGATCAGCTTTTTTTTTTTTTTATGACTTGCTATGGGAGGTATAGTAGTATAAATGACTCAGCAATGTCTCCTTTTGCTCCCTCAAACAAAGCTTCTATGTGTTCACAAATGGCTATGAGGGAGAGGAGGGTCTATTTACTGAAGCAATCAGTGTTGGACAAAGCTTATATCTGCAGAGACCATTTTGAGTTACTAGGACTCCACAATATAAACCATAAACCCTTTACTGCCACAATTTTAAGGGAACAAAAAGGAAATATTTTAGAGGAAAATCTATGGTGTAGGCTTTGCCCATATGTCTAACAAGTGCTGTAAAATTCAAAAACTTTATAAGAATTTTGCTTTTGTAATCATGCCTGGAAATATTTCCTCTTTTCCCTTCAATCCTATCCAAAGACAATTGGATATGTTTGCTTGTCTAACTCCAAAAGGTACTTAAATTTTATAGCTAACATCTTTGAAAAAACAAATAAAAACCTAGACATACTGCAGCTTGGTAGAAGATTCAGTTTTATATCTGAAAACCTAGAATCCTACTTTACTGGGGTTTTTTTTTTTTTGGTCTGTGGTTTATAGACACAGTCCACACAGCACACGTGATCAACACAGCTTTCCATTTGCTTGAAAGTTAACGCTACACTGCCTTGTACATTTCCCGCCCTTCTTGGGCATCAAATGAGGTAACCTCTATTTAAATGCAGATTTTTTCTGTTTCCTTTGGTATCTCTTTGGGTCTTAGAAATATCGGAGGCCACGGCATTGTTTCGGTGCTGCTCGTCACATTTCACTTGTGTATAGCTTGAGAATCGCAGGAAAAGGAAAAGTCTGCCAG
Organism: Apodemus sylvaticus; assembly: GCF_947179515.1. NCBI lineage: Eukaryota > Metazoa > Chordata > Mammalia > Rodentia > Muridae > Apodemus > Apodemus sylvaticus. Next base: position 5,320,558 of record NC_067494.1, read on the forward strand.
ACAGAACGAGCTTGACTTCATTGCAGAATGAAGATGCAGAACTGGGGTGAAGAAGTTGGGGAAGTGGTCAGGTTTGATAAAGTCCTTGCTGGGCAAACACAAGGACCTGAGCTCAGACATGTAGCAGGCATGCAAAAGCAAGGCACACTGAACTGGAATTTTGTTGTTGTTTGGGTTTTGTTGTTGTTTTGTTTTTTGCTTTTTGTTTGTTTTTATTCACTTTAAATCCCACTCGCTGCCTCCTTCCGGTCACGCCCCCTCCCACAATCCTTTCCCCCATTCCCTTTCCCCTTCTCCTCTGAGAAGGTGGTGGCCCTGGCACATCAGGTCTCTGTGAGGCTAGGCACATTCTCTCTCACTGAGGTCAAACAAGGCAGCCCAGCTAGAAGAACATTTCCACATGGTCAGTCAATAGCTCTTGGGGTAACCTCCACGCCAGTTGTTTGGGACCCACATGAAGACCAAGCTGCATGTCTGCTACCTATGTGTGGGGAGGCCTAGGGAACAGCCTGTGTGTGCTCTTTGGTTGGTGGTTCAGACTCTGAGATCTCCAAGGGTACAGGGTAGTTGACTCTGTTGGTCAACAAGCACACCTCTGTATATGTGCTTACTAGCATAGGTGTACACACCCTCATATAGGAAAACACACATACAGCACACACACACATACACACACAAATACATACATATGGCACACATATACATGTGTACCCACAGGCACATGCACCCACACATACATAGGAACACATACATACAGCACTCACTTGCACACGCACGCACACACACACACACACACACACACACACACACACACACACACACACAAGAAATGAAGGCAGAGATTAGAGTAGCCATTTGTAGATCTGCTCATGTCAGGGCATTATTCATAATAGCTAAGATGTTAAAAGTGCTTGCTGACCAGAGCCTGGGAGGCTCTGCTAGTGCATGACAAATACAGAGGGAGACACTCTCAGCCAGCCATTGGACTGAGCACCGGGTCCCCAGTGGAGGAGCTAGAGAAAGGACCCAAGGAGCTGAAGGGGTTTGCAGACCCATAGGAGGAACAACGATATGAGTCAGCCAGTACCCTCAGAGCTCCCAGGGACAAAACCATCAACCAGAGAGTACATGTGGAGTTTCTCATGGCTCCAGATGCACAGGCAGCAGAGAGTGGCCGTGTTGGACATCAAAGGGAGGAGAGGTCCTGAAGAGTCTTGATGTTGCAGTGTAGGGGAATACCAGGACTGGGAAGCGGGAGAGGCTTGATTGGGAAGCAGGGGGAGGGGAGATGGCTTGTGGGTTTTTCAGTGGGGGGGGGGGGAACCAGGAAAGGGGACAACATTGAAATGTAAATAAAGAATATATCAAATAAAAAAATGATCCAAGTGTGTTCTGGAGGATGGATGAATGAGCAAATCATGCAATCAGCATGTGGTAAAATATCCACCCTTCAAAAGGGAGGATGTTCTGACACATGCTGGAATGCAGATAACCTTAAAGGCATGATGTCTACTGGAATAGTGGAATCAAATGGCAGAGAGGCAGGCACCAGAAGATGGGAGTGGTGACAAGGTAGGAGTTAGGCAGACCAATTAGTAGGACCATATTAGAGCTATGCAGGGTGGGTCCAGTTACATTTTAGTTTATATTATTTCAATATTGTTATGTAAAAATGAAAAAAAATTGAGGAGCAAGGTATGCCAAAGCCCCAGATTTGATATGTCCTCATAGCAACATCTCTACCATGAAACTATCAGGTAGAACTTAACTACAACATTCAAATATGTTTCTTCATAGACTTGTTCAAATCAAGACTTATGGAATATTTTAGTAAAAAGCCACACATGCAAAGGAAGGAATTATTTTTTACCAACACTGCACAGCCTGTGGAAGATGGCTCACTGAGGGAAAGTGAGTTGTTCTCCTGGTGAAGGTCATCACGCTAATAAATGGCCCATGAGGAATACTAAAAGGAAGACATGCCATTGGGTGATTGCCATCTCTGGGTTAAAATGGCAATACCTCAGCTTTGGTGGAGATTTTGTGTGGGAGCCCTTTAATTCTATGTCAATCAGTTGACTAAATCACATGGGCATTAAACACCACAGAGATGAAGTCTGATCCTGGGGAAATGCCGTCCCTCTCATTTTTTTTTCTCCCACCCAAAGCCAATGGTAATGAAAACATCTGCTTGACATTTAGAAACGAATAGATGTCAATGAAAGGAATTAAAGATGCTCAGGCTAGAAATATTCTCAGTGTTTAAGAGGAGCAAAAGAATGAGATTCTAGAAGAGGCAAGAGTGAAATCGGTGTTCTGACATGTCCTATTCATTCCTCCAAGAGAAGAGATGGAGAATAAAAAGTTCTTCAGATAGAATCTCCTGAGGAAAACAAGTGTTGCTTAGCTGCTCCGTGGGCAGATGCTGAATTCATATAAAATTACAGTCATCTTATTGTGCCCTAGGCCGCCTGACATATGTGTGAAGAAGAAAAAGTTGATGATTAAATCCATGCCTTTCATAATTCTTACCCCAAATTTCTCAGGTGCACAATGCCAAATAAATAAATAAATAAATAAATAAATAAATAAATAAATAAATAAATAAAGCAAATCTTTTATTTAAAATCAGTTCTATCGCAAACAATGTGTAAGTTGTGGGAAAGATTTCTATGATTTTCAATATTGTTCTAGTCGCTTCTGTATGATGCCTAGAGGTGTTTTCTCAGGTAAAGAAGCAATTCACTAGGTTTTGCTCACAACAATATAGTACACTCATTATTTGTTAAAATTTTATTTTAGCCCAGAACCAAATAAATCATAAAAACAAATAATTGAGATCCTAATATAGAACTTTTATTAAATTCTACAGCTTAATCAACATTCTAATATGAAAGATAATGTGAAAAGCCAAGGGTAGCCCATGAAACGCACTTTATATTGATTGTCTCGGAAACTGCCTTCCAACCAATCAGAGAAGGCCTGTGTTTTTTATTGGGTTGTCAGAATAGTCTACTGCTTCACTCAAGAAGTTTGAAAGGGTTGATCCTTTTAAAGTTTTCAGTGGAAACAAAAACAAAACAAAATTTGTCATTTGTTGTCAATCATTGTTGTCAATATTGATTTCCCAACCTCCTCTGATATCCAGTTCTCCAGATAAACACTGCAAACTGTGTTTAACTCAATGTAAGAGAGGGGACAGGTGGGCATAGGGCTATCTGTATTCAGTGTTCATTGCAGTATGAATGACATAAACTATTGATAGATAGAAAACAACAAAACACACACACACACACACACACACACACAATGAAATATTACCCAGCCTTTGGTCTTTGGTCTTTACAAAGGTGGCTATCTTGCCATTTGTGGCATAACTGAGGAATCTGAAAGGTACCATGGTAATTTAAATGTCTTTTATGAGTGAATGAGAATAATTACCTTATGATTCTATTTATATGAGGGTTCAGAAAAAAAGGTCAGTATTGGGATTGTCATGACGGCACAGCGGCTAAGAGTGTTTTCTATTCTTGCAGCAGACTCAGTTTCCATCACTCACACAGCAATCCACAACTGTCTGTCATTCTATATCCAAGAAAGGGATATAAGAAAGTGTTGAGGGCTGCAGACATGATGGCTCTGTAGTTAAGAGCACCGGCTGTTCTTCCAGAGGTACTGAATTCAATTCCCAGCACCCATATGGTGCCTCACAACCATCTGTAATGAGATCTGATGCCCTACATGCAGGCAGAACACTGCACACAAAATAAATAACGAAGGTGGTGGTGCACACCTGTAATCCCAGCACTCTGGGAGGCAGAGGCAGGTGGATTTCTGAGTTCGAGGCCAGCCTGGTCTACAGAGTGAGTTCCAGGACAGCCAGGGCTATATAGAGAAACCCTGTCTCGAAAAAAATCTTTTTTTTTTTTTTTTTTTTTTTTTTTTACTAAAAGAAATCATTGAGAGCTCCAGGCATGCTTATGTTCCTGACTGTGGTAATTGTTGGTATGTTTCATGGGTCTTTACATGTGGTCAAAATCATCAAACTGTATATGTTAAATATCTGTGGTTGCCTTGCATAGAAATTATGTAAAATTGAGTCTCACCAGGTAGATAAACCAGACTAGCAGTAGATGGTTAAAACAAAACAAATTCAGTGGTGTTTTTATAGATTTGTTTATCTTGCTTTGTTGGGGCTTTTTGTTTTTAAACTTACAGGTGGTTTTGCTTGTATGTTATGGTATCCAGTAAATAAAAAAAAAATTATACTATAATCAAATTATCCAAAATTCTCATAGTAGAGCTTATGTCAAAGGGACTTTTGAGTTTGGAGATATTTAAATTGAGTGTTCTGCTTAGCTATGCATACACACAAAGCAAAGCTTATACAAAATTTACTCAAAGACATCTAATTCCAGACAAAATTTTCTTCACCTAATGACAAAGTGCATCCCAGTCTTTTTGATATGACTATAACTTCGACTGATAATTCTATTCATAGGATAAATGTAACTGAGAATCAAATCTTAGTGTGAAATAATTCATAGGGAATGAAGGTAAATTCCCAAATGAACTGCTTGCTTGTTTGTTTTCTTTGAAACCTGATTTTGAACTTGTAGACTCAAATCTTCAACCTCTAAGCCTATTTAGTAGCTGGGACTACATGCATGTACCATAATACTTGCCTATATAAGGTAGTTTTGAAACAATTTAAAAGATAATCTTTAATAATTACAAGAGTCTAAATGCCATCATTTTACACAAATGAAGCTAATGGCAATGTTGTTATGGTAATAGAAGATATCCAGTCTACTCTACCAAGCTTTAAGGGCTGGTGTGAAGTATTAGCATAGTGTTTTAGCATGGTACCCTGAAGATAAATTTGATTTTTAATTCTAATTCTCCATGCTGAATTACACATTGCCTTCTTTAGCAGGTGGGGAATAGGTAGTGGATCATTGATAATAGTCAATGTGTGGTATATACATGTAAATTGATATTATACAAGACACATGTTTTACAATGATGGAACTAATATAAAGAAACTTATAATTGAATCCTGCTTTGAAGTAAAGAAATTAACAAATTACCTTTACATAAAAATATGACATTTCCTAGATATAGACCTCTCTCTAACTATAATTATGAACAGATATTTCAAAGATTGTCTAAATTATTAACATTAGATTAAGACACATTTTGCAGAAATTAATATGAATAATAAGAACATTGAAATTATTTTTTTCAAATTCAGTTTAGTTTATAATCAGTTTTATTTCTTCCATTTTTCCTAAATATTTTATATTCAGTGGATACTAAGTGACATTAGGCTTGTTCTAAATGTGAAAGAATATTCAAGGTATTAGTGGTACACTGAAGAGATATTTTTCTTTTTCATATATGTAGGCTGCCCGACATGGACATGAACTCTACAGTTTAGGGCACAGTTGGAACCCTCTTTATTTTCCCTTTGGCCAAGATGAGTTCTCCCTTTGGCCAAGACGGCTTTTGTAATTTCATCCATCATATCCGCTCCAGTGATCAGCTGCCCATGTTAGCATCCCTCAGAGACAAAACTCAATTTACATACAGCATTCTATAGTGTGTCCTTTGGCCAGCCTACATGTAAGAAATACTGAGAAAGACAATGCTTATAGTAGTAGCCACCTTAAAAAAATTAGGACATCTATCTTATTGAAGAGGAAGGAAAAACTAAATAAACATATGGAAATTAATTAACATTTTGGTGCAACTATTACTCTTCGATATAGCACAGTGCTGAGCAAAATCTGTACAGGCCAGTGAGATGACACAACATACAAAAATCTGTACCTATAAGTGCATGCTAAACACGCCTGCTGACCTATGGCCAGTTCCCAGAACCAACCCTCCTGAAATGGTCCAATGACTTTCATATGCATACCATGTAACCTATGTATACACATAATAATATTGTATACACATAATAATAATCACAATACATTTGAAAAAATATTTGATAAATTTTATCTTTATATTTTGTCTCAGTTGAAGTAAGATTATACAGTCTCAAATTTAAAATTTGATCAAATGCCAAATTTGGTCATGTTTACCAAAGATTTATTCAGCCCATGTATCAAAATTATGCTGAAAGATATTTTCATTATATAATTTTATATATAATAAGGGTATATTGCATACAGATATGGCCTTATGCTAAAAATTATTATCAATAAATGAAAAATGGTACCAGATTTAGCAGTAAGTGACAAATAATAGAAAATGTATTATTCATCCAAGACATATAAAATCCATAGGAAAAGATAGTTTATATATGAAATTAACCTAAAAGTATTAGTTATGAATCTGATTGAGCATGGACAGAAAAATAGAGATTTGTCAAAATTATGTATTGAACTATGGGCACCTTTATTTGACATTGTTTTGTTTCTCTTTAAAATTATATTGTTACAATATTCTTTTGTGTATAAATTACTCATAGAAGAGTTACTATTTAAAATTATAGTAGTGAAGTAGGGAGGGTATGGAATGAGTTGGAAAGGAGAGTATAGAGATGGATATAATCAAAACACACATGCACACACATGCACACATGTATGTGTGTGTATGTGTGCATGTGTGTGTATGTGTGTGTGTGTGTGCGCACACGTGCACGTGTGTGTGTGTGTGTGTGTGTGTGTATGAAAAATTCTCAAAGAATAAATAAGATTTTTTTAAAGATACATTGGAAGGTTTAAGAGTGTACTTTAGTGGTAGTGTGCTTAGATAGCATATACAGGATCCTTGGTTCAGTTACCAGGATAACAACAATTAATATGTAAAAACAAAAATCACATTGGACTGTGTAGCATGAACCTCAAAATGGGTTAATGCTCATATCTACACTGATACAATGCATGGCCTTTATGTTCAGCCTAAAGGAAACCAGAGGAACCCAAGAGATAGCCACCTTAGTATTTTCTGTAGTGTGTACTACACACTATACATTTTCTTTCAATCCCTCTTAGAGATTTCTTCTTATCAGACATGCCCATCCCATGTTCTGACAGGTTCACTGCACAAATGCTGCACCAAGAGCTAGGTAGTTAAAGAAACTTATAAAACTAGTGAACTTCAAAAGAAAACAAACAAAATCAACTATATCCACGTAACCTTTAAAACACCACATTCTGGAAGCAGCACTTACAGAAAGTCACCATTTCTCAGAAACTGAATTTCTAAGTAAACTTTTAATAACATGATTGTGTAATGTGCTGATGCTTCTCTGAGTGAAAATGTGATATTCAGAAAGTTCACACACAGAGTTCATTCCTATCAAATGAAGATTCAAATAGAAAGCTAGCTAGAAATATGCATGAGTTCGGATTTCAGGGTCCAGGCCCAGTTCTATTCCAGATGTTTTCCTATTAGGCTGTATCTTGAAACCTGAAAGTCTATTTGCAAATGAAGGAATATGGACTCCTAAAGGCAAAGTCTCATTCAGGTTAGTTAACATCCTTTGAATATGACACTGGTGACAAATCCAAATCCAAAATTATTGCCCCAGTATCAATCTACTTCTAGTAAAAATTGATCCTGCCTTGAATCTGCCATGATCTCTAAACCTACAGTCCACCATGGGAAGAAAGGTTTGCTTCATTTAACTTAAAAAGTATTTAAAAACTATGCCTAGCCCCTGTACCATACAAGCTAGCACCTTCCCAGGTATTCATTGTCCAGCTCTGACAAGACCCACAAATCATGCAGTGATTAAACCCAACTCCAAGCAAAGCAGTTTGAACTCTGCATTTACTGAGACTGCAGACTGATGTACACTTTGTAGAGCTGATAGAGAAAGAAAGTCATCATGAAGTCACATATGAGGGGCTGTGTTTCAGGAGCTGTTTATCTTGAAAGAAAGATTTCAACAGCAAAGCTATTCAGAAAGAGTTTCCATCTCACTCTAAGTTTCCCCAAAGGGACTTTGCTATGTGTGCCACATGCCTTCACGGAACATAGTTTTTAGAGATAAAAACAGGTAGTGGTGCTGTAGAAACTTTAATCCCAATCTGGGGTGTCCACCCCACCTCTGAAATCTGAATTTATGTGGGCCCTCCTCCCAGCCTTTTAGCAGGAATTTCAGCTCTCCATGCTAGCCACTACTTCCTACCTAGGGTGGAGCTCTAGCCCTTTGTTCTTCAAGGACCTGCAGTTTGCTGAGAGGCACTAGCCACCTGCTGAGCACTGATTGGTTGAATTTCCAGCCTTTGGTCCCCTCTCCCCACCCCTACCCCACCCCCACATTTGGAAACCTACATTAAACTTTGAGCTGTGATCAGAAAACTTGTCTTGGCTCGTTATTTCTCTTGTCTGCCGGTCCTTTTATTTCAGCCCCAGGTCTCCTTCCAGGTGACCCTGGTTCCCTTAGTCGCAGGTGGCTACACTTATGCATATTCAGTTCCTGAATAAAAGACATTCACAAACTTTATATTTACAATAAGCCTTAATCAGCATAAGCTCTGAGCAGATCCTGTATGTTATTATATCTATTTCCCAGCCAGTCATCCCATTATATAGTTTGCCATGTTTCATCTGGGCTGCTTTTTACTCCAGTTAGCCAACCTCCCACGGTGGCTTCTTCCTCCTTCACCTTCTTCTTCCACTGGTTGCTCTCCTCTCACACCAAGCCTAGGGACCGAAAACCCTGCCTATGTGTCTTCTGGCCTGCTATTGGCTGTTAGTATCTTTATGAACCAATCAGAAATGACACATATCATCACTTGGGTCTGTGTGTGGACTCCTCTCTGGGGCAACCAGGTATCAGGGACCACACTCAGCATTACAATACATAGCAAAAGACCAAACCTCAACAAGCTCCTTTCTTAGTCCAATAAAAGGCTCCATTTCTCTCAGATACAAACTGAACACAATTATACTGATCATGAAAATTAAAAGATATGATATATATTTATAATGTTCAGTCCACTATAGTTGGCAATTTAGATAGAGTATTTTATCATCTATCCAATCTTGGTGAGTTAGAATTTTGCATTTAAATTATTTCGTATTTTAACTTGTATTAATATCCTATGAATATCTTCTTAAATCCTAGAGAACTTAAGTTTAATTGTGAGACTTTAATCATGTAATCTTCAACCGACCCGAGATCTGAGAAGGAATAAATATTATTTCAGTATGAAATTATTTGTAATCATTCCTTAAAATGTTAACATATTTATAATTTATGCTTTCATGGGACACAGCATCTCTAAAAAAGTGGTAGGCTTGCAGATAAATGAAAACATTCTGAGACAAGATGAGGCATTTCAGAAAACGTGTGAAACAGGGGTGAGATGACATCGAGTCACCGTATTCGATGAGACTTTGACAAAGTATTAGTAGACTATAGGCCTAAAGAGCTTTTGACTTCACTATACTGAAGATGAAATTTAAACCATAAAATAGGCCTTGCCCTCAGATGCCTGCTGAATAGAAAGTTAAAGTCAAAAAGAAGATGAGAAGTATTGCTAGCATATTTGACTACAGGAACACACATTACCGGATGCACAAACATTCAGAATTTTTATTAGAACATAATAGTAATAAAAGCTATAATGTTGGATCTTCCCTGGTATATTAATGATCATAAAATGCATCCTACACTGTTAGTAGGGTGTGTATATGTGTTCTGGTAGCATGCACAGGGTTATGAGGGGATACACACTTGTGCAGTCCCACAAGGAGAGGAGAATGGCCTGCTGATTGTCTTCCTCTACTTCCTTCTGCCATACTGTGATGCAATAGAGTAGGTATCTCATTGAGCTTGGTGTTTGCTAAGTCTGTGTGCCCAGTGAGTGCTCTTCTACTCTCCCCAGCCTCCAATCCTGGGGGGACAGGAACATGCAGCCATGCTTTGAGTGTGAGTTCTAGGGGTTCAAACTCAGCACACTTCCAAACTGACACATCTTGCCAAGTGTCTTTAATGGAATGTAGTGCTTACCCCCTGAGAATTCCTGGAAGTTGCCATTGTTCAGACAAGCAAATGATGACAGTCTCATTACAACCACTGCTATTATGGAATTCTTACCACACTTCTCACTGGACTAGACTTGTAATAAGTAAGCTGTATTCAAAGGAGCAAGGAAGTTGCTGGTGCCCTTTAAAAGAAATCCCTGCTCTCCCCATATAGATTCAATATAGTACTCAAAGTGCTAGAACAATAAGACAACAAAGAGAGATCAAGAGGATACAAATTGGCAAAGAAGAAATAAAGGTATCACTATTTTCAGATTATATGATAGTATACATAAAGGATCCCCAAAATTTCTACCAGAGAACTTCTACTGATTATAAAACACTTCAGCAAAGTAGCTGGATATAAAATTAACTCAAATAAATCAGTAGCCTTCTTTATACAAATGATAAACAATTTGAGAAAAAAATTAGAAAAGAAAGGAGAAACAACTCCTTTCACAATAGTCATAAAAAATATAAAATATCTTTAGGTAACTTTAACCAAACAAGTGAAAGATCTATATGACAATAACAAGTCTATCAAGAAAGAAATCAAAGATCTCAGAAAATGGAGAGATCTCCCATGCTCATGGATTGGAGAATTAACATAGTAAAAATGGCCATTCTAGCAAAGGCAATCTATAAATTCAACGCAATCCCTATCAAAATCCCAACACAATTCTTCAAAGACATGAAAAGAGCAATTCTCAAATTCAACTGGAAAGGCAAAAAACACAGAATATCAAAAACAATTCTTAACAATAAAATAATGGCTATGGGAGTCACCATACCTGACCTCAAGCTATACTACAGAACAATATTGATAAAAACTGCATGGTCTTGGTACAGAGACAGACATGTTGATCAATAGAATTGAAGACCCAGAAATAAAACCACACATTTATGAACACTTGATCATTGACAAAGAAGCCAAAAATATACAATGGAAAAAAGAAAACATCTCAATAAATGGTGCTGATCTAACTGTGTCTGTATGTAGGAAAATGAAAATAGACCAATATTTGTAACCATGAACAAAACTCAAGTCCAAGTGGATTAAGGACCTCAACAACAACAACAACAACAACAACAACAAAACAGATACACTGAATCTAATAGAAGAGAAAGTGGGAAAGATCCTTGAACCCACTGGCACAGGGGAAAATTTCCTAAACAGAACTTCAATGGCTCCTGCTCTAAGACCAAGAATTGATAAATGGGACCTCATGAAACTAGAAAGCTTCTGTAAGACAAAGGACATAGTCGATAAGACAAATCAGCACCCTACAGATTGGGAAAAAAAATCTTCACTAACCCCACATCCAATACAGGGCTAATATCTAAATATATATAAAGAACTCAAGAAGCTAACTACCAAACAACCCAATCAAAAAATAGAGTATAGAACTAAACCAAGAATTCACAACAGGGAAATCTCAAATGGCTGAGAAGCACCCAAAGAACTGTTCAAAGCCCTTAGTGATCAGGGAAATGCAAGTTGAAACGACCCTGAGATTCCACCTTATACCAATAAGAATGACTAAGAAAAAAAAACTCAGGTGACAGACAACACATGTTAGGGAGGATGTGGAGAAAGAGGGACATTCCTCCACTGCTGGTGGGATTGCAAACTGGTACAACCACTCTGGAAATCTATCTGGAGTTTCCTCAGAATATTGGAAACTTGAAGAACCAGCTATCACACTCTTGGGAAAAGATGCCCCACCATGCCACAAGGCATGTGTTCCACTACTTTCATAGCAGCCTTGCATGTGATAGTCAGAAACTGGAAACAACCCAGATGTCCCACAACAGAAGAATGTATACAGAAAAAGTGGTTCATTTATACAATGGAGTACTACTCAGCTATTAAGAATGAGGACATCCTGAGTTTTGCAGGCAAATGGATGGAACTAGAAAATATCATCCCGAATGAGGTAACCTTGGCCCAAAAGGACATACATGGTATGTACTCATTAATATGTGGATATTAACCAAAAAAAACAAAAGTACAGACTACCCAAGATACAGTCCACAGACCTCAAAAGACCAACAAGCTAAAGTGCCCAAGTGAGATACCTCAGTTCCACTTGGGAGGGAGAAGAAAACAATCACAGGTGGGGAGGGAGGGAAGGACTTGGGAGGGAAAGGGAACAGGGGAAGAGGTGAACATGATCTGGTATTGGGTGGGAGAAAAGGACCGAATCCCTGGGGGTCAGCAGAAAGAATGGAAACAGGCAACCTCAGGATATAGGAGGAGGTTTGCAGAAGCCTCCAGAATGTACCAGAGACCTGAGAGGTGAGAGACTTTCAGGTCTCAAAGAAAGGGACATTATATAAAATGCCCTACAGTGGGGAAAGGGAACTTGTAGAGGCCACCTCCAGCAGAAAGACAGGGCATCAAATGAGGGCTGGGGTTGCCATTCCAGTCAAAACTCTGACCTATGATTGTTCCTATCTGAAAAAGGTGCAGGGATGGAAATGGAGAGGAGTCTGAGGAAAATGAGGTCCAGCAACAGGCGTAAAGTGAGAACCAACTTAAGGGGAGGCCCCAAGGTCTGGGATTATTACTGAGGCTATGAAGCACTTACAAAAAGGGACCTATTATGACTGGCCTCTGAAAGACCCAACAATCAGCTGAGTCAGATGCAGATATTTGCACCCAATCAATGGACAGAAGCTGCTGACCCCTATGGCTGAATTAGGGACATGCTGGAAGGAGCTGACGAGGGCAACTGTGTAAGAGGATCAGTAGTCTAAATTAACCTGCACACCTGAGAGCTCTCAGACACTGGACCACCAACCAGGCAGCATAAACCTGCTGATATGAGGCCCCGAACACACATACAGCAGAGGACTGCCAGGTCTTGGTTTGTCAGAGAAGATGCACCTAACCCTCAGGAGACTGGAGGCCCAGGGAGTTTGGAGGTCTGGTGGGGTGGGTGTGGGTGGGGACAACCTCATGGAGAAGGCAGGCGGGGAGGAGGTATGGGATGTGGAACAGTGTGGACTGGGAGGGAAATAAAATCTGGAGTGTAAAACAAAATAAAACAAAAAAAGATTAAATAAAATTAAAAAAAAACAAATTTCCTCAAAACAACAAAGAATTAACAATCTATCAATTACACTAAGTCAGGCATACATGTTTTAGGTCAAGCCTTGGCTTACAAAACATCCTTCTACATCTTGCCTTCAGCACTGACTTTGTCTATTTAGTTTTTATTCTTTATTTTTTCTTTATTCAATATATTCTTTATTTACATTCCAAAGGATTTTCCCTTTCCAGGATCCCCCCTCCCGAAAGTCCCATAAGCCCTCTTCCCTCCCCCTGGTCCCCAATCAACCCCTTCCCTGTCCTGGTATTCCCATACACTGTTGCACTGAGCCTTTCTAGGACCAGGTGCCTCTCCTTCCTTCTTCTTGGGCATCATTTGATATGTGAATTGTTTCCTGGGTATTCCAAGCTTCTGGGATAATATCCATTTATCAGTGAGTACATAGCATGTGTGTTCTTTTGTGATTGGGTTACCTCACTCAGGATGACATTCTCCAGTTCCATCCACTTGCCTAAGAATTTCATGAATTCATTGTTTTTAATAGCTGAGTAGTACTCCATAATGTAAATATACCACATTTTCTATATCCATTCCTCCTTCAGGGACCTCTGGGTTCTTTCCGGCTTCTGGCTATTATAAATAGGGCTGCTATGAACATAGTGGAGCATATATCCTTATTACATGCTGGGGAATCCTCTGGGTATATACCCAGGACAGGTATAATGGGGTCCTGGGGTAGTATTATGCCCAGTTTTCTGAAGAGAAGCCAGACTGATTTCCAGAGTTGTTGTACCAGCTTGCAACCCCACCAGCAGTGGAGGAGTGTTCCTCTTTCTCCACATCCTTGCCAGCACCTGTTTTCTCCTGAGTTTTTGATCTTAGCCATTCTGACTGGCGTGAGGTGAAATCTCAGGGTTGTTTTGATTTGCATTTCCCTGATGACTAAGGATGGTGAACATTACTTTAGGTGTTTCTCAGCCATTCAATATTCCTAAGATGAAAATTCTTTGTTTATCTCTGTACCCCATTTTTTATTAGGGTTATTTGGCTCTCTGGAGTCTACCTTCTTGAGTTTTTTGTATATCTTGGATATTAGCCTTCTGTTGGTTGTAGGGTTGGTAAAGATCTTTTCCCAATTTGTTGGTTGCCATTTTGTCCTTTTGACAGTGTCCTTTTCTTACAGAAACTTTGTAATTTTATGATGTCCCACTTGTCAATTCTTTTTTTTAAAAGATTTATTATTATAAATAAGTACCCTGTAGCTGTCTTCAGACACACCAGAAGAGGGCATCAGAGCGTGAGCCACCATGTGGTTGCTGGGGTTTGAACTTAGGATGTTTGGAAGAGCAGTTGGTGCTCTTAACTGCTGAACCATCTCTCCAGCCCTCCCCCCCATTTGTTAATTCTTGATCTTAGAGCATAAGCTATTGGTGTTCTGTTCTAAACCTTTTCCCCTGGCCCCATGTGCTCAAGGCTCTTCCCCAGTTTCTTTCTATTAGTTTCTGTGTGTCTGGTTTTATGTGGAGGTCCTTGATCCACTTGTACTTGAGCTTAGTACAAGGAAATAAAAATGGATTGATTTGCATTCTTCTGCATGCTGACCTCCAGTTGAACCAGCACCATTTGTTGAAAAGGCTATCTTTTTTCCACTGGATGTTTTACGCTCCTTTGTCAAAGATCAAGTGACCATAGGTATGTGGGTTCATTTCTGGGTCTTCAATTCTATTCCACTAATCTACCTGCCTGTCTCTGTGCCAACACCATGCAGTTTTTAACACTATTGCTCTGTAGTACTGCTTGAGGTCGGGGATACTGATTCCCCCAGAAGTTCTTTTACTGTTGAGAATAGTTTTAGCTATCCTGGGGTTTTTGTTATTCCAGATGAATTTGAGAATTGCTCTTTCTAACTCTTTGAAGAATTGAGTTGGTATTTTGATGGGGATTGCATTGAGTCTATATATTGCTTTTGGCAAGATGGCCATTTTTAATATATTAATTCTGCCAATCCAAGAGCATGGAAGATTTTTTCCATCTTCTGAGATTTTCTTCGATTTCTTTCTTCAAAGACTTGAAGTTCCTGTCATCCTGATCATTCACTTGTTTGGTTAGAGTCACACCAAGATACTTTATATTGTTTGTGGCTATTGTGAAGGGTGTCATTTCCATAATTTCTTTTTCAGACTGTTTATCCTTTGAGTATAGCTACTGATTTGCTTGAGTTAATTTTATCCTTTGAGTATAGCTACTGATTTGTTTGAGTTAATTTTATATTCAGTCACTTTGCTGAAGTTGTTTATCAGCTGTCTGGTGGAGGTTTTTGGGTCGCTTAAGTGTACTATCATATCATCTGCAAATAGTGATAATTTGACTTCTTCCTCTCCAATTTGTATTCTTTGACCTCCTTTTGCTGTCTAATTGCTCTAGCTAGGACTTTGAGTACTATATTGAATAAATATGGAGAGAGAGGAAAGCCTTGTCTGGTCCCTGATTTTAGTGGGATTGCTTCAAGTTTCTCTCCATTTAGTTTGAGGTTGGCTACTGGTTTGCTGTATATTGCTTTTATTATGTTTAGGTAGGGGCCTTGAATTCTTGTTCTTTCCAATACCTTTACCATGAAAGGATGCTGAATTTTGTCAAATGCTTTCTCAGCATTTAATGAAATGATCATGTGGGTATTTTCTTTTGCATTTGTTTATGTAGTGGATTACATTGATGGATTGCCATATATTGAACCATCCCTGCATCCCTGGGATGAAGCCTACTTGATCATGGTGAATGATCGTTTTGATGTATTCTTGGGATTCGGTCGGCAAGAATTTTATTGAGTATTTTTGCATCGATATTCGTAAGGGAAATTGGTCTAAAGTTCTCTTTCCTTGTTGTGTCTTTGTGTGGTTTTGGTATTAGTGAAATTGTGGCTTCACAGAACGAATTTGGTAGTGTTCCTTCTGTTTCTATTTTGTGGAATAGTTTAAAGAGTGTTGGTGTTAGGTCTTTTTTGAAGGTATGATAGAATTCTGCACTAAAACCATCTGGTCCTGTGCTTTTTTTGGTTGGGAGACTGTCAATGACCACTTCTATTTCTTTAGGAGTTATAGGACTATTTAGATGGTCTATCTGATCCTTATTAAACTTTGGTATTTGGTATATGTCTAGGAAAATGTCCATTTCCTCCAGATTTTCCAGTTATGTTGAGTATAGGCTTCTGTAGTAGGATAAGATAATTTTTTGAATATCCTCTGTTTCTGTTGTTACTTCTCCCTTTTCATTTCTGATTTTGTTAATTTGGATACTGTCTCTGTGCCCTCTGGTAAGTCGGGCTAAAGGTTTATCTATCTTGTTGATTTTCTCAATGAACCAGCTCCTGATTTTGTTGATTCTTTGTATAATTCTTTTTGTTTCAACTTGGTTGGTTTCAGTCCTGAGTTTGATGATTTCCTGCCTTCTACTCCTCTTGGGTGTATTAGCTTCTTTCTGTTCTAAAGCTTTCGGGTGTGCTGTTAAGCTGCTAGTATATGCTCTCTCCAGTTTCAGTTTTCAGAGGACACAGCTTCACTGCGTAGCACCTGCAAGGTGGATCACAACCACCTGGAATTCCTGTTTGAGGAGGTCCAACTCCCTCTGATGGACACCAAAGTCACATATGAGATACAGACATACATCCAGACAAGCCATCTGTATACATAAAAATAATAAATAATAGATAAATTCTGTAAGCAATGCATAAAACGCAGTCTTCTGTGGATCTTCTAACTAAATAAAATCAGCAAAATGCTGTTTATTTTTATTCTAAGGTTGACTGGGTAATTACCAATATATATTTTGTTGTTCAGTAAACATTATACATAAGTTAAAATACATTAAAGAATCTGCTTACAAAAGAAAAATAGCTCAGTACATGTAAAAGAGCCATTCTAAAAAAAAAAATAGAGTTATCATCCAAAAACTTATAGTTCAGAGGACTATGGGGTGTGTATTAGAAGTGCTCAAACAAGCAAACAAATAAATGAAAACAAAAAACCCACCCACTACATGTGTTCCCCCCACAAAATGCTTTCTTTCAAACATATAAAGAAAGAAAACAATTTTGCAGACAAGGAAAAGCAGAGAGAATTCATCATTTTTATACCCCCTTTATAAGAAAGAGAATTAAACTGAAAAAAAAAACCTAATTAAATACTGCAAAATACAATTAAGGAATACTCTTCTACCAGCAAGAAGGTGTACACACTTTTTTGTCATCCAAAAGCTAAGTGACAAAAGATTTTTTAAAACCATAGGCACAATAATGTGTTAATGGTTATCATGAAAAGTTGTAAATCAATGACAAGATGTGCTCCTAGGAAGCAGCAGAAGTGTAGTATTCTTATGTCACTTTATGTGATTCAACTTAATTGCTGTCAGTTTGAAATACTCCATTACAATTATGAAATATTTTATTTAAGGCTTGGTAAACACAAAGAACATGCCTATAGAAGGTAGGAAAAAAAAGAATCAAAGCATATCACTATGAAAATTATCTAGTCACGAGGGAAGACAGAAAAGAACAAAGAGAGTTTGCTTCAATTTCCAAGAAAAATATCTGCTGAAAGATTAGAGATTTAAAAAAAAAATCTATACAGACTAACTAAAGAAAGCATAGATGGTAGTGCTTATATTTTAAAAAATAACTTTAAATTTGTTATAGGAGGGAAACAAAGTTATTACATGGTTCATCAAATGGTTATAATAATTACATGCATGTGTGAATACATGTACACACACAGAGACAGAAAGAGAGACACAGAGAGACAGACAGACATACACACACACATACACACACACACACACACACACACAGAGAGAGAGAGAGAGAGAGAGAGAGAGAATAGCCCTTACATATGTAAAACAGATGTTAACAGAACTTAGCAGATAAATACAATCAGTAGCAGAAGGAATATTTAGAACTATGTTACCAGCATGGATTGTTTCAATCTGGAAATCATATAATCCAGGTGCACCTAACAGACATGAATGTGACAGTATTTTCTAAGACTTCATAATACGTAATCATCTCAAGCAAATATTCTCTACAATAGATTATAGTAGGCAACCAAACACTTGTAAAACATCTGAGAAATTTGAAGGTTATAGAAGAATCTCAGAGGTACAGAAGTTGCCTAAAACATAAGGCCTTTGATTTAACATACACACACACACACACATACACACACACACACAAACACAATTCCTAAGAAGATTAAAATGAAGCTCATCCTAATTTATGGATTGATGAAAAGTTAGTTTTAAGATGGAATTTTATACTGATGAATGTCTGCCCAATGGTGAATGTGTGGATGTGTGGACAAGCAGGCCCCCAAGATGAGAGAGCTGGAGAGCTGTCCCAGCCTCTCGCAGGCTATAGCACTACAGGGAACAGGCAGTGCACCTAACTGGGCACCACTGTAGACCTGGATGCCTTTGGTGAGGTAGGTGCAGGTGAGCCAGCCCTGAGGGATGAGGGCAGGAGAGCTGACCCTTCCCCTGGCAGGTATCAGCATTTGGGTGAGCCAGCCAGGGCAGTGCTAGAGACCTTGCTGTGGTAGTGCTGGTCTGGGAGACTTGATGGTGTGACTAACTCAGCTAACCACCCCAGCCCAGAATAAGGGCTTTGAGTTGGCCCACTCCAACACCAACCTTATCTATGAACTTCTGGAGCATGTGATAGGACTGGTCCTGCAGGTCCAAAGATACAGTTTCCACAAGATGTTTTCTATGTGGAATTGGGTGCATAATGTGAAATTCACAAAGAATCAATAAAAAGTTTAAAAGCAAAAGGAAGGAAGGAAGGAAGGAAGGAAGGAAGGAAGGAAGGAAGGAAGGAAGGAAGGAAGGAAGAAAGGAAGGAAGGAAGGAAGGAAGGAAGGAAGGAAGGAAGGAAGGAAGGAAGAAAACACAGGAAATGTGGTAGTCAATGCTGTTAGCCCAGCACTTAGAAGTCAAGGCAGAAGATCTACGGCTCGACGAATCTACACAACTAGTTTCAGAGTTGTCTGAGCAGCATAACAAGGCTGGTCACACACAAAGATGATGAAGAAAAAAAGGTTTGTCAACCATACACCCTTCTTTTACATCTCGAGAAACTAATAAAATCAACTAAACACAAAGTTAGGAAAGAGAAACCGGTTAGAATAGAAATAACTGAAATCAAGATGAGAGAAGCAACAGGACAAATAAATTAAACTGCAAGATGTTTGTAAAGACAGAACTAACAAACTTGAGCTAGATTTAAAAAAGAAAGGAGAACCCAAATAATTAATAAATAAAAGAGAGGGCATCACAATAGATAACTCAGAAACACAAAGCACTGTGATAAAACACTGTGAAAATCATTCACGAACAACTGGAAAAACCTGAAGGAACTGGTGCAGTATTAGAATCATTCAACCTATCATGACTGAATCATGAGAAAATAGGAGAGCTGAACTGGCCAGTGAGTAATCCTCATCAAACTTCAAACACTTCTCACTGAAGAAAAGTCCAGGACTTTCACGGGTAAATTCTATCAGATATTTAAAGAATAATGCTGAACGTCCCTTAGACCGTTCCAAAATATTCAAAAGGAAGGAACAATTATAAACTTATTTTACAAAGCCAGAATTTCCTGATAGCATATCCCAGAGAGGAAACTACAATAAAAGAAAACTACAAGGTGGTTTCCCTATCTGGGTGTAGATCCAGATGTTCTCAGCAAAATGCTAGCCAAGCTTGGGCAATGATAAGTTTAAAAGCTCACAAACCAATATCAAGGTGGAATATAACTTGTAGAAGACAAAAGCTTGAAGTGACACTGATTAGCACTAACTATAAAAGTTTCCAATTCTTTTCACTAAAGATTTTATCAAGCTAGTGAGGAGGTTCAGTGGGTAAAAGCAGTTGTTTTGTAAACCTGACAACCTCCCTTCTGTCCTGAAACCCACATTGAAAGGAAAGGCCCAACTCCTGAAAGTTGTCCTCTGACTCCAAAAACATGCGGTGACACAAGTATGTCCTCCAACACATTCAAAATTGTAATAATAATCACTATAATTTTAAGATTTTTAATTTTTTTAAAATATGGGGCTGATTAGCTTGGTTTCTTGGCCTAAGCACACCTTGGGTTGCACCAGGTCAAAGCACAAGAGTTGTGATGTTTCCAATAAATTGGTTAGCAGTTCACAATACTGTTCATAGTATTTTCTGAACTTCCATAGTATGTTGGAAAAAAACATCTGGCATAGTGGGATACCATCGTTCCAGATGTTTTAAACTGTCCTACGAGATGACATTGGAAGACACTGATACTCTCTCCCCACATTATAATCAAGTAATGGTTGGGCAACAGTAACCTAAGTACAGGAAAGGATTTGTGGAGAAGCCACGAAATGATCCCTAGGAAAAGGGAAGAAAAGGAAAGGCACAAAGAAAGCTGGTGGCTTCTCAGTTTAACTTCTGTGGTTGGGAAAAATATTTTAACAAAATGCACTTTAAGGGAGAAAGGGCTCAACCTTGGCTCACAGTGTTCAGGTTACAATCTATTACTGTGGGAAGAAAAGGGCAGGGAAATAACGCAATGTGGCTTCTTGCTTGCTTGTGTTTTGGTTTTTTTGTTTTGTTTTTTTTACACTGACCAAGGCCTCCTTTGTAGAGGCTGCTCCTGACAATGGCCTGAATCACTCTTCATCAATTCGTAACTCAAACAAGCTCCCTCAGACGCGTCTACTCTCCAACCTGATTTGTCTTCATTAAGACTTTCTAGGTGATCCTAGGTCATATCAAGTTGACAGCTGTTTGTCTTTGTCATGATCTCGTTTTAAAAATTAAGAACATCAGTATCTAAACTTTATGAATTTCTATGCAGCTTAACTTTCTAAATGTTGACACGTGAAAGTATTAGTATGTGTCTTAAGTCGGGATTTCTATTTTTGCACAAACTTCATGACAAGAAGCAAGTTGGGGAGGAATGGGTTTATTCAACTTATACTTCCACATTGCAGTTCATCACTAAAGGAAGTCAGGACTGGAATTCAAGCAGGCCAGGAAGCAGGAGCTGATGCAGAGGCCATGGAGGGATGTTTCTTACTGGCTTGCTTCACCTGGCTTGCTCAGTTTCCTTTCTTATAGAACCCAAGACTACCAGCCCAGAGATGGCACCACCCACTAGGGGCCCTCCCACCTTGGTCACTAATTAAGAAAATGCCTTACAGTTGGATCTCATGGAGGCATGTCCTCACATGAAGCTCCTTTCTCTGTGATAACTTCAGCCTGTGTCAAGTTGACACACAAAACCAGCCAGTACAGTATGTGAACAAATACTCATTTGTATGACGATGCACTAACAGCGAACATAGCTGCTTTCAGTTAAAGGCAGTAGCACAGAAACAGTTTGTTAACTCAGAGATCAATGCCAGAAATGCAGCTCTAAAATTGTTGACAAATTCCACCAGATCTCTAAATCATACCACGGGGTTATTCCTCAACTTCGCTGTTGCACCAGCCTGAAAGATGGCAGCTGTAGTGTGACCATCATCAGCACAATGTCCCCATGACCAACTTCAACTTCACTCAAGATGGCTGTCTGTCAGAGCCTCTAATGGCCAAGTTTGACAAGATGATAATAAAAATAAAGAGGGCAGAATGATCAATGCACAAAACATTTCAGAAATTTTTTTTAGCATTTTTAGAGGAAGTTGTGATGTTTTCAAATCTACTGTCAATCAACCACATGGTCTCATGACTTTTGTTAATTAATTATTTACTAAAATGACAGTTGCTTTATTTAGCTGAAAGGTGGAAAAATAGAATTATAGGATTTTGCCTAGCATTTTAAATACGCTAGTCAAATTTATTTCTAAAGCAATATAAATGAGAGCATCTTTTCACTTACATTTTATGAGGGAACAATAATATCACATTGAACTTTGAAATGTACTGCTCTGCAGTCCAATTATGTATATTCTGATAGAAAAGGCTACCACAATTTATCTTACATTTTTTGGTTGGGGGAGAAAAGCCTGTATGTAACATGTCACAAGTTTTCACAACAGACATTTTTCCCTTTAGAACATTTCTGTCAATTTGTGATTATTCTGTGACAAAAGTAATGAAAGCCTGGCACCATGATAAAAAAAAATTACCTTAAAAAAAAGAAAAGTGGGGAAACAAAATATCTATATTTCAAGTCAAAAGAACATTCTTTCATACTATAACAGAATGTTCCAGTAAAATTTTCTATGATATTCTAATAGATTTACCGATTTTTGCATAGATAAAATACAAAGTTATAAAATGGTTTGAGAAAGAAAGAATTTTTGTTCTATCAAAGGGAAAGTCTTCTTAGGAAGCGATGGAAGAGTGGCATCAAAGAGCAGTGAGGGAAGTGTGATCATCAGTGAAATGTTGTGATAGAATTATTTCTAAGTTTAATATGAATTATATAGTTTACCTAATTCTTTCATGTAAAGTTCATGATTAGTTCATTAAAAATAAGAGATCTGTTGTTTCTATCTTTGACTGAATTAACTTACTAACATGCGCCTTTTAAAAACTAATATTTTAATACCCCCCAAAAGATGTAGTGTTTCCTTCAGACACTTGTCCCTGGGCAACACTAGGTTTTCCCATAATAAACCACAGTATTGTTAAAAGCGATTTTCAAACAAGAAGTGACTGTCTTAAGTTTCCTACCATCTTCCTCACACAGAACATATGAGGATAAACAAACTTCTGCTTGCAAAATGTTTGAAATTAGGTCTTTAAAAAGAACCTCCTTTCTTTGTTTTTAGTTAATTCTTTCTTCCTAGAGATCTGTTCTGTCTTATGTGTAACCATTGGTGACAAGTGACTATGGAAGTCTTGACACATGATGTTTATGAACTGGGAAGTATGCATATTTATAATATGCAGAGTTTTAAAACTTTAAAAATAATATAAATTCTCAGTCACTGCCTACATATTACTACTAGAAAGTTCTTAACAGGGACAGGGTTACACAAGTTCCTATATACCTCCCCACAAGAAACTAGATTAGACAGAAATAAGGAAGACCTAACTAGTTTTGAAAAATATGAAGTTGGGCAATGATGGCCCACAAGGCCAGCCGGGTCTACACATCAAATTTCAGGATAGCCAGGGCTCACAAAGAAACCCTGTCTCAAAAAAGAAAAAAAAGATGTAGAAAGAAAGAAATAGAGAGGGAGGGAGTCATGGCAGGGGCAAGACAGAAAGACAAAGAGACAAAGACAGACAGACAGACAGACAGACAAGAAAATGAGTTGAATAATCCCTGTGGGTAATACTGGCAATAAAAACTTATAATTGGTAACATTAACTGAATACTCACAGGATACCTGATACTGTATATTCTCTATTGCAATAATTTTTAAATTCCTGAGGAAAATCCCTGCCTAACCCTGGGTGGGGCTTCTTCTGTGCTTTGTGTTTTTCTGATGTGTTTTGTTTTGTTTTGGGTTTGTTCGATTGTTTGGCATCAGCAAATGATACCAATGCTGATGTCTTAGAGTATTGTGGCTGTGAAGATACTACAAGACAACTCTTATAAAGAACATTTAATTGGTGTTGGCTTACAGTTTCCGAGGTCCACTCCATTATCATCATGGTGGGAAGCATGACATCATACAGGCAGACTTAGTGCTAGAAAAGCTGAGAGTTTGCATCTTGATTTGAAGACAGTGGAAGCAGATTTGCCTTCTCTAGGCAGCCAGAAGGAGGGTCTCTTCAGCACTGAGCAGGGCCAGAGCATAAATCGCAAATCCCACCCCTCCTGTGATGAAATTCTTTCTTTTTTTCCAAAACTCATTTTATTTTTCTTATTATTTTTATTTTCTATATTCTTTGTTTACATTCCAAATGATTTCCCCTTTCCCAGTTCCCCCCTCTCCATAAGTCCCATAAGCCTTCTTCTCTCCACCCATTCTCTAATCACCTCTCTCCTTTTTCTCTGACCTGGTACTCCCCTACAATGCTAGATCAAGCCTTTCCAGGATTAGGGCTCTCTCCTTACTTCTTCATGGGAGTCATTTGATATGCTAATTGTACCTTGGGTATTCAGAGCTTCTGGGCTAATTAATATCCACTTATCAGAGATTGCATTCCATGTGTATTCTTTTGTGATTGGGTTACTTCACTTAGGATGATATTTTCCAGTTCCAACCATTTGCCTAAAAATTTCATGAATTCATTGTTTTTAATTGCTGAGTAGTATTCCATTGTATAAATATAACACATTTTCTGTATCTATTCCTCCATTGAGGGATATCTAGGTTCTTTCCAGCTTCTGGCTATTATAAATAAGGCTGCTATGAACATAGTGGAGCATGTGTCCTTATTACATGCTGGGGAATCCTCTGGGTATATGCCCAGGAGAGGTATAGCAGGGACCTCTGGAAGTGTCATGTCCAGTTTTCTGAGGAACAGCCAGACTGATTTCCAGAGTGGTTGTACCATCTTACAATCCCACCAGCAGTGGAGGAGTGTTCCTCTTTCTCCACATCCTTGCCAACACATGCTGTCTCCTGAGTTTTTAGCCTTAGCCATTCTGACAGGTGTGAGGTGAAACCTCAGGATTGTTTTGATTTGCATTTCCCTAATGACTAATGCTGTTGAGCATTTCTTAAGGTGCTTCTCGGCCATCCGAATTTCTTCAGGCGAAAATTCTTTGTTTAGATCTGTACCCCATTTTTTAATAGGGTTATTTGGTTCCTTGTGGTCTAACTTCTTGAGTTCTTTGTATATATTGGATATTAGTCCTCTATTGGATGTAGGCTTGGTGAAGATCTTTTCCCAATTTGTTGGTTGCTATTTTGACCTTTTGACAGTGTCCTTTGCCTTACAGAAACTTTGTAATTTTATGAGATCACATTTGTCAATTCTTGATTTTAGAGCATAAACTACTGGTGTTCTGTTCAGGAACTTTTCCCCTGTGCCCATGTACTCAAGGGTTTTCCCCAGTTTCATTTCTATTAGTTTCAGTGTGTCTGGCTTTATTTGGAGGACCTTGATCCACTTGTACTTGAGCTTAGTACAAGGAGATAAGAATGGATCAATTAGCATTCTTCTGCATGCTGACCTCCAGTTGAACCAGCACCATTTGTTGAAAAGGCTATCCTTTTTCCACTGGATGTTTTCTGCTCCTTTATCGAAGATCAAGTGGCCATAGGTGTGTGGATTCATTTCTGGGTCTTCAATTCTATTCCATTGGTCCACTTGCCTGTCACTGTGCCAATACCATGCAGTTTTTAACACTATTGCTCTATAGTATTGCTTGAGGTCTAAGATACTGATTCCCCCAGAAGTTCTTTTACTGTTGAGAATAGTTTCAGCTATCCTGGGTTTTTTTGTTATTCCAGATGAATTTGAGAATTGCTTTTTCTAACTCTTTGAAGAACTGAGTTGGGATTTTAATGGGGATTGCGTTGAATCTGTAGATTGTTTTTGGAAAGATGGCCATTTTAACTGCAACACCCTATGGACCAGGCATCCAAGCACATGCGCTATTTCCATTCAAACCACCACAAGTGCTATTGACAAGAGTCTATGACTGAAGGGTGCAAAAGTAGACCAAAACACCAAAGATCTTCAGTGGCAATTTGACCTTGCCCTCTCTTGGTACAGAAGGGAATATTAAAGAAGAAGGAGAAGAAAGCAAGGCAAGGGAGAACATTGTAAACATGGAAGAGAGTGCTGGCAGCTCAAAACCATCTGAAATTGCAGCTCCAGGAATCTGACACCCTCTTCTGGCCTCTTAAGCACAGATACAATATGTATACATTCCTGCAGATAAAACATAAGATAAAAATAAGTATTCTTGTAGAAAAGTAAATATGGGTAAGAGGAAGAAGAAAAACAAACAGGCAAGCAAGCAAACAAACAAAAATCCAGGAATAATTTGTAGCAACTGGTAACTCTAAGCCAATAGATGTTTCCCTCTGGTTCTTCGATTGCCTGCCAAAGAATAACCTGATGATGATTCTTAGTATGTAGAAGAAACAGACATTAAAGAAATATCCTAAAGGATGGTTGATGGTGTAATGAGGTATCATGTTCCTCTAGAACACAGAATTAATTGCCAGGTGATTTCACCTTATACCTGCCAAAATGCAGGAGTACTGACTCAGTCAAGAGTACTGTGTGAGTTTTCCAGAAAGATGGAGAAATTTGGCTTCTCTTAATGGGTCCATTCCTGGAGAGAAGGACTAGCTCTAGTACTATCCCTGGCTAACCTGACATGGAGTTGAATCCTAGGAAGAAGGTGTGGGAGCAATTCCAGCTCAATATTTGCACCAATGATCACTGTGTAGCCACAA
This sequence comes from Apodemus sylvaticus, assembly GCF_947179515.1. Taxonomy (NCBI): domain Eukaryota; kingdom Metazoa; phylum Chordata; class Mammalia; order Rodentia; family Muridae; genus Apodemus; species Apodemus sylvaticus. The sequence continues at coordinate 5,346,950 of NC_067494.1, forward strand.
ACAGAGAAGGATCTCTTCAGTGTCAAAAGAAAGGTGTGTGTGTGTAGGTCAAATCATGCCAATAGCTAAATTAAATAAGATAACATGTTCTGTTAGTTCTGTTAGTGAAAACCTCAATAATGATAAATAGTTTTTGTCATCTAAATATTAAAAAGTATTTAAATAAGGGATAAATCAGGACCAAACCCAGTTCATGTATATTTTGCCATAGCCACTTGCCAATACTTAACTTCTCTTTCCTTTTAATTTTATTGGAGGATGCAAACTTCCTAGTTTCCCTTTATTGGCAGAAAAAATCATTGACATGGAAAAGTGGTTGTAAAGGTATGTATTCAGCAGTCTCATGCTTGACGTAATTGGACTGAAAAGGTACATTTCTTAACAGCCTCCCAAATAGCTACCATAGTGTGAGTAGGTTACATATCCTCAAACATTAGCTGCTGTCCACTGATTATCTGTTGCAAATGCTCCCTAAAATACATACTTGGTAATAACTCTCATCCAAGGGAGTCCCTCTGTAAAGGTCCCAAATGCTGGGGTCATTCAAGACACCAGCGCTCACTGGTAATAGGTTTGTCTCCCAGTGTCTTCCCAATGGTCCTCCAACTTACCATTAGCTTTTTAACAAATGTATTTCCTGGAAAATTTAATATTAAATTAGAGCCACTTCCAACTACGGCTTTATAATTCATTTCATTCTCATCTCATGTCTGAATTTGTAGAGGCCACCACAGAAACGTCTTTTCCTGTGAATTGCAAAGCTTCATGTCCACTCCAAGGACCCCATAAATCTACTTCAGGTGTAGGATGCTCTTGAACTAACAGGACACCATCTGAGGCATTCAAGAACTCTTAAAGTCAAAAATACTGGTATAACTTATATAACAGTTCTCTTCCTCAAAAATCCACAAAAGGCAAATGAAAAGACTAAGTGGTCTTCAGCCTCTCAGCATTTGTACAGACTCAAGACTAAATCCACATACAAAGCTATGTTAGGCATACGAATTCCACCGTACTTATATCTCCTTATTACTCAACAACTCTGTTGGTTATTTTCTAGAAAACATTTTACAAGAAAACAAAGTTTTCATCATACCATGAGTTTTTCTTTTTAAAGGAAAGAAGAATCAGAGCATAATGAAGTTTCCAGTTGGGCTGGCTCATCAAGTATGAAAACGGATAGGCTTGCTGATTTCCGTGACCAGTTTTGAGGTACAAGACCTTCGACAACAACTGTGGCAAGTGATTGCATGTTATTGAACTTGGAAATCATTTCTAAACAATTCTGTGTGTCCAAATGTAAGGAAGTACTTCCCAACTGATGCAGAGGAAATGGAAAAGCACCATGTGTGTTTGAATGCTATGCTACCGATCCAAATGCATTTGCAGAGAAATCTGCAAATGTTTTGAAATAAATTCTCATTGCTGCCTAATCCAGAATTAAGCTTTATCAAGTGGCTAAAGGCAGTGCAGAGGCACACACATTTAAAATATAGCTTTCCAAAATCAGCCCATCAGGCCTGATAACTAATTTAGTGCCACCCCCTATGGGCTAAGTATTCAAGCACACGAATCTCTGTGGGCCAAACCTATCCAAACCCACCAAAAGGAAATTTCCCAAATATTCATAAAGATTTCTCCCATTCTTAGGACATTCTTAAAATCAACTTAAAATTCTTTTCCTATGACATCTTGAAATGGTAATTACAACACATTTTCTTTTTTTTTTTTTTATTTTCTTTTTTTTATTCGATATAATTTATTTACATTTCAAATGATTTCCCCTTTTCTAGCCCCCCCCCCCACTCCCCGAAAGTCCCGTAAGCCCCCTTCTCTTCCCCTGTCCTCCCTCCCACCCCTTCCCAGTTCCCCGTTCTGGTTTTGCCAAATACTGTTTCACTGAGTCTTTCCAGAACCAGGGACCACTCCTGCTTTCTTCTTGTATCTCATTTGATGTGTGGATTATGTTTTGGGTATTCCAGCTTTCTAGGTTAATAACCACTTATTAGTGAGTGCATACCATGATTCACCTTTTGAGTCTGGGTTACCTCACTTAGTATGATGTTCTCTAGCTCCATCCATTTGCCTAAGAATTTCATGAATTCATTGTTTCTAATGGCTGAATAGTACTCCATTGTGTAGATATACCACATTTTTTGTATCCACTCTTCTGTTGAGGGATACCTGGGTTCTTTCCAGCATCTGGCAATTATAAATAGGGCTGCTATGAACATAGTAGAGCATGTATCCTTATTACATGGTGGGGAATCCTCTGGGTATATGCCCAGGAGTGGTATAGCAGGATCTTCTGGAAGTGAGGTGCCCAGTTTTCGGAGGAACCGCCAGACTGCTTTCCTCAAAAAATGGGAAAACCTCCCATGCTCATGGATCGGTAGAATCAATATAGTTAAAATGGCCATTTTGCCTAAAGCACTATACAGATTCAATGCAATACCCATCAAAATCCCAACTCAATTCTTCACAGAGTTAGAAAGAGCAATTATCAAATTCATCTGGAACAACAAAAAACCCAGGATAGCTAAAACTATTCTCAGCAACAAAAGAAAATCTGGGGGAATCAGTATCCCTGACCTCAAGCAATACTACAGAGCAATAGTGTTAAAAACTGCATGGTATTGGTACAGTGACAGGCAGGAGGATCAATGGAACAGGATTGAAGATCCAGAAATGAACCCACACACCTATGGCCACTTGATCCTCGACAAAGAGGCTGAAAACATCCAATGGAAAAAAGATAGCCTTTTCAACAAATGGTGCTGGTTCAACTGGAGGTCAGCATGCAGAAGAATGCGAATTGATCCATCCTTGTCTCCTTGTACTAAGCTCAAATCCAAATGGATCAAGGACCTCCACATAAAGCCAGACACTCTGAAGCTAATAGAAAAGAAACTGGGGAAGACCCTTGAGGACATCGGTACAGGGAGAAAGTTTCTGAACAGAACACCAATAGCGTATGCTCTAAGAGCAAGAATTGACAAATGGGACCTCATAAGGTTACAGAGTTTCTGTAAGGCAAAGGACACCATCAAGAGGACAGATCGGCAACCAACAAATTGGGAAAAGATCTTCACCAATCCTACATCAGATAGAGGGCTAATATCCAATATATATAAAGAACTCAAGAAGTTAGACTCCAGAAAACCGAACAACCCTATTAAAAAATGGGGTACAGAGTTAAACAAAGAATTCTCACCTGAAGAACTTCGGATGGCGGAGAAGCATCTTAAAAAATGCTCAACTTCATTAGTCATTAGGGAAATGCAAATCAAAACAACCCTAAGATTTCATCTTACACCAGTCAGAATGGCTAAGATTAAAAATTCAGGAGACAGCAGGTGTTGGAGAGGGTGCGGAGAAAGAGGAACACTCCTCCACTGCTGGTGGGGTTGCAAATTGGTACAACACATTTTCAATTATCCTATAGGTTCATTACATTTCCTCATTATCTTTTCTAATATCTGCCTATTATTTATAATGCCCACAAGAAATTTCCGGGACGATTTTATGTACTTCATGTCCCTTTTGACTTGTTTGTTTCATATGGTAACTAAGAGTGTTCTATAAATATAAAATGGATCACACATTAGGTAACAAAATCTTTGTTTTAAAATATTCATTTTAATAAGAAGCTAAAACCGCTTGTTATTGAACAGAGTATATATCTTTTCTATTTCATCTCAAATGCCAAGCAAGTTATTTCCTCTTTTCAGGTAGGTAAGTGTATAAAATTTGTTCAACAGGTCCACTTGCTGATGGCTTATGTGGAAGTTTGAATGAGACTGTCCCCTTGGGCTCAGTGTATTTGGTCCCCAGTCAGTCTAACTGTTTGGTAATAATTCGAGGCTGTGGACTTGTTGGAGGAGGTGTGTAACTGGGTGTGGAATTTGTTGTTTCTAAAGACCCCGGTCATTCCCCGTGTGTTTCTTTTTGCCTACTGTTTAAAGATTAGTATCATGAGCTCTCAGCCGGTGCTGCTACCAGAGCTTTGTTCGTCCATCATGGGTTTTAACCCTCTGAAGCCATCAATCCAATTAAACCTTTCTTTTATGAGATGTCTTGGCCAGGGCTTTATGTCACTGCAATCACAACCTAACTAAGATAATTTAAGACAGAGTGTATTATTTAGGGTTTTTATTGCTGTGGAAAGATACTATGAGCCAAGGCAACTTTTTTATAAAGGAAAACATAGTTGGGGCAGGTTTACCACTTCAGTGGGGTAGTGCATTATCATCATTGTGGGAAGCATGACACTGTGTAGGCACACTTGGTGCTAGAGGAGCTGAGAGTTCAACATCTTGATCCAAAGGATACTGATGCTATACACTAGGCAAAGCTGGTGCACTAGGGGACCTCAAGGCCTGCCTCCATGGTGACAAACTTCCTCCAGCAAAGCCACATCTCCAATTAATGTCACTTCCTGTGGGCCAAATATTCAAACACATGATCTATGTGGGCCAAACCTATATAAACCACCAAAAAGGTATTCCCAAATGTTTATAACTATATTTCCCATTCTTAGAACCTGTGTCTAGCAAGCAAGGCATAGAGACAAAGTTACATGTCATTGTGCTCCTCCACATAGCTACTGAATGATGCTTCTATCCACGCTGATTACACATTTTTTCATTTAATGGAAGAAGTGTATTTTCAGAGCGAAACAAGTGTTAACTAACATTATTTGTATTCCAGGGCTTCATCTCCCATCCCATCTAACTTGCTTAAATGTCATGCTGTGTTTCCTGATTTGTTAGAGACTCCAAAAATTTGTTTGTATACCTCCCTCCCCCTTGCCTCTGCCAACCCAGCAAGCTGCTTCCCTTGACTTCAAAGTGCAAATATTTTTGCTTCATCACCAGTCTGGTAGTCTAAAGAGCCCTTTGGCTTGCCTAAAGGGAATCATATTTTGCAAAGAAAACAATAGACTAGAGATGCTAATCAATGCCTTCTTTCAGAATACATATTTCCTTTCTAAAAGACTAGGAAATTTTCTTTTATGAAAGAACAAAGGCAGAATGAGAATGAAGCCTTCAAAGAGTATTAATTAGATTTTAAATTCAAGTTGATGTCTTTTAAAAAAAATGACACAATTAGATGAAGTTCTTATATATTTGTATGATTATTCAGATCAGGAACCTAAAAGGTCTAAAAATATCAGTGTGTTTTCAAACAGAGGTTCCAGAGTTACTCATTGTGCCTGCAATTACCTGATAATGAATGCTAAAGTTTTCTTCCTGTTGCTTTCTACCTGGAGGTTTACCATTTGGGCAGCCCGAGCCTGAGCTCCTAGGGCATGTCATCCAACAGTTTTGCTTAACAGGTGGTCAACTCTGAGGAATCTTCCAATTAGAAGTAGAATAACCCTGTGCTCTGTTTGAAATGAAAATATTCTGGGTTTCAGACACACGAACTGCAAATAATATGAATTCAGATTTGCTTTGTAAAGGCCTGTGGCCAAGTTGCTTTCTAACTTCTAGTTGAGTTATACCTCAACCAGAAAATAAAAATTATAATCCTACTTTATAATCCTGTTTTATTTCTTCATTGATACATCAAATGAATATTTTAATAAGGACCAAAACATGTAAAATATATGTAAGTATTTTTAAGGATCCTACAGAAGTGGCCAAATGATTTGAACTAGCGGTCCTTTGCTTTCTGCACATTAAACAGAGAAGGAAGTTGTTTTAAACTCTCAAAATCATATTATGAATGAACGAAAATTAATGCCAAAACAAGGGTCTGTCCTTTGTTTGGCTGTGTCTGAAATGCTATACTTTAACGTCTTCTTTGTATTCCCCTGCAAACTTGATAGAGAATAGTTAGCTCCACAAGTGAAGGAGAGGCACAACGGTGTCCAGCATGCTCTCCAGCCTCCAGGTCATCCACTCCGACAACGCCCTCTACTGCGGTCACGCTTATTACACAGATATCAGAAGGGTTTTCTCTGCTCTGTTAAATGATGAACATTAGAAAATACCTTTAAATTTCATAGCAGTCACTAGCCTCACATTAGATGATGAAACTCTGAAACTAGTTGTTTCCTGAATCATCACCTAAAACAAGAGTGAACTTCTTTAAAGTCACACTATGGATTTTTTCCATTCTTTTTTGCTTTTTGACAATTAAAAAATGTAATGTATTCACAGTCTTTACTTCTCTATTCTCTCTTCTCCTTCCACAGGGTTACTACAAATAACACAGTTTGTGTGTGTGTGTGTGCGTGTGTGTGTGTGTGTGTGTGTATGCGCACACATGCATATGACATCATGTACAGATGTACACAATCATATTGAAATGTTAATTTTGACTGTGACTTTTTTAACAAATGGAGAAACAATGTATATTTATTTTGCTTTACAATTTTCCTTTTTTCACTTAATAAGTTGTCTTATTTTAGTATTTACTATTTTAAAATACACCCTACCTGCATTAGTATTAAAATATTTTATACTGGGACCTTACGTGGTTTATTTAACTTTTCGTCCATCAATAGACATGTATTAGTCCCATGTGCTCAGTATTTGAAGTAATCTAAAAGTGATCTTTTTATGAATGTATATTTAATGCTTTCTCTAACACAAGTAATTGTTCAATAGGATGGCCAGGCCCAAATACACACCTGTAGGGTGTTCAAGAATATGTGTCCTTACACTCTTGGGGCTTAGCCTCATCTTTAGTTTCATTGTGTCTCCAGTAATTCAAATTTCTCATTTTAATAGTAGCATAGCCTTGAATTTCCATGAGATTAAGCAGTGTTTCACATAGTTATTGATTTATTCAAACTTCTGTAAATTTTCTATCGCTTGAGCCTATTTCCCTCTACATTCAAAGGGGAAGTCAGCGCATGGATTCATTCTACACAGATGACTTTCACCCGTTTACTGAGGATCTTTGAGGAAATGTTCTTACAGCTCAGGCCAAGTCCTTTTTTTTTTCTCTCTCTCTCTTTTGTTTTACTGCTTAGCGATCTAGCTCTTGATGTCAGCCTCTGGACATCCTTGGCTGTAGCACTTGGTTTGTAGCCTGGTTTGTAGCACTGGGCTTTAGCTGCCCAGTGTGAACAGATTCACTCACATGTACTTGGATGTCATTTAGAAGCTTCTCTTCTCTGTAACCAGCGTGCTTGCTGACAGACTTTCAATTCACATGGCTCTTCCTTGGAAACAGCCATTCTGTCCCTCAAGTCAAAATCATTAAAATCTTTCAAGGAAGTCTGAGACTGTGAGAAGGTCTCCTGAATGGTAGAGATCTGATCCCTTCATTTGTGTGGGTCACTATAAGCAGGGGGGTGCTCCGCTCCTTCTAGAGACACTGTACACACAGTCGCAGCCCCTTACCCCCTCCCTGGCTTCACCAGCCGTGCTACACTCAGAAAAAAATGAAGTTAAGTTAAATCAATGTGCTAGAGCTGGGTGAGTTCCAGAATTTCATGTCGGTTTGTATATAAAGACATGCTAACAACCAATAAGTATTTAAAGGCCCTGATTTACTTTTTGCATGATTCAAATGGCTAAAATATAATTAAAAAGCTAGGGATGATTTCAAAATTTTGAAGTAAAATAATAAGAACTTGAGCCTAGACTATACTTCCTTGGGGAATACGACAAAGAATGTAGGTTATTAATAACAGTCTCACACACAGAAGCCAATGAAATGGCATCAAGACTGGTACTGAGACCGGCTGGCAAGCTTTGAGAGGAGTGTCTTAGGTTTCTGATCATCAGACATATTCCTGATAAACCACTACTGCCAAATTCAAATCCTGTCTCGTCCAAAAGAAGGATTTATGTTTTTAGAGTATGTGGAACCTCATCATTTCATTTTTGCCATTAAAATCTGAGCACTTTTAAAACTATTCAGAGATCTTAAAAAATATTTATTTAAAAAATATCTGTCTTTATATGACTGATAAGCATCTACAATTCAAAACTTCCGCTTTAAGATTTTTTAAATATCCTTTAATGACAACAGGCAGATTACGGGTATTTTCATCACAGGCATGACATCTGGTATCTCTTTGCCTGCCAAGATCTATAAATGGCTAAAAGTATAACTTTACGAAAAACCACATTAAAAAACCAGAAAACCTAAAGCATAATTAATACATCACTGACTTTGCGCGACTTTAAATCTAGCTACCATATCATTATATTCTATAGAAAAAATATTTAAGGTGGACCAAAATTTAGAGTGAGATGTAATTATCACATTTATTCATTTTTAATCTATATCATTCTGTGTTTTTACACTGTCAGTGACTTAAATTACTCAGGTATCTGCTGCTGTGTAACAAATCTTCCCAAGATACAGTGGCTTTGAACAAAGTTTTAGACAAAGTTGAAGGAACAATGCCCGTTCCTGGAGACCTTACATGGCATTCCATCCATGCTGTTTCATGACCTGCATGACAATGTGGTGAAGAAAGCTAAGCACTGATAGGATGGATGCTTTGACAATTGAGCCTCTAGCTAACTCTTTTAAATGGTAGAGCAAAGGAGAAACTACCCAACTTGTATAGATTATCAGGAGAACCAGAGCAAAGAGGCTTTCACCCTAGCTCAGCTGGCTGAAAAATAATATGAAAGGTGCAAACCCAATTTTAAAAAATGCACTAGACATTTTTCTCATTTAATGGCAAAATGGCAAGAGCCAATAAAAGTAGGGTATAGTTTATTTTCATTTACGGTTCATAGGGATAAAATTCATAATAGCAGGGAAAGTGCCCTGGCAGGAACAGGAGACTGACTGGTCACACCGTATACACCATTAGAGAGCAGAGAGTGGGCAGGAAGTAGAACCCACCCATAACACCTCAAAGTCTCCCTTAGACTCCCTCTTTCTCCAACAAGGCCCTACACCTCTCCCAAATGGCACCAGAATCTGGGAGCCAAGTGTTGAAATATATGTGCCTATGGGGAACATTTCACTCCTAAATCGCAGTAATAGACAACTATACAGAGCTGTGAAATCTGGCAGGAGTGGGGTCCAGTTTTTGGACACTAGCTCCCACAGGTCATTCTTTAGCCAAAGATGATTCTTATTCCTCCCACATTAAAAATATGCTCACCAATCTCCCAAAACTCTCAATTCCCCATCTCTATCCAGATTATGCCCGAGACCATAATCTTTTTATTCAGATCAAGTCCAGGTAAACTGGTATATTTCAAACTATGAATGTGTTGTTTCCCATAGAATCTGATTTATAAACAAATGATCATTTTTTATTTTTTTTCTCCTCCTCCTCCTCCTCCTCCTCCTCCTCCTCCTCCTCCTCCTCCTCCTCCTCCTCCTCCTCCTCCTCCTCCTCCTCCTCCTTCTCCTCCTCCTTCTCCTCCTCCTCCGTCTTTTTTGGTTTTTTTGAGACAGGGTTTCTCTGTATAGCTCTGGCTGTCCTGGAACTCACTCTGTAGACCAGGCTGGCCTCAAACTCAGAAATCCGCCTGCCTTTGTCTCCCAGAGTGCTGGGATTACAGGCGTGTGCCACCACCCGGCAATAGTGCAAGTTTTAACACACCACCAGACTTGCTTTTTCGAGACAGGGTCTCTCTGTGTAGCCCTGGCTGTCCTGGAACTCACTCTGTAGACCAGGCTGGCCTCGAACTCAAAAATCCACCTGCCTCTGCCTCCCATGTACTGAGATTACAGGCGTGTGCCACCACGCCCGGCTTGTTCATTTTTTTATTTTCATTTATTTTTATTCATGTGGGGGACAGGGAAGGAGAGAGGCCGGGCGGGTGCTACATGTACAGTGTCTGGAGGTCAGCAGAGGGCATTCCCTGGAACTTAAGTTTCAGATGCTCGTGAGCTGCCCAGTGCAGGTTCTGGAAACGAAATTTGGGTCTTCCGTAAGGTCGAAAGCACCCTGAACGTTTCTACAGCCCCAAACAGCTGTCATTTAAGAAAAAGCATGCACTTGCCCACTGAATCCCAGGGAGAATTTGCTGAAAGCCTGCTGGCATGCATGAGTGCGCTTGTTTCCGGGTCCGCTGACACGTCCTAACTCCACTCCTTATGCCAGTGACAAATGGTTTGATTACTATATGTTTATTGATAATGGTATTTTGTCTATACATTGCTTCCGTTTACAGGATTGCTTTTACTATTTAAGGTTTTCTAAATATCACCATTCACATTTCATATTAATTTGTCAATTACTAGTATCAACTGTAATTTGTATTGTATCATAAAAAATATATAAAGGTGAGAGACAAGTAACAGTTAACAACACTGAGTCTTCTGGTTCACAATCCTGCATCTTTTTCTATTAATTTAGCCTTTTAAGAGTATTTTATTATTATTATTATGTTTTTTCAAAATCGCAAAACTTGGCTAAGATTTTGGTTTATATTCTATTTTAATTTCAGCTCCAACTTCATTAATACTTTTTATTTACTCTATTCTACTGTTCAGTACTTTTAAGGCAGAAGACAGAGTTGTCATGAGAAATTAAAACCATGAATGAATGCGAAACATCATACTAGCTACACTATAAAATTATAATGTTGTTCTTTTTTTAAAAAAAATTCAAATTATTTTCTGGTTTTCTTTATAATTTCTCTTTGATACATAAATTCTTTAGAATTTGGCCTTGTAAGCCAAATAATCAGGAAATTTTCAATTTTTTTGAATCAATAAATTATTGATTTGTACTTAGTCTCATATTAAAAGAAGTTACCGTCTGTGGTTTAGCAATTAATTCATTGTCTAACTGCAAACAGTCTTCAATGTTTTAGCCTATTACGTAATAACAGGTAATAAGCTAACCCAGCCATTACTGTTACACGTACTCATTCTCCTGGGCTGACATTAAGTTTCAGAGGTTATTGCAATATTATGATGGAGGAAAATATGGTAGAATCCAGGCAGGCATGGCACTGAAGGAGCAGCAAGTTCTACCTCTTGTTCCAAAGGTGGCTAGGAGAAGACTAGCTTTCAGGAAGCTAGGTTGTGCATCTTAAGGCCATGTCCACAGTGACCTACTTACTCCAACAAGGCCACACCCACTCCAACAAGGCCACACCCACTCCAAGAAGGAGGCATCTCCTGATATTGCCACTCTTTGGCCATGCATATTCAAACCACCATACAAGGTCTCTGAATCCTGTTGGTAATTTTAAAATGTCCGGGTATGGAGGGCATTTTTATTCAAATCACCACATTCTCTTTGTCTTTCCTATCAATTGCTGTTACAAGCTCCAATTTCCAGCTATAACTGTAAATTTACATCTTTTTCTTTAACAGGTTTTTAGTTTATGTGTTTCAAAGTATTAGGCACACATGCATTAAAACCACGGTATCAGCCTACAGAAAAAACATTTCCTCAATATAAGATTTCTTTTTCTTTGCTCAGCTATATTATTTTCTGTGAAATTTTCCTTGTCATGAACAGCTTCTATGTTTTCTTTTTTTTAATATTTTTATTTTCTATTTTCTTTGTTTAAATTCCAAATGATTTCCCCTTTCCCGGATACCCCCTCCCCATATGTCCCATAAACCTTCTTCTCTCCATCCCTTCTCCAATCACCTCCCTCCTTTTTTGCTCTGTCCTTATATTCCCCTCCAATGCTAGATCAATCCTTTCCAGGATCAGGACCTTCTCCATACTTCTTCATGGGACTTATTTGTTATGTGATTTGTGCCTTGGGTATTCAGGGCTTCTGGGCTAATTAATATCCACTTATCAGAGATTGCATTCCATGTGTATTCTTTTGTGACTGGGTTACCTCACTTTGGATGATATTTTCCAGATCAAACCATTTGCCTAAAAATTTTGAGAATTCATTGTTTCTAATTGCTGAGTAGTATTCCATTGTGTAAATATACCACATTTTCTGTATCCATTCCTCCTTTGAGGGGCATCTGGATTCTTTCCTTCATGCCAGGGAATCCTTTGGGTATATGCCCAGGAGAGGAATAGCAGGGTCCTCTGGAAGGGTCATGTCCAGTTTTCTGAGGAACAGCCAGACTGATTTCCAAAGTGGTTGTACCATCTTACAGCCCCACCAGCAGTGGAGGAGTGTTCCTCTTTCTCCACATCCTCGCCAACATCTGCTGTCTCCTGAGTTTTTGACCTTAGCCATTCTTACTGGTGTAAGCTGAAATCTCAGGGTTGTTTTGATTTGCATTTCCCTAATGACTAATGATGTTGAGCACTTCTTAAGGTGGCTCTCGGCCATCTGAATTTCTTCAGGTGAAAATTCTCTGTTTAGATCTGTACCCCATTTTTAATAGGGTTATTTGGTTCCCTGGGGTCTAACTTCTTGAGTTCTTTGTATATATTGGATATTAGCCCTCTATCAGATGTAGGGTTGGTGAATATCCTTTCCCAATTTGATGGTTGCTGTTTCGTCCTTTTAACAGTGTCCTTTGCCTTACAGAAACTTTGTAATTTTATGAGGTCCCATTTGTCAATTCTTGATCTTAGAGTATAAGCTATTGGTGATCTGTTCAGGAACTTTTCCCCCGTGCCCATGTCCTCTAGGGTCTTCCCCAGTTTCTTTTCTATAAGTTTCAGTGTGTCTGGTTTTACATAGAGGTCCTTGATCCACTTGGAGTGAAGTTTAGTACATGGAGATAAGAATGGATCAATTCGCATTCTTCTGCATGCTGACCTCCAATTGAACCAGCATCATTTGTTGAAAAGGCTATCTTTTTCCCACTGGATGTTTTTGGCTCCTTTGTCGAAGATCAAGTGACCATAGGTGTGTGGGTTCATTTCTGGATCTTTAATTCTATTCCATTGGTCCACTTGTCTGTCACTGTGCCAATACCATGTAGTTTTTAACACTATCGCTCTGTAGTATTGCTTGAGGTCAGGGATATTGATTCCCCCAGAATTTCTTTTGTTGTTGAGAATAGTTTTAGCTATCCTGGGTTTTTTGTTATTCCAGATGAATTTGAGAATTGCTTTTTCTAACTCTGTGAAGAACTGAGTTGGGATTTTGATGGGGATTGCATTGAATCTGTAGATTGTTTTTGGCAAGATAGCTATTTTAACTATATTAATCCTGCCAATCCATGAGCATGGAAGATTTTTTCCATTTTCTGAGGTCTTCTTCGATTTCCTTCTTCAGTGACCTGAAGTTCTTGTCGTATAGATCTTTCACTTGTTTGGTTAGGGTCACACCAAGATACTTTATATTGTTTATGGCTATTGTGAAGGGTGTTATTTCCCTAACTTCTTTCTCAGCCTCCTTATCCTTTGAGTATAGGAAGGCAACTGATTTGCTTGAGTTGATTTTATAACCAGCCACTTTGCTGAACTTGTTTATCAGCTGTAGGAGTACTCTGGTGGAGGTTTTTGGGTCACTTAAGTAGACTATCATGTCATCTGCAAATAGTGATTGTTTGACTTCTTCCTTTCCAATTTGTATCCCCTTGACCTCCTTATGTTGTCTAATTGCTCTAGCTAGAACTTCAAGTACTATATTGAAAAGATATGGAGAGAGAGGACAGCCTTGTCTAGTCCCTGATTTTAGTGGGATTGCTTCAAGTTTCTCTCTGTTTAGTTTGATGTTAGCTACGGGTTTGCTGTATATTGCTTTAACGATGTATAGGTATGGGCCTTCAATTCCTGTTCTTTACAAGACTTTTAGCATGAAAGGATACTGAATTTTGTCAAATGCTTTTTCTGCATCTAATGAGATGATCATATGGTTTTTTTCTTTGAGTTTGTTTATGTAGTGGATAGCATTAATGGATTTCCTTATATTGAACCATCCTTGCATTCCTGGGATGAAGCCTACTTGATCATGGTGGATGATCGTTTTGATGTGTTCTTGGATTCGGTTGGCAAGAATTTTATTAAGTATTTTTGCATCAGTATTCATAAGAAAAATTAGCCTGAAATCCTCTTTCTTTGTTGGATCTTTGTGTGGTTTTGGTATCAGCGTAATTATGGCTTCATAGAACGAGTTGGGTAGAGTTCCTTCTGCTTCTATTTTGTGGAATAGTTTGAAGAGTATTGGTGTTAGGTCTTCTATGAAGGTCTGATAGAATTCTGCACTGAAACCATCTGGTTCCGTGCTTTTTTTGGTTGGGAGACTTTCTATGACCCCTTTTATTTCTTCAGGTGTTATGGGACTGTTTAGTTCATCTATTTGATCCTGATTTAGTTTTGGTGTTGGATGTCTGTCTAGGAAACTGTCCATTTCCTCCAGATTCTCCAGTTGTGTTGAGTATAGGCTTTTGTAGTAGGATCTAATGATTTTTTGAATTTCCTCAGTTTCTGTTGTTATATCTCCCTTTTCATTTCTAAGTTTGTTAATCTGGATACTGTCTATGTGCCCTTTGGTTAGTCTAGCTAAGGGTTTATCTATCTTGTTGATTTTCTCAAAGAACCAGCTCCTGGTTTTGTTGATTCTTTGTATGGTTCTCTTTGTTTCTACTTGATTGATTTTGGCCCTGAGTTTGATGATTTCCTGCCTTCTACTCCTCCTGGGTGAAATAGCTTCTTTTTGTTCCAGGACTTTCAGGTGTGTCATTAATCTGGTAATGTATGCTCTCTCCATTTTCTTTTTAGAGGCACTCAGGGCTAGGAGTTTTCCTCTTAGCACTGCTTTCATTGTGTCCCATAGATTTGGGTATGTTGTGTTTTCATTTTCATTGTGTTCTAAAAAGTCTTTAATTTCTTTCTTTATTTCTTCCTTGACCAAGGTATCATTGAGTAGAGTATTGTTCAGTTTCCACGTGGGTTTTCTGTTGTTTCTGTTGCTATTGAAGACCACTTTTACTCCATAGTGATCAGATAGGAGGCATGGGATTAGTTCGATCTTCTTATATTTGTTGAGGTCGGTCTTGTGACCAATTATATGGTTGATTTTGGAGAAGGTACCATGAGGTGCTGAGAAAAAAATGGTATATTCTTTTGTTTTAGGATAGAATGTTCTATATATATCTGTTAAATCTAATTGGTCCAAAGCTTCAATTAGCTTCATTGTGTCCCTGTTTAGTTTCTGTTTTCCTGATCGGTCCATTGAGGAAAGTGCAGTGTTGAAGTCACCCACAATTACTGTGTTAGGTGCAATGTGTGCTTTGAGTTTTAATAAAGTTTCTTTTACGAAAGAGGGTGCCCTTGCATTTGGAGCATAGATGTTCAGGATTGAGAGTTCTTCTTGTTGTATTTTTCCTTTGACCAGCAGGAAGTGTCCCTCAGAGTCTCTTTTGATGACTTTGGGTTGAAAGTCAATTTTATCTGATATTAAAATGGCTACTCCAGCTTGTTTCCTGAGACCATTTGCTTGTAAAATTGTCTTCCAGCCTTTTACTCTAAGGTAGTGTTTGTCTTTGACCCTGAGGTGTGTTTCCTGTAAGCAGCAAAATGTAGGGTCCTGTTTACGTATCTAGTCAGTTAGTCTGTGTCTTTTTATTGGGGCATTGAGTCCATTGATGTTAAGAGATATTAAGGAATAGTGATTGTTACTTCCTATCATTTTTGACGTTATTTTTTCAATTTGATTGCTTAACTTCTTTTGGGTTTGATGAAAGGTTACTATCTTGCTTTTTCCAGGGTGAAGTTTCCCTCCTTGTATTGGTGTTGTACTCCTATTATCCTTTGTAGGGCTGGGTTTGTGGGTAGATATTGGGTAAACATGGTTTTGTCATGGAATATCTTAGTTTCTCCATCTATGGTGATTCAGAGTTTTGCTGGGTATAGTAGTTTTGGCTCGCATTTGTGTTCTCTTAGAGTCTGCATGAGATCTGCCCAGGATCTTCTAGCTTTCATAGTCTCAGGTGAAAAGTCTGCTGTGATTCTGATAGGTCCTCCTTTATATGTTACTTGATCTTTTTCTCTTACTGCCTTTAATATTCTTTCTTTGTTTAGTACATTTGGTGTTTTGATTATTATGTGACAGCAAGTATTTCTGTTCTGGTCCAGCCTGTTTGGAGTTCTGTAGGCTTCTTGTATATTCATGGGCATCTCTCTCTTTAGGTTAGGGAAGTTTTCTTCCATAATTTTATTGAATATATTTGCTGGCCCTTTTAGTTGTAAATCTTCACTCTCACCTATGCCTATAATCCTTAGGTTTGGTCTTCTCATTGTGTCCTGGATTTCCTGGATATTTTGGGTTACAAGCTTTTTGCATTTTGCATTTTGTTTAACTGTTGAGTCCATGGTTTCTATGGTATCTTCAGCATCTGAGATTCTTTCTTCTATCTCTTGTATTCTGTTGTTGATATTTACATCTATGTCCCCTGATTTCTTCCCAAGGTTTTCTATCTCCAAAGTTGTCTCCCTTTGAGTTTTCTTAGTTGTTTCTACTTTTGATTTTAGATCCTGGATGGTTTTGCTTAGCTCCTTCACTTACTTGTTTGTGCTTTCCTGTAATTCTTTAAGAGATTTTTTTCTGTTTCCTCTTTCATGACCTCAGCCTGTTGACCAAAATTCTCCTGTATTTCTTTAAGTGATTTTTGCATTTCCTCCTTATTGGCTTTTGTATTCTCCTGAATTTCTTTCAATGATTTTTGTGTTTCCCTTGTAAGGGCTTCTAACTTTTGATCCATTTTCTCCTGAATTTCTTTAAGTATGTCCTTCATGTGTTCCTGTACCAGCATCATGACCAGTGATTTTAAATCCAAATCTTATTTTACTGGTGTGATGGGGTATTCAGGACATGCTGTTAAAGGAGAATTGGGTTCAGATGCTGCCATATTGCCTTGATTTCTGTTAGTTACGTTCCTGCGTTTGCCTTTTGCCATCTAGTTCTCACTGGTGTTAGTTGGTCTTGTCAATGCTGGACTCACCAGTGCAAGCTGCCTCTTCCCAGGTGGCCTCTGGTGCACAGCTGACCTCCTGCACTGCCTCGAGACAGGGTGCTGTGGCACAGGTTGTTCAGATCCAGAAGCAGATACCTGAAGGCTCCCGCAGGGGGCCTGCTGGACTCACCAGAGCACACTGACTCCTCCCAGCCAGCCTCCGTGATGCTCCTCTTGCCTCGTGCAGGACCTGGAGATGTGGTGTTGCAGCCCAGGCTGTACTGGATCCCGAAGCGGCGATCTGAGGGCTCCTGCTTCTATGTTTTCTTTTGAAGATTATTTGATAGTATTTTAACAGCATTTACCCTCACCCACCCCCCATTATTTGGATTTGAAACTATACCTTTATATATCCCATGTATTTTCTAGAGGAAATGTCCATGTTATTTTTATAATCTGTATTGGGCTTTAGATGAAGTGCGTACCTATGTGCATTAGTATTTACTGAAGTGATGGAGTTTAAATGTACAACATTTTAAATATTTTTCTGTTTGTTTTATTCCTTATTTCTTGCCTTTTGTTAATAGAAAATTATTTCAGCAATTGTTTTATCTCTACAATTAGCTTACTTGCCCTCTTCCTCCTTTTATTTTCAGAAGTTACTTTATATTTTATAATGCCTACCTGTGACTGGATTGATTCAAATGAAATTATAACACTTTTGATCTATGAAACTCTCTTCATAACAACACCTGAGACATTATGAACAAGAAAACATATTTTCAACTCAAACTTTTGGTTCTCAAAATATCAAAAGAAACAAAAGATTGTCACATGAAAGAATAAGCTAAGAAAGACTAAATTTTTATTCAAATACTTACACTTAAAATGAAAACAATGTTGCTATTTGAAAATAGTATGCTAATTTGATCATTCTCTTGACCATGACCAAATATTTTAGGGGCTGGAGATATGTCTCTCTTGGTAAAGGCCTTAAATTGTATTTGAATCCTTTGCATTCATTTAAAAAATACAGGGCACTGAGGACAGCAAAGAGAGACAGGTCCCCAGAGCTTGTTGACCAACCATTCTAGCCAAGGATTAGTGAGTTCAGGATCAGCAAGAGAATCTACCTCAAAGAATAAGGTGGGGGCAACAGAGAAGGACATCCAATGTCAAGCAATGGTATCCACATGAGTGTGCACTCACAGACACACTCACACAAACGGGAAAGCAATTATTCTGTTTCAAGTGAGATGGGGGCTCAGCACCATTGCCCTGTGTGCTCTGACTCCTTCAGTATGCATGATGCTCCCATAATAAACTGAGACTAGTTTGTTCAACAAGAGGAGTGGGTTTCTGTCCTATCACAGACCTTACTTGAGTTTTCTGAAGGGGATGATTTATCAAAGAGTGCATTTTCACTTTGAAGTACATGTGGAATGATCATGACAGCTGGGATTTTATAGTATTCTCTAAAAGAATGACTAGTTTTCCTACCACAGGGAATGGGTCATGTTGGAACTGAGATCATAGCAATGCTGATCTACTCACTATTACTAAGATTAGAATATGACAAAGGCAAAATACTTCTGAGAAGCTTTCTATAGTTGTTTTCAATGAAAACCAAGAAATCTCAATGAATTCTCATCTGGAAGTGCTAATAAACTAATGAAATAAAAAGTATGTGTATACAGGTCTCTGTCTCATTTGTGGAATGTGTGTGTGTATGAGTATATATGCAGATGGGTCTGTGTGTATGTGTGCATGTATGCATGCATGCATGTGTGTGTGTGTATATGTGTGTTTGTGTGTGTGTGTAAGAGAGAGAGACAAAGGGACAGAGAGACAGAAAGAGCAAACCAGTACTCAGAATAGAAAGTCATTCAAATGGAAAAGAAAAGGCCTCTGACCACCTTCTCTACAGCCTAAGGTAAATGATATTAGGACTAAATTCGATTTATAAATGGAAAATTACCTTTCATTTTTTAAAAACTGTTCTTCCTCCTCCTCAATGGCAGATACACATATAATCAATGAGTATCTCTTTCTATTCTTTTACATTCAACCTGTGTCATTATAGCTAATATCAATTATCTATAAAGTACATACGTATGGTTTTAGTTTTTCAATGACTTTTTCCAGTTAGTAACTATTTACCCATATCTATTAAATGGGATTATGGATGCTTTCCAAGAAATCTAGCTATCAGTTGAACTTTGAATGTTTCTCACGTGTTTACCTTTTTAAAATTTATTAGTCCCTTAGAACAGCCAGAATATTGAAGATATGTATGACAGTAATCCCTTTTGTTATATATAAATCATTTTTTTCATTAAAAGGAAGCCACCAGAGCATAATGCTTCATTTTCTTTGTGTGTAGTTTTGCATCTTATTTTTAGAAAGTGACGTATGACAGTATTTCATCCAGCCAGACTTCTTTGAAGTGTTTATTAAAGTCTAGTCCTAAAAGCCGTTCAGATGGGAAAATCTTTACTTTTAAATGAAAGAAGTGAAAGGGATGGGAGAATAAAGAAATAATACCCTATAGAGAGCACCCATGGTACCTGCATCTCAACCAAGTCAGTCAACTCCTGAAACTGTCTTAGATGCCTAATAATCAATATTTTCAGATATGGGTCAGACATTAAATACTTGCCTCCCAACATAAAAGACAGACTAATTTAAATACTAAGCATGTGGGGGCAGATAACAGATTCTAATAAATGTTAAGTGTTACATCTTGAAGTCCAGCAGTTAGACCTGAGTAGCTGTGGTGTCTCAGAAAAGGCTCTCCAGCACCTGTGTACATGTAGAAAACTAATGGTACTAAGTCTAAAATCCCCTAGGAAACATCAATAGGGCATAATGTCAGAAGGAATAAAAGCTGTGGCTTCATTCTGTCCAGACCTTCGTGAAATTTCTTTGAAAGGATGTCAGGAAGTCCTTGCCCTCACACCCAGTTCCTGGCTGCTAAAGATCGTTGATTTCCGCGGCTGCTTAAGTATTACTGATGTTCTTTCCATGCAGTAGTAAAAATATGCCCATTTTAGCAATGTGTTAACCTTTCAATTTCTCAGATAAATGAGATATAAAATTGGCACATACTGTCCTGATTATTATCCATGACTAATCAGGATATCGTAACTAGTTCTTTTGATATTGACAAGATTATTGTCCATTTCATAACTTAGGTGTTATGTGAATAATTTTTCACAGAATGCCTCTTGCTTGCCTTTACAAATAGAATGTTCACACAACCTTGTAACCAAAATAATCTCTGAGATCATTTCAAACTGTATACTAGGTACACAGTGTGCTTAAATGTAACTTACTTTTAAGGATGGTGATATAATAAACCTTTCTATACTTTGGACTCTCCATATAATCAGCTTTTACAAGCTAGGATGAACATAGTTTTGATCTCAAACTCTGTTCCCTGTTTCTCCTTATAACCACTCCATGCCCCGACACAGAGTAAAATGTGTCTCCCTTGAGACAGTTTAATGCCCCTGACTCAGAACAATTTATGTATGTATAAGGTGGGATAATTAGGTCTAAGACTATTGTTAAAAAGGTTCCACAGAAAATGCTAAAATAAATATGTGGATATAGGACAAAGGAAGGAAGGACGGAAGGAAGGAAGGAAGGAAGGAAGGAAGGAAGGAAGGAAGGAAGGAAGGAAGGGACAAAGGAATGAAGGGAGAAAGGGAAGGAGGGAGGGAGGAGGGAAGGAAGAAAGTGGAGAGGAGAAGAGAGGAAAGAAGAGGAGAGGAGGAGAGGAGAGGAGAGGAGAGGAGGGAAGGGAAGGGAAGGGAAGGGAAGGGAAGGGAAGGGAAGGGAAGGGAAGGGAAGGGAAGGGAAGGGAAGGGAAGAGAAGAGGAGATAATACCTATTCACTTACTCGAACCCAACTTTCCATTTATGGAGTCAATTTTATTATCTTGCACAGAAGCAGATTTATCTAACTCAGGTGCCACTTCCTGTTCTACATCTGCAGGACTTAGACACAGAATAATGACAAAATCCTGTCTCCCCTGAGAAATAGACATGGCTGTATGAGACAAAATTTCTACAGAAAGCCAAAAGTACAGCCATCCTCTGTGTGATCAGTCAATCGTCAGAATGATAGTTACTGAGCACTCTCAGGGTTTGGCAAATTCCTCTAAGTGCTCAATCGCTCTCACTCGCAACTTTATCATCTTTTAGAAAGAATTGAAAGCCCTTCTCTCAGACTGATTTTTCTCTATGCATTAAAGAATGATAAACTGCACCTTTAAGTAGAGGCTCACTTCAGAGACATTCCCTGTAGCATCATTCCTACCTCAGATCTCTTGGTGATTTAACAGTTTTGAACTGTTTCTGAAGCATGCATTGCCTCCCAGAATGGAGGCACACAGGCAGCTTGTTCAAATCAATATTGGGATAATGAGATTAGCATACTCTTTGGGGCTTCCAGTTGCATGGAGTCAATCATCAATCACCTCTTCATTCATTTTGCTTTGCTCGCTTACTTAGCAAATAAAATTTAAATCAGAGAAAAATATATGCCCTACTTTTAAGAATAAGACACCTGCATTGAAGGACTCATGAAAAATGGTGTTTTCTCATGCAGTATAGTAAGGTGTAATGATGATCTGAATAGATGCCTATAATTCACCTTTCTATGAAAAGGGTGAGCCTTCCAAATGGAAGCTAAATCAGGCGAAGCCGTTTGAGGGAGGACCAATCTTGTAACCTCTCTGGCCTCTAGTTGCTCCACTGATGACAGGCATTTAGAATTGGCCACTTTTAAAACTTAGTGCACCTGAAGATACTACTCTGTATAGCTTTCCTCCTCAAAAAGAACGAATTTCACAAGGAATTGTTATAAAAGAATATTTCCTGGAGACTTTGAGACAGTTCAGCAGTTAAGAGCACTGGCTGCTCTTGCAGATGACTGGGGGAGGGGGACATTTGACATTCTCTGTTGGCCTCTGAATGTATCAGGATCATACAAATATGCTCATGCAAAGCACCCAGCCGCATGGAATAAGATTAAAGTAAAAAAAAAAAAAAAACAGTATGCCCCTGATAATAGCATTCTTTACTAGAAATGTGTCTCCCTGGAGCTCATTTTCCTTCTTGAAACAATGAACTTGCTCTCTTATAGGATACATCCTGCTACTCAGTCCATGTTCTGTCTCCAGGACAGAATGTATAGTCCTGACTGTCAATCAACATACTACATTCTCTTCCCCCCTCCCCAACAGTCACAACACACATGTACCCACACAATGACACACACACACACACACACACACACACACACACATGTGCATGCGTGCTCCGGCAAACATGCACACACTTCCTTAAACACAGGCACTCCTCAGGGATTTCTATGTGCCCTAAAACAGACTTAAACAGGGACTATGAAACTCATCTCTGTTAGTTTGAAGTACAAATCTTTGGCTAATTATGCAAATGTTGCTATGAAGTGGCCCCCTTAAAAAGGGACTGTCATGATGCAGGAAAACCCCTCCCAGAAGGAAAGCCAGTACTTATACTGCGATTAGCCTCCAAAAGTTCTCTGGTGTCTTTTCAGATAGTATATGATATTGTTATTACAGGTAGGGGTGAGATTTTTAAACCACCAGACTAGAAAGCCTGTCACCCTATTACCTGTTGAGCTATTTATATTTCTGTAATATCTATAGTACATGTGAGAATATACCTGTTGAGCTATTTATATCTCTGTAATATCTATAGTACATGTGAAAGTATAATTATGAAATACGATTAGGTCAACGTTTGGTTATTAAGGAAGAAATTATTCCTCCAGATGTATACATCTGTATACCTTAAGGAAAACTTTTTGTGGCCTCTCTCACATCCTCTCCAGATCTGCCTCTCCCTCCATTCCCCTCCCTACCACTGTGTTCTTAGTTGGTTTTTTGTTTTGTTTTGTTTTGTTTTTTGAGTCAAGACTTCATTGAGGTTCTGTGATATTTCTGAACTTGCAAACTTACAAGTTAGCACAGGCTAACACCAAACTCAAAATTCTCTGGCATCAAATAGGTAAGGTCAAGGATTAGAGGTAATCATCCCATACTGGCCTAGATTTGAATTTCACACCTGACTTAGTTTGATAAGTATCAAATGAAAGGGATTCAGGCACCAAAACATTACAATGTTTCTACTAAGTTGCAAACAATCAACTGGAGGGCTGGCCAACCTTATTTTACTTATTCAAGCACCAGTGCCTTAAAATCACTAGCAAAAACAGAATAGAATAAACATAAAAATACTTTCAATGAGATGAATGCTATACACAGATATTTTTATAGGAGAGAATTAATGACTACCTATCATAAGTAATGTGTCACTACATTTCTTCACAGTCTTTGGTAGTTATATACTAAGCTAATTCATGGAAACCATTACTTCCATCAATAGGGTTGGTGTAGATATTGAACCATTAAAGGAGTCCTATCCTCTAATACCCAAATGCCCTTGGTGAGGGTTGGGGTCTCTTAAGAACAGCTTTGTCAATAAAATGTAAATATTCGACAAGAATGTCAACAACATTGACATCTGTCTTCACATTTTTTATTTGTACGGTATGATGACCATCTTTAAAGTGCACTTCTGTACACAACACTGAAAGTATAATGTTTTTTTGAGGTAAAAACAGGCTGAAATATCTGTTAATGTGTGCTTTGCAGCCTACATATTTGAGAAGTAAATAGGATCACCATTCCCCCAAAAGCTTGGCCATCTGTTATTGCTTCAAGAAGCTTCAGGGAATATTCAGTGTAATGGAATGTAAACAACATTATCAACTGCTGTGAAGACTCTACGAAGCAATCAGAAAACACTCCACACAACTTTATGAATATAAAACCAGAATTTATAAAAATATAAAGGATATGGTTCTTTATATGTAAGGATATTATTACATTTTAGTCTTTATTCTTAACCAGTATATAAAACCATCAAAGATATATTTATTATGTCACTTTGTTTTATTGTTTGTTTGGTTTTTTGTTTTTTTTCCTATATTCTTTGTTTATATTTCAAATGATTTCCCTTTTCCCGGTTCCCCCCTCCCCATAAGTTCCATAAGCTCTCTTCCCTCCACCCATTCTCCAATCACCCCCCTCCCATTTCTCTGTCCTCTATCTCCAAAGCCTTTCCAGGACCAGGGAGGTCTCCTTCCTTCTACTTGTGAATCATTTGATATGTTAATTGTCTTGAGTATTCAGAGCTTCTGGGTCCCTCAATGGAAGAATGGATACAGAAAATGTGATATATTTATACAATGGAATACTACTCAGTAATTAAAAACAATGAATTCATGAAATTTTTAGGCAAATGGTTGGAACTGGAAAATATCATCCTAAGTGAGGAAACCCAATCACAAAAGAACACACATAGAATGCAATCACTGATAAGTGGATATTATGTCACTTTGAAACATGCACACATTGTATATTACACACCTTTATTGTCAAATATTTAATTAGATTACACACCTTTATTTTCAAATATTTATCATTTTCCTATGCTAAACCGCCTAAAACTCTTCCTTTTTAGCCCCAACAATGTAAGTTCATTGTTTCATCATAAGTATTTTACTGTGCAAAAATGCACCAGAATTACTTGCTTTTGCACAGCTGCACATTTGTCACTATTGATAACCTTCCCCACCCTTCTCACCCTCCTCAGACTCTAAGAACCTCACCATCACACCCTAAGAGATGATGTTTAGGTTCTGGTTATATGTGAGATCATAGGATACCTGCAGTTCTGTGCCTGACTCACTTAACAATGTTTGTGTCTCCTGTCCCAATCACAATATCACAATGACAGGATTTGGTTTTTTATGGATAAATAATTCTCAACTGATTATCTGTAGACTTTTTAATCCACTCATCAGCTGACAGATGCTTGGGGCTGGTTTCAGATATTAGCAACTGTGAAGCCTGTTGCAGTAAGCGCTGGAATGGAGGCATTGCTTCATCGGAATGATTGTGCATCCTCAGAATCAACACCCAGAAGAATTATTGAACCATATGGTCATTCCATACTTAACTTTCTGAGGAAGCACAATAATGGAAATCATTTACATACCATCAATAGTATGTAAACAAAGTCTCCTTTTCTCTTCAAGTCCTGCCTTCATGCAATCTTACCTAGTCTAATCTTCATCTTAATTACTGCTGCTGCTGAATCATTAAGTGTTCCTTTCTGGTGGAACTAGAGAAAGGTGCCTTTAGGATGTAGAGTTCATAAATAGTTTTGTCCTTTCAATTGGTGGCTTCCATGGCTGTGTAGAAGATTTTCAATTCACTGCCATCCATTGTCTATTTGAACATAATTATTTAAAATGAGTTTGCCTGGGTCTCATAACTGGTAGTTATTTATAATATTCCTCATGTTATTCTAAGCACTTTTCCTGAATGAATTTGCTTAATCCTCACAGCAACTCTCTAAAACATATTCTTATCCTTGTATATGTAATCAGAAAATTGAGGGGAAAAGAGCCTATATTTTACCTAAAATTAATAATTACCATGACTAAATAAAAATTATCATAAAGAAAGGGAAAGCTAGAGAAGGAGAGGGATTGAGAGAGAGAGACAGACAGAGAGAGAGACAGAGAGAGAGAGAGAGAACCCAAAAGGATCAAAATCATCTTTTCCAAAACTCTAAAACTAAATTATAACACTCTAGCAAGTATTTATAAAGTTGAAATAATAGAATATTAACTTATGGGTAGGTAGGCAATAGATCATTCACAGTTAAATAGTTGATTAATTGAAATGATGGATGGATAGATAGATAGATAGATAGATAGATAGAGATAGAAAGATAGAGAGTTAGAAAATAGATTAAAAAGATAAGATGAGATGAGATGAGATGAGATGAGATGAGATGAGATGAGATGAGATCCTGGTAAAAACAAAATGTCCAGAATAGAAAAGGCAAATAATCAGTGTTCAGCATCATAGCCTAAGTAAGACACTAAGATCTTAGTGTTAGCCTAACCTGCACAGAGGATATACCATAGACTCCCCAAACATTAATTTTCAGGATGCTGAGGGTCCACTGGCCCATCCTCCTCTCTGGCAAAGAAATAGTCCTTTACTCTTGAAATGTGAGCAACATCTGCAAAGACCATAATTCTATAAATCTCTCTGAAGCAGTAAACCCTCCACATTCAGGGGTCTGTCCACGGATTTAACTGACCAGAGTAAACTTTTTAATAAAACATTGTACTTAATATATAGGCTATTTTATTTCCATTTTCCCCATAACAACACAGTATAGTAACTTTTTACACAGTATTGCATTGTGCTCAGTAATACAGGCAGTCTAGAGGTGTTTTAAAGTATACAGGTGGATGTGTGTGACTTTTAAATAAATGCTACACTATTTTCGGTAGAGGGCTGAGTATGTACAGACTTTGGTATCTGCAGGGAACCCTGAAACCACTCTTCCTGGAAGCTGAGGGGATGCACTATTTCTGTCATACCGCACGTTTGCTACTCACTCTCCCTTTGACTTCGTTTAGTGGTCACCTTTCTTCAAGAAGTCAGACAGTGTGATTTAGGTGAAAGACAGTGATACATTTCCTAACAATCATATTCAGGGGTTGAAGTTAAATATCTAGTGCCATTATCTGATTTACTCTATAGTCTTCCTTTCTTTTCTTTCTTTCTTTTTTTTCTTTCTTTCTTTCTTTCTTTCTTTCTTTCTTTCTTTCTTTCTTTCTTTCTTTCTTTCTTTCTTTCTTTCTTTCTTTCTTTCTTTCTTTCTTTTGGATAATTTTTATCATGTGTGATGCACCTGCACCTGTACCTTTAACTGCAACTACAACTGCATTTGCACCTGCACCTCCACCTGGACCTGCACCTGGACCTGCAACTGCAACAGAAGTATCCAGAAAAGGGCAATGAATCACCTAGAGCTGGAGTTGCAGGTAACTGTAAATCATCATCTGGATCCTGAATTTAGATCCTCAGGAAGAGCAGCATGGTCTCTAAACCACTGAATTATCTCTGTAACTCTTATTCGGAAGCTTTTTATTGTTGAGTATCAGGAAGTTAGATGTCCAATATAAATTCCAATTCCTATGGGAGTCATAATTATTGCCTTATTCCCAGCTACCAAGACCTTTAAGCATAACAATTTACTGGTAATTACTAGGCACTAAAATAGATTTTCAGATAGCAGCATTCTACTTGAAAATAAACCCTTTTTAAAAATGTAGCCCTGAATATTTTCTTTAAATAATATAAAACTTTAATGATCTTAGTGGAGATTCTCTTTTTAGTGTGATCAGACAATACAGGTTTATAATTTATAAGTTCTGTGTGGCCAAAGCTGTTTTATTTAATTCTTGTTAATTCCTGTTTCTCCCCTGACATAATAAAATAGTAGAGAAATAAAATGTAATTGCTTTAAAGGAGTCTAAATATTATCAAGTAAGTTAGAAAATCAAAACAAATTGGCATTAAGAGCAGAAAAAACTGTGGGAACAAACCCCATGGGCCTGGCCATTGCTGGTGTTAATGGTTTAGACATGTCTTAGAATCAGGGCAATTCTTTCAACAGAACCCACACCAGTTATCTGCTCCAAAGCCTTTGAAGGCTTCAAACTTTACTCTTAGAAAGAAAAAGAAAGTCAGAATCCTATCAGTGGCCAATGATACTCTGTACTGCTGGAGCGACTGTTATTCTTCTTTTTGGTTTGGTTTTCTCTCTCTTTGCATTTCAACCAAGTATGGTTAGTGTGTAGAAGAGAAGATGCTTGGGGGATGTTTAGCTTTACACAGGAATTATGTAAATTTAGTCTATAAAATGTTTTTGGTGAGATATTTTTTACATTATAAAATTCATTCTCCTGTTCTATACTAGACAAAGACTAATTAATCATCTCTTGAGAATAGTTATACATGTGTTCAGAATATTTCAGATCTTCGGATAGAACATGCACACAGGTAATAATACTGCCAAATAAATTATCAAAAAATAATAAACTGCTGGAAAAAATTCAATGAAATAGTAGTTCCCTTGATTACTTGATTCAAATTCTGCTCTTCAAATTCTCTTCAGTGAAGTGAGGACTATCCAGACTTATCACTATGCTCCAAGAAAAACAGAACAGGTAGAGAAGCATCTGCATTAACTCATGGCAGAGTTGTGGTCATCCTCTTTAGCAAGCAAAACTACAAATCTGCTAGGAAGTATAAAACACCTTCTTTATAACAATGTCTCACGATTTATATTTGCATGAAAAAACACTTGTGTCTAAACATGTTATCATTTCTAAGTCCAGTGTACTTTATCTAAACAAAATAACTTCATTTTGAATCATGAAATTTGTAAATTAAACTCATAAAGTTATCTATTCATTCAGGCCATATTAATTCCCTTTGGGTTGTGGGAATACGTGTGTGTGTGTGTGTGTGTGTGTGTGTGTGTGTGTGTGCGCGCAAGATATATATTTTAGAATACACATGCTGGGCAGTAGTGGTGCATGCCTTTAATCCCAGCACTTGGGAGGCAGAGGCAGGCAGACTTTTGAGTTCGAAGCCAGCCTGGTCTACAGAGTAAGTTCCAGGACAGCCAGGGCTGTACAGAGAAACCCTGCCTCAAAAAAAAAATACATTTATATAGATAAATGTACTATTTCTTAGGATGTTTTTTCTTTCTAGCCATACAAAGGAAGATAATATTGTGTTACAAATGAAACAAGCACAACATCTATGAAAAGAACATAAGAGAGAGTTCATTGAAAATGATGCTTATAAAACACGTTTCCAACAGGTATCATGGTTCTGCAGGCCAGAGGCAGGACGGCTAAGCCAGCCCTACATTGACAGTGGACCGTGGAGGTTTGGATAAGATCCCTCAACTACAAAAATGACCATAATACCTGTAAACTGCCTCATAAGATTTGTCACAGTGGGTCAAAGCAGTAAAGTCTAAAATCATATAGTATTTTGTCTGTATTGTTCAGGAAAGACACATTTTTAAAAATTCAACATATTTATCAACATAGCCTGTTGTCTTAAAAAATTCCAGGAAATGTCCATTTGGGGTGTGTTTGCTTCTCTTCCAGCTGTTCCATTTTGAAACTGTTCCCTGAAAAGCCTGTGTCACCAATCAACTCTGAATTACTATTCCCCTCTACAAGACCACTCTGCTGAAGACTGATTACCTTTTAACCATGATTCGAGATTTAGTTTTCAGGATTGGAAATAACAGTTTCACAGAGCGGTCCAGCAGAGCTCTATAGAACAGCTTCAGCCAGACTGACATGCACTTTTATTAACAATATTTCCTGTAGCTGCACAGACAATGAGAAATCCACTTCTGTGAGTGGAGACAATTATAAAAGAGCAGGTACATTTTCCCCTGGCCTAGTCACGATGTCAAATGTGTGATCAGAAAGGCCTGTGCTTTTAGCTAAATGAGGCTCGATTTCTTTCCATTTGCAAGAACATGCCATTCCTAACTTACACTGCTCAGCCTCATGGTGTATCAAGTCTCAGTTCTCCATGGCAAATATGGTCAGACATATAACACACTTGACAGGTACAAAACAATATTGTCATGTTTATTTGAAAACAAATGTAGTTTGTTTCAGAAAGGAGAGGTAGTTACCACCACACAAAATCAATGTATTGATGCACTGTGTGATGCAGGAGGCAAGAGGAACTGGCTGCACATTAGGAATGGTTCCCTGTTGAGGGAACATGGGCACCAAATTGTTTGCCTAAGAAAGGAAACTTAGGAAGAATCAACAAGGGTGACTAATAAGGAGATGTTTGTGTCAGATGGATAGATGCCAGTGGCATGTAGAGTTAAGAAAATGATGAGATAGAGAAATGAGACAGGGAGACAGGAAGGGATGTTTCTAAACAGAGGAAGTACCTGACAAAGGTCTCTCAGAGTAGGCATAGGAAGATGAAGACAGAAGCTGACTCCCACTATATGGAAAATCATGCCCCATTAAATCAAGCATCACAACATTGTACTTGGAGTACCAACAACAGAGAAATGATTAGTATAATGCTACCAGAAAGATCACTGTCACCTGCAATACAAGAAGGCAGTTTGGGAACTATCTTATTTAGAGTTTTGCTGCTGTGAACAGAATCCATGATGAAGGCAACTTTTACAAGGATAACATTTAATTGGGGCTGGTTTACAGGTTCAGAGGTTCAGTCCATTATCATCAGGGCAGGGAACATGGCAGCATCCAGGCAGGCATAGTGCAGGAGGAACCACCACGGGTTCCACGTCTTCATATGAAGGTGACTAAGAGAAGACTGGTTTCTGGGCAGCTTGGATGAGGGTCTAATTGCCCATCTCCAAGGTGGCACACTTCCTTCAACAAGATCACAACGACACCAATAAGGCCACACCTCCTAAGAATCCCCTCCCTGGGCCAAGCACATTCAAACCACCACAGAGACCCTGCTTGGTTCTTCACTGTAGTTTTCAGCAACAACAAAGTATCCTATCCTGTTGGTACTTTAAGGTACTCAAATAAAAAATATTAATTACATCTCTTTAATATACAGCATATAAACACAGCGTACACGTTTTATAAATCGATGGGCAAGGACACTATGATTATCCCGGAACACAATTCAAATGAGTAACAAATTCAGGGCAAAAACCACATTCTCTTCATTTTATTGTTTTAAACCACAGTTACGTAAAAATCAAATGAAATGCTCAAAATTTTCCACAAAGACTTGAGTTTACTTAAAGGCTAAGAAAAGACAGTTCTGTTAATAAAAGAACTCAGGTGGGACTATGCTAAATTTTAAAGGTCAGCAGTTGAGTTATGAAATGAACATTCTTTAAAAGTATTCTTTAAAAGTAGGAGAGGAAATGCAGCTAGGGAGAAACATTTATGGCTTAGTACTCAAATAGACATGGTATTGGGTAGTATTTACCACCACCATCCTCCCTGCCTCTGGTAACATACCATGCCACAGTGTCCCCAAGCTTGACATTTCTCTTTCTACTCTTAATCTTTACTACCATGGTCCAGTCACAGCACAAAAGAGAGTTGGACCTATACAAAGTGAATTGGTTCACAACACTCTTCCATTCATCCCTTAGTTCAAACCTTATAATGTTGAGCCACTCTGACAGACCCACACACCACAGTCTTCTCCTACTTCATTTCAGCTCACATCCCCTCCATTCTAAATTTTTCTGAAACAAACCTGAACTTACTATAAAGATTTCCATGTCTTCCATGAAAAGACACAGCTGAATAATTGTCAAACCATTCAACAAGATGGCAATTTTGGATTTCAGTGTTCAAATTGTCCAAATGGTTGTATAATTCTATTTTCATCAAATTATAACTAGGTATTTGTTTTGTTTTAAATCAATGAGGTTCTTTAAAAAGTTCATCAAGCAGAATGAGGTAACTGAGAGGCTATATTGTTACTGAGAAAAAAGAATGCTAAAGAGAGTATGTGCCTGAGTGCATGTTCTTACACACACACACACACACACACACATACACACACATGTATATGCATATATATGACACAATAGAAGTGCTACATTGTAAGTTTCTTATACCAATATAGTATAAAGTAGGTAAATTAAATCAAGAAAATGTGGAGGAACCTTGAGTAAAATGGTTTTGATTTTTGTTGGATTCACAGAAATGGGACTTAGAGAGGGGTTCAGGGACAGACATTGGTCATTGGGGTGCAAAGCACTCATTTCCTGTTCATAGCTGTTACTGAGTTGCAAACATTCGTGTTTATTCATGAGTGCACTCTCTGTAGTTCCTTCGAAAAATAAGAGAACAAATTCATTCATAGCTTTTGAAGTTTAAGATCAGGAAAACCTGTTATAACTGTCATTTCTATACTGAAAGATCCTAAGTGGACTAAAAATTAAACAAGAAAAATAAAGAGTAAGGCATCAAGGAATACTAACTAGGAAAAAAAAACTAAGTTTCCACATAGATTCTTGGGAATTGCAGAGTGAAGCATTAGGCTGCCAAAACTTATTTGAAATTAAGTGTTCATCTTCTTGATCAGCTATTTTAAAAAGTCTTAAGATGCCGCAATATGAATGGGAATTGTTGGCACTGAGCGTTCAAACACACATGAGAGAGTACACAGATAAATACAAGGTATGTGGCTCTTCAACACAAATGCAGATGCTCCTAAGGGACATACTGAAAAAGCACATAAAGTTCATCTAGAAACGACCTGATTGTTGCTTTTGTGGATCACTTCAAACTACTGATGTTACAACACTGGAAGATCTCTTCAGGGAATTATTAGTAAACAATTGGGTTTTTTTAATTGACACTTGTTAGGTTAGAGAGATTGCTCAACACACCACTGCTTTGAAAGAATAAGGACCTGAGTTTGTAATGAAAGTGTCCATGTAAATATATGAACATTTCCTCACAAGACTGTAACTCTAGTATTGGGGCTCGGAGCCAGACAGATCCAGCCAGACAGGCCACTAAAACAGCAAGCTCTGGTTCATGAGAGATTCTGCCTCACAACAATAGTGTAGAGAGTGAAAGAGGGGATCACCTGGCATCCTTCTCGGTATTCTCATAAGTACACACACACATGTGTGCCCACACTGCCATACACTACATGCACATACCACACACCCAGCAACATATAATGGTTATGGGAAACATATAACAGATACTTAGCTTCACCTTACTTTAGTACAATAAACTTTAGGATCCTTCCTTATGCCATCTAGTCTACAGCAAAAATGTAAGGGTGCTCAGGTTCTTAGTAGTATTTATTATCTAAATCCTCCTTTTGACTTCTCAGCACAGATCTTAATAAAAGGGGAAATAAGGACAAAGAGCACATATCCTCAGGCCATCATTGTATATTCATATCCGTAGAAGGATTCAACAATGCCCGTTCATTCATGGGACGTTTTTCCACATTACTTGGTAACTGTACTTTAGAAGTGAAGCCTGATTAAGGCCAGCACTTCTGGCTGCCACCCTCAGCTCATCTGCTCCTGCAAATGAAACTGCTAAAATGGTCTCTTCTTCTCTCTTAAGTGCACGTCTTTATTCCAGGGAACCCACACCATCACTGTGACACTGCTAGAAGGGTCATTTCTCTCTCAGTTTAATTCTTACCAGGCAGGAGGAATCTCCTGTCACAGCCTCTTCAGACTTTATCGATATGGACAAAATATAAGTCCCTATTACCCTCAAAATCCCGTAGTCCAATGTGAAGGCACCAAATAGATCATATGAAGTTAGCATAATTTGATAGCAGAGGAATGAAGGCTAAGAGCCAACCTCCTTTACCCACAATGCCCAGCATAAAAAAAATTCAAACTGTAGTCAGCAAACCCTGCAAAATGATATTTTCTCTCACTCTGCTAACTCTTCCAACATTATCTTACTAGGTCTTAGAGGAGAAGGAGATCCCTACTAAATAAAGACATTTGATTCTGTGCCAAGATGGGAAGCTTGGTTATAAGTGCTGGAATTGAGTGTACGTTTTAAGTCATACCTAGGTCAATTGTCCAACAACTAAGTTTTAAAAGTGGGGTTACATGAACCTGTATTTTTCTTAGGTTTGGGGCTTTCAGTATGATACTGATGTCATATATTAGGTTACATACATGTATAGACACTCATGTGTCCATAGATCACTTTATTGCAGGAACAACTGATATGGAATCATGTACGTATATGTCCCTGAGTCCCAATATACATTAATGTTAGAAATATAAAATTGATAGAATAAAATATTAATTTGATAAAGTTTCTGCTGGTTTTAACTTGATTAAAATAAATAAGACATGGCATCGTATAAAAGATATACACGTGAATGCCAACATATGAACACATAATGATAAATCATAGTTTAAAATAGAGGTGCTGAGCTGAATGGTAGAGTACTTACTCAGCGTATGTTTGTTTTTGAGTTTTATTTCCCAGCATAGACAGGAAAGAAGAGAGAGGGAACAGGGAAGGAGAGTAGGGGATAGAGAAAGAGAGGCAGAGAGATAGCGGTCTTGGAATATCCTCTGAATAGGCAA
This sequence comes from Apodemus sylvaticus, assembly GCF_947179515.1. Taxonomy (NCBI): domain Eukaryota; kingdom Metazoa; phylum Chordata; class Mammalia; order Rodentia; family Muridae; genus Apodemus; species Apodemus sylvaticus. The sequence goes on from NC_067494.1 coordinate 5,380,739, forward strand.
GAATGTTTGCCCTTGAATTTTAACCCCCACAAAAGGAAGGTCAATCTATGGATTTAGCTTAGTGTTAGGGTGCTTTCTTAGCATGGGTAAGATCCTGAGGTGAAACCCTAACATGGCCAATGATGGATGAATAAAATAGCCCCTATAAAATAAGTGAATTGATTTTTGCTTAAAATATAATGTAACAAATCATGAGAAAATTCAAAGCATTGGTTAATAAAAATATTGATATATTTTAAATAATCCCCTAATAAAGAATAAGGGAATTAAATAATGAATAAAGCATAGACATCCATACACAATATATACACTGAATATGTATACTGCATGTATAAATATATGCTTGCATATATACACTTAAATGATTCTAAAAAAAGTTCACCCACAGAAGCAAGATTCAATACATATGCTTGTTTATAAAATAAAACTCTTTTGAAAAGTAGTAATAAACAGAATCGATAAAGTCTATTGACAAGCACAGTATGTGGATAAGTTTTAGAGAAATAAACTTATATTCCCAGCTTCTAAAGCACAGAATTTAGTTGAGAAGACAGCAAAGAAAAAGAGCGTTTAGCATCTGATAGTGAGTAAATAAGCTATGATAAGTAATTTGTGTGATCTGTGGAGCATGAAGCTCAAGTGTGCGGAGGTAGAGGAAGGAGTGCTCTGAAATGTTAGATGTCCAGTCATCAGCCAGGCATGCCCTGCATGCATTTAATCCCAGATCTTGGGAGACAGTGGCAGGAAGGTGGAGGGTCCAAGGCCACCGTAGACTACACAGTAAGATACTGACGTCACAAAATGAAACAAATGATTCTAGCTTTAACGCTTAATGATATCTCTTTGAGCAATGATACTTTTAAAAAATGCATTAAAACTTTATTTTAAAAATTGGAAATAAAAACATTAAAGCCAGATAGTTCCAAAGCTTGTATACGACAGTTCACTTCCATACAAGACAGACATTCTGAGCCTATGAAGCTTCACGTGAGATTTTACACTTTCAGTATCAAATATATTTTTATGCACTTATCCACCACCAGAAAAAAATCCATGTCAGAGTTAAATTACATCCTCTTTCATGACACGTGCCTATTCCTGTATTGGTTCTCATAAGAACTCTCACTTGCCCTCCTTGTACATATTATAGTATACCTTTAGTATCTACATTTAGTTGCATATGTCAATAAACATTATCCTCCTCTACACCTCAGTTTCCTTGTACATCAGCTGAAGCTACTAAGAATATTGACAAAAACATTGAAAAGAAAATAATTTTTAAAATTTTAATATGGCCATAATAAATGTTTAACAAGATATCATAAATGGCAATCTCCATGAGAAATATATTAGGGACTTGGAAAAAAACAAAGTTCTTAGAACTGAACATTTTTCAGTATAATAAAATACCAAATCCTTAAATGTGAAACAAGGTACAAGATATTCAAGGCAGGAACACAGGACCGTTTCAAAGCAACTGAGGAAATCCAGCTAGAAGGGTGTGTGCTCTTATGATAAAGAAATCAGTAAGGTGGATGATTAGTTTGACTATAACATAAAAAGAAACAAGAGAATTGGTACAAGTTGCACTAAAAAGCATAAACCAGTTTGTATCCCCTTGATCTCCCTTTCTTGTCTTATTGCTCTAGCTAGAACTTCAAGTACTACACTGAATAGATACCAAGAGAGTGGGCATCCTTGTCTTATCCCTAATTTTAATGGGATTGCTTCAAGTATCTCTCCATTTAATTTGACATTGGCTCTTGGATTGCTGTATATTATTTTTATTATGTTTAGGTATGGGTCTTGGAAATCCTGATTTCTCCAGTACTTTTAACATGAAGGGGTGTTGTATTTTGTCAAATGCTTTTTCGTCATCTAAGGAGATGATCGTGTGATATTTTTTTCTTTTAGTTTGTTTATATAGTGGCTTGTGTAAGTGGATTTTTGTATATTGAACTGACCTTGCATCCCTGGGATAACGCCTACTTGATTGTGGTGAATATGGTTTTGATGTGTACTTGGATTCATTTTGCAAGAATTTTACTGAGTATTTTTGTGTCAATATTCATAAGGGAAATTGGTCTGAAGGTCTCTTTTTTCATTGGGTCCCTGCATGGTTTAGGTATCAGTAAATGTGACTTCATAGAATGAATTAGGTCCTGTTCCTTCTGTTTCCACTTTATGGAGTAGTTTGATGAACTACTTGTTGGTTTTAGCTCTTCTTGGAAGGTCTGGTAAAATTCTGCACTAAAGCCACCTAGCCCTGGGCTATTTTTTTAGTGGGGGGGAGGGGGGATAGATTTTTAATGACTTAATTCCTTAGGGTATATGGGCCTGTTTAGATAGTTTACCTGCTGTTGATTTAACTTTGATATGGAAGAGGGACATCCTCTTAGAAAGAGGGGAGGAAGGATTGAATGAGGAACTGTCAGAGGATGGATTGGGAGGGGGATAACAAATCTACTGTAAAAAAATTAGAGAATAATAAAAATAAACACAAATCAGAAATAATAGGGTCATATGCTGGCGAAGTGTAAAATCACAGCAGTGTTCAAGAGACATGAAGGGGAATGGATCAATGGGCGGTAACAGTTTATAAAAGGAAAAAAAAAAGGCCGTTTTCAGATACCTGCTTTAGACTGGTCAATAGATAGAGCTGGCGGTTCCAAAGAGAAACACATAAGGCAGATTTGATGTTAAGAAGTGTTTTGGGAGGGGGTTTGTTTGTTTGTTGTTGTTTTGTTTTCTTGGTTTGGTTTGTTTAGACAGTTTAGCAACTATTATACCATGTACTAGTATCTCTGAGAGTGGCCAAGGGACTCTGAGAGTTCTTCTCAGGACTGGGCCAGAAAAGCATAGTTCTGCATATGGCGTGCCCCATATATATGAGTTCTGTGGCAACACAAAGGCTCTTCTCATTATTGGGATTTCCTTGACCTTTAAAATATCCTGCAACAGGAATCGTAAACTCCCTGCAGATCACCTGGTATCATGTTAGCTTTGCACTTCTCTAACAGAGATGTTTGCTTCCCATGATCTTCATGCACATTTAAGCAGATTGTTTAAATTTTCATTTACTTAGTTATTTACATATTGAGTGCATGTGTCTATGTGCATGTATGTGTGTATATGTAAAGGAACCAAGCAGATTCCACAAAGAAGGCCTGGGAGCCCCTAAAGCTGGAGTTAAAGGTGGTTGTGAACTACCCAGTGTGGGTGCTGGGGACAAATCTTCGCTCCTCTACAAGAGGACCAAGCACCTTTAACTGGTGAGCCATCTCTCTAGTCCCTGAAACAGATTTTTGAAGATAACTATAATGTATGATACAATTTCTAGTGAGTTCATGAGTTAATTTATATAAATAATTAATTCTACTGAAAGTCTTTTAATATGAATAAGAAATGTGTGCACATTGGGGCTGGCAGGATGGCTCAGTGATTAAGAGCATTTGCTGCTCTTGAAGAGAGGATCCAGGTCAGTTCTCAGAATCCACAGAGTCATGCACAACTCTCTGTCTCCAGTTCCTGGTGACCTGATGCTCTCTTCTGACTATAGGCACCAGGCACGTGGGTGATACAAAAAAAAAAAAATACATGTGGGCAAAACATTTACACGTTTTAAAAAAATAAATCTAATAAAATTTAAAAATAAATTTCTGAGTATAGATAGGAACTTAAAAATAAACCTAGATACAGTAGAGGCTGGAACTTAGCACAAAAACACCTCGGGTTAAGGCAGACTCCAGAGAAGCATGGAAGGCTCAGACCATGACCTAAGGGTGAAGCTAAAGGACAGGGTCCTTGCTGCTGCCGCACAGTCTTGAGTTCTGCCCAGCATATGTCAGGCACGCCGGCAGAAGTCCGAGGACAAGCTGCAAAGTAGTTTTTCTCCTTCTGCTATGAGGTTCCCAGGGACTCAGTTTTGGTCCTAGGCTTGGCAGAACCCTTTTATGTGCTGAGTTCTGCCACCAGCTCTCTCGCCTTACCTTTCATTTAGTGCAAGGCAATGTTTCTTTATATTATCCCAAGATGACCTTGGACATATGACCTGCATTACCTCAACCTCTGCAGTGATAGGATTATAAAGATGCATCAACATACCCAGGTGTTTGTGTTCTGTACATACATACATACATACATACATACATACATACATACATACATATATACATACATACATACTATATAAAATACATAATTTTCTGGTTTGATATATATGCATATATATTACTAGTTTTATGATTTGATATATATAGATATAGATAGATAGATAGATAGATAGATAGATAGATAGATAGATAGATAGATATGCACACACACATAAATTAACCATCTAAAGAGTCTGTATAGTCCATACTCATTTCAAATGATTGTGGATGATTGTGGACCCTAAAATCCCTGTGTCATAACAGAACACTGGTGATTCCAATGGTCTCATTTGCAGATACTGTGCATTGAATAGGTCAGCCTTCTGTTATGCTTCAAACCGGGAGTTTCCATATCACGTTTAAAAATAAACATAAAACCTAATCTAATCCTCTTAAAAGTAGAAATCTAATACAAAGTCATTTACTCCAAGTTTAACTTAACTATTTTACTAAAATACTGAGAAAACAAAGTTTTTAACTTACTTTTTTTCTACAGCTAAAAGGGAAGGAATAGTCATTAATAGCAATAACATGAAAATCACAATTTTGGCATATTTCAGCCTCTGATGCCACAGGTAAAAAGTGGAGAAGAGTTGTTACTAAAACTTTTAAATTAAAATATCACTATTCACTGGTGAGAGACTATTCAATTGCTTGAAGATCAAAGAAGGCCAAAATTTCTTTCAAATATTTCCAATTTTGAATTTATTTAACTCTTGCTATAAAAGAAATTTTTACAGATAAATTCCCCCAGAAAAAAAATGTTATGTTTTTTCACTAGTTTGGTGAGGTATTCGTGATTTTTTGAAGTTCTTTTGAAATCAGTTCACTTCTTGAACTGAGTTACTGAAAATAAGCAGTTCTTTTACATCTGAAGTACTACACACCAGATGTCAGAGATCGCACAAGAAGTGATAGCACAGTATGACCAGAGCAAAAAGTTCACTTTGTATTCCTCTTCCACGTGTAGAAACTGAAAAACAAGTTACCAGCGCTCCGCACACGCGGAGGGCACAGACCTCTCCCTTCCAAATCCTGCTTGTGGCTTGAGGTTGCCCAGGTTTCAACCTAACACTTCCTTGATTCCCTTTCAGCCCATCTCTTCCATCTTTTCCATTGGCTTTTGCTACATAAGGTAATTTACATTCCAGTGGGTAACTGGACCCCAACCAAATTCAGGCAACTCAGAAAATCATGACTTATTGATCTGTATCATATCCTTAGAAGATCACACAAATATCTGATCCTTTTTTTTAAAAAAGTGCTAAACTTGGGGTTGGGGATGTAGCTCAGTGATAGAGTGAGTGCTTGTCTAGCAAGCACAAGGCCCTGGGTTCAGTTCTCAGCTCCAGAAAAAGAAAGTGCTAAACTTGTATCTCCTAACTAAAAACTGCTTATTATCTGAGAGGCTCCTATGTGACCTTCCTTTGTCTATTTTTCAGATCCAAGTACGAAGTTTGTAAAGGTTTCTGTTTTCTATCATCATTGCCAAGGGCCCATGAAAACTGTTATTATAAAAATCTCCAATTAGAGACAAACTGGATTCATGGCTTCTATGACAAACAGACATCTCTTTCAACACTCCTAATACCTACACCACATTCTGCGAGTGAGAAAGGAAACAAATCCTGGTGTTTAGGACAGAATCCCGTCAGTTACAACTGTCGCCACACTCATCTCTGTTCTCTTGAAGTCCTGGTGTGGCCCAGGAGTCTACATTTCTTTAATGCATACCAGCCATTCTCACTATCACAAGTTTTCTCACTCATTTTCCCAAGTCAGGGAATGCCAGGTCAGCCGCAGCTGTCTGCATATGCATACTGTTCCTGCTGCACTGTGCAGAACCCCGGCTCTCCTGCCTTTGCAGCCCCAGCTCCCACTCTGCTGCAGCGTTTCAGATTTGCTTGCTGCACAGAACTTTGCTATGACCGCCTCCCTCACTCTTTGCCTTAATGTCTCCTCAGGGTGTTCTTGTCCACAGAAGTCTAGAAATTCTAGGAACAAGTAGACACGGGGGCATTTAATGGCCAAACAGAGTTCATGAAATGCAAGGTTTCTGGACCCAGCCACAGTCTCTGAAGATGTGGAATATCTCATCTTTCAACCAAAGGTTTATTTTTCTCTCCAGTTATGGGCCCTTTCATCAGGATATAGAAGTTACATTTCTCCTGTGTGTTACTCAAAAGCTATAGCCATATATATCCATGACTGGTGAAACCCCATGGAGTCTATGTTCTTCCAAGCTATCTGAAACAAGTTCTGACACAGAAAGCATAACCTCCGAGCGGGAATCTACCCTACGTCATTTCTCTTCAGGACACATTAGAGGCACGGCATTGTTTATTCAGCCACTTTATAACATTGTTTCTGTCTAATTAGAATTCCAGTTGCAAAGAATTTAAAGATTTTATTTTCACATTACATCATCAACAATCCCCACAACTCCTCACCTTTATTTAGATTCTGTATATTATCATCCATTTATTAATATTATACCAAGCAAGTGGTAAGATCCATGTGAAACCACATTGACCTTGGTGCAGTTTTCCTCTCTTAAGACCTAGCGCCCCATGTTATGCTTTCCGCCTGCACATAGATCACAGTCTTCAAGTTGCTGCTAACACGGCTCTTGTTCTTGCTGAGATACCACTAAGCCAAAAAGTAGGCGGTAATCCTACCATGGAAAAGAACTCAATGCATCTAGTTCTTATGACCTGTCTCCACAGGTTATTAATTTTCAAACGTCTTAGATGAATTCATAGTGTTCCTAATTGACGAGGGGTACCTGCCACTTTGTCTATGGTTGAAGCAACCAATAAACAAAGTCAGGACAAAGGTATGTAGTGCAACCTACATATTATTTTTTCTTTCTGAGTTCAGTCTAGATAATGATAGAACATTCTTTTCTAGTATTGAAATTGAAATTCATGATGTAAAAACTCCCAGAAGTCCGGTGACATGTTAATAAAACTAGCCGGAGAGATTAAAACTAATATAGAAAGAAAAGTGAATGCCACTATCGTTATCAAGAGCACAGGTCCCTTAACTGTGTCCTCAGGTTCTCCATGGTCACATGAACTGATAAAACTCACTTTAAAGGGTAGAAAGGAAAGGGAAATAAAGAAAAAGGGTATTATAGCTTGTTTTGCTATTATTGTGATAAACACTGATCAAAAGGAACTGAGAGGTGTTAGTTGGTTTGAGCTTAGGGGCCATTATCATCAAGAGAAACCAAGACATGAGCCCGAGGCAGGAACTGGGAGGCAGGTACTAAAGAAGAGAGGGAATGCTGTTTACATACTTACGCCCCCCCTCCAAACAGCTGGCTACTTTTCTTATATAGTACTGACTACCTTCCTAAAAAGTAGTACAGCGCACAGGAGACTGACCTTCCTGTGTCAAACACAAGTTAAGGAAATGTCTCACAAACATGCCCACAGGTCACTTAGATGGAAGCATTCTGTCATCTGAGTCTGTCTCTCCAGATATGTCAACATAACAACCTAACCTAGCAATGACAGGGTAAGAAAGAGAAAAGAAGGAAGATAGAAAGGAGGGGAGGAAAGAAGGCAAGGGGCATGGAAAGACATAGAAAGGGGTGAATGAAGGAAAGGAGGAAGAGGAGAGGTGGATCATCACTGTTAAAGGTGGGTTATTTGTATGCAAAGATACAAATCTATTATCTACTCTGGAGGCTAAGGCAAGAAGAACACGAGATTGAGCCTAACCTGGGTCATACAGCACAGCTGTGTAACAAGCAAACAAACAAATTAACTTTCCAACAAAGTATATCCTAGCTCACATACAGAGACTTAGATATTTAACGGTTGTATCAATCCCTACTCAAGTTTGGGTCATTATAGGCATAATGGTTTTATGCCTATATGCAAAGATTATCCTTGTGTAGTGGCTATTCCTGGTTGTCAACTTGACTATATCTGGAATGAACTACAGTCTAGAATTGGAAGGCTCACCTATGATCCTAATTTTGAGGCTCAGAGATATAAGTTTCTGACCTGGATCTTGGCATGGAGACCTTGAAGCATAGTGGCTAAGACAAGGAGATCTCCAAGTTCAAGATCATTTGGGATTAAAGGCTTGGATGCACACACCTTTAATCCGGGCCACACCCTCTGCTGGAGACCCACAGACCAATAATCTGGGCCACACCCTCTGTTGGAGACCTACAGCCTTTAATATGGGCTACACCCTCTGCTGGAGATATATAAGGACATTGGAAGAAGGAAGGCTCTCTCTCACTCTTCCTTGCCTGCTTGCCTCGTGGGACTGAGAAACTGCTAGATCCTTCCATCCACAGCTGCTGCTGACCATTGTTGGGGAGTTGGACTATAGACTGTAAGTCATTGACAAATTTCCTAACTATATAAAGACTATCCATTACAAAGACAAAAGGTTGAGCAAAGTCTGAGGGAAAGACCATCCAGAGACTACCCCACCCAGGGATGCATCCTATATACAGTTACAAAACCCAGACACTATTGTAGATGCCCACAAGTGCTGGCTGACTGGAGCTGGATATAGCTGTCACCTGGGAGGATCTCCTAGTACATGACAAATACAGAGGGGGACACTCTCACCCAGCCATTGAAGTGAGCACAGGGTCCCCAATGGGGGAGCTAGAGAAAGGACCCAAGGAGCTGAAGGGATTTGCAGTGCCACAGGAGGAACAACAGAATGAGTCACCCAATACTCCCAGAGCTTCCAGAGACAAAACCATCAATCAAAGAGTACATATGAAGTTACCCATGGCTCCAGACACATCGGCAGCAGAGGATGGTCTTGTTAGACACTAAAGGGAGGAGAGGCCCTTGGTCCTGGAAAGACTTGATGCTGTAGTGTAAAGGAATACCAGGACTGTGAGGCTGGGTGGGGGGTTGTTGAGCACGGAGAGGTGTTGATTGGGGAAGGGGAGATGGCTGATGGGATTTTCAGGGGAGGAGGGAACCAGAAAAAGGGACAACATTTGAAATGTAAATAAAAATATACCTAATTAAAAATATATATAAATATGCAGAAAGCATGAAACTCTGAAAAAAAAAAAGACTATCTATATGTTCTGTGACTCTAGAGAACCCAAACTAATACACCTTGTATTATTCAAATGCTGATTTATCTGCCCCCAAATCTGGTTATATTGTAATGCTTATTCTCGGAATCTCCCACTTCAAGTATACGTAAATATTACTTCCAACTTATTCTCTTATTTGTCAGTGAAAGCTGATTAGCCAATATTGAGCAGAGAGAAAAGGACTGGTCTCCTGCCAGCCAGGGGAGGAAGAGAGGAGTAGAAGAGGATTGGGCGTGAGGAAAGGGTAGAGGAGACACCATGGGAAAAGACCTGCAGCAGAGAGAGCCAGATGAATACTAAAATGAAAGTATCTCAGGGATTTGGGCTGGGAAACAGCCAGATTGACTTTGAGGATTAGAATAGGTCAATGACCACTCAGATATCATGCCATAAATCCTATCAAAGAGATGTTATAGTCTGTGTCTCAATTATTTGGGAGCTAGCTGGGATAAACAAGAAACTTATACTTTTAAAATTGTTCTAACAGGTCACATTTTATCTTTTAATTCTAGGTATAATGTTATCCTATAAACTTATAGTTTTAAATAACTTAATGTTATTATTATCTTGGAGTTCAGCAAGTCAGAAGTCCAACCCATAACTGACAGAGTTAAACTGATGCATTATCAGCTAGGCTGATTCTTTCTGGACGACCTATTGGAAGACCATGTTTGTTTGTGCTTCGTAGCTTTGGAGGAGTACCGTTAGTCATTTTGTCCCTTCCTCTCTCTTTGAAAACAGGAGCATGGTCTCTTTGGGCATTCTTTAGTGGAATCTCCATGTAGTTCTGGCTTCCATGGAAAAGTGTTATGAAGCCTTCAGTGATTGTATTATACCTATCTCGGTACTTCAGGATACTCTCATTTCAAGGTCCTGGATTTTAAAGATATGTGAAAAGTTCTTTTGCCATGCCATGTTATATCCCTGTATGTTCTGGGAAGTTACACATCTTTGGGTGGGTGATATGATTCTACCCTTCAATAAAATATAGGAAAACATCCATTTCTCGCTTTGAAGAAGGCAATAGGGAATGGTTAAATCATTTGGAATTCTACACCACCATTCACACACATTATGTGTTTGGCATCTTGAGACCTTTAACTCACAAACATTACACACACACACACATCCAAACAATACATCTAATAATCTGTTATCCATACCCTATTCACCTTCTTATGCTTGTTTATAATTAAGATCAGATGCATCCTGGACAGGGACATCCACAATAACCAAAGCCTATGTGAGCTTGTCAATCAAAATGGACAACCACCTAAACTATGGCCATAGTAGTCACAGACATGCCTCACAGAGATGCCTAGTGGGCGGTAATATGGAAGTATTCCATCAATTGAGTGTCTATCTTCTCAGGTATGGCAAGTCAGCAACTTTTGGTCCCCTTAAGTGAAAACCTAAACAACAATGGAGCCCTTGAATAACTTCACCCATGTGGCCCACTATCACTTCTAACAGTGTGCTTTTCACTGCTCTATGGCTTTGCTTTAAATAATGTTTACTTGCTACTTCTGCAAATATATGTGAGGGGTTATTTTTGCTTCATTCTTAAAATAAGATGCCAAGAACCTGGAAACACTGAATCTATGCCCTAATCACCAATGTTAGCATCATTCAACTCAGTGCAAACAGTATGTTAAGTGCAAGTATCAAAGAATTCCTTCATGTTGGCTGCTCAATATTATTTTGGAACTGTCCTCTTTAGTCATTCTTAAAAATTTACTTTTCCAGAGATGAATTTGGTGGTTTTATTCTTTTAACAGAAAATAAGTTTAGAGACCCTTAAGGATTTAACCTTTAGCACACAATTAAAACAGACTCTGATACAGGCAATTGCAAGCAGATCAATATCCGTATATGAATCTTGATGCCCAGCACTTCTATCTTTCCTGAATGAGGAGCAATCAGAAAATATCTCTAACATCTTCTGGGAAAGAACGCACTCCTTCCATACAACATAGAAACACACACACACACACACACACACACACACACACACTAAAGAAAATATGTATCCTGGATGAGGGAGCAAGTTTGGCTGAGGCATCCTTCAGGCATGCTCAAGAATCAACACCATCAAGTACAAAGGATGCTAATCTGATGTCCAATGCCCCGAGCAATTAGAATCTGTTAAAACCTCCTAGTGCCTCTTTCCAATAGACCTGCTACCAATTACAATTCTAAGTAACATTATGTGGGCAGAAGCTCTCATTCTCTCACACAGTCTTGCCAAGATTTATTTATATCTTTCTGCACATAAAACAAAATGAAGACATGTGTTAGAGATGGATGTTCCCAGTAAACTCCCTCCATCCTATGAAGCTGGGAGTTTATCGTATGCTCATTTCCTGGGTGAAGTATTAAGATAATTCTAACTAAGAAAAATGAAACATATTTCCAGAATAAAAGGGATTTTCTTTTGAGACATCTTATTAAACATATTCCAACACCCATTGGAATCTCAATTTCTGCGGTCATAGCCAAACGTCATCCCTTCTATTTCTACCTCTACATGGATGTTATGCTATATATACTGGTGGAGTAGCAAATGTAGCAACTGAGCAGCTTCTGCTCTGTGACATCCCTTCATGGAACACGCATCGAACAGACTTGCTTCAAATCGGTGTGAAAAGAAAAGAAAGGGGGAGGGGAAGCACATTCAGAAACAACTCAAAACGTATTATCTCAAGAAGAAGAAACTTTGTGAAATCGTTGTCTTACCTTGGGAGACTTGGGCAGATCTATTGTTCTCTCTTCTGCTAAGCTGAGCAAGGTTAGCTTCTTTTCCTCAGCTGAAGGATGTTTGGGAGGTCGAGGCGGGGGATGTGATAGAGAACTCTCATACCTCCTCATCATGTAATACTGTTCTTCGGTAATCTCTTCTACAAGACTCCTAACTTGAAGCAGCCCTGCCTCCACAGGCAGATTACTACTATTAACCAATCGAACAGTCATATTCAAGCGACTCATGGGAATTTCCCAACACTCCCCAGGATTTGCAAAGTCACTGATAAGTAGGTAAGAATCTGTGATGTCCTCCTCCAACTGCAGTCCTGGGGTAGCTGCCAAAATGTCATCTTTAATGGAGAGATCTCTCACAGCCACCTTCACATTGAAGGGCCAGCAAAACTGTGTACAGAGCTCAGAAATCTGGTACTGTTTCTTATCATGAATCACCTCTACAAAGCCTCCTTCCATATACAGAGGAAGCCGTGCTACTTCATGGGTTTTATCGAGGATTTTTTCACAGGTCAGAATATTTACTTTTCTTGTTCCCTCAAAGATAACTTCTGTGGTCTCTGAATGATGCACTAGAAACTGGTCTCCAACAGACACAGAGGACAGCTCCTTGTGAAGTGTATGGAAAGCTTTGGTGGCCACCACGTGGAGAGTTTCTTTCTTGCTCTTCACTATCTGCAGGTCATAGGCCGTTGGGAACTCCCGGGGTCTTCTTTTAAACTTGCCTTTATAGCTAATAGGGATCAAGAAGTGTCTTTTAGGGAAATTGCTGCGAATTTCTGAAGCTAAGATCCTCGAAGCCTGGTACTTTTTGTGGATGACAATGGTTTTCTCTGGCTGTAAAATACTTCGGGGCAGTTGGTTCCCTTGAGACACTTCAATGACTTCAGCTACTACAGGAAACTCTTTGCTGGTCATTTCAAAAAGATCGTCTGTAGACAGCAACTGAAGAAACCAGTCAGCGTCATAAGAGTCAGTAATATCTTTGACTTCAACGTCTAAACTGGGGAGAATCCGAACTATGTCCTTTTGAACTGAAAATGAAAGAGAAGACAACTGACATTTTGTTCAAAGAGCTCTCATGAGATGGTGTCCCTGTTAGAGACAGCCTTCTGATACCACAGATAAATTTCATTTAGGAGGGAGAAAAGAACTCAAATATTCATAATTAAATTTCCCTTAGATATGACCTTTCAGTTCTGAAACTTTATGATGAAAACAAAATGATATATATACCAACATGCTCAACTTAAGAAGTAGAGGTTACCCAACCCCTGTATTTCTGTAAATCTCAACAGAAACCACTTCTCTCACTACTACAAATGGAATCACTCTCCTGACTCAAATGCTGCTCATTCTAAAATGTATGCATATATTTTATAGCATGTCTCATACATCCATATAAATGTACATATAAATAGATAAGTATGAAAGTCTTATCATTTGATTTTAAGTTACATTTCTGAGATCCTGTAAGTATATGTAAAATTATTATAGAAACAAGCTTTGTAATTCATAAAGAAACTCATGTATGAGGTATCTAACATAACCCTCACATGGTAAAATGGTGGGTGCACACAACTACGTCACTAAGGACAAGCAAGTCTGGGCTCTTGAGACTTCAGAGCCACATAAAACATTGTGTTCATATAATTGCTCTCTGAGTAGTAATCTCGAAATATTATTACAAATCTTCTTGAATTGGGATGGTTTACAATAGCATGTGTTTTTGTATGTCTTTCTAACACAAGCTTTATAACCATTTCTTATAAATCCGTATTGTTTCCCATTATCTCTAGTCACTGTAGGTAAGTGTTCTTGCTTGGTTGGCTGGTTACTTGCTTGGCTGTTGTGTGGAGATGGGCAGCAGTTGTGTTGAGTTATGAGATTTCTTATTGGTGATTGTTTGTTTCAGACAGGGCCTAACTCTGTAGCCATGGCTGGTGACCTTGAGTTTACTGTATATCCCAGACTGGCCTCACCATATGGCAACCCTTGTGCCACTTCCTCCTAGGTACTGAGGTTATAGGCATGTGACACCACACCTGACACTCTCCTGTGTTCTTGGAAACTAAAAACCCAAAAACTTAGAAAATACTTTCTTTTAAAACATTACATGTTGTTATTTTTAAGTATTAATGTTCATTTATTCAGCATCTGACAATATATCATACATAATTTATGCCATATCACATATAATCTTTATAACAGAGTTTGTAATAACATAGCATGGAAAATTTTATTTTGAGGAAAAATTAAATAAAATAAATGGTGGTTTCTACAATGGAGTTCAATAAATTTGTAGGCTCATTTAAAATAAGAAATAAAAAGAGGAGCTTCAAGAAAAAATACTCCCCAAATTCTCTTATTTTACAGTTCATTGTATGAACCTTCTTTCTTAAATTAAGAATATGTGTCATGGGGCTTCTTAAATCCCCGGCAATTTTAGAAACTAAAATCTTGTTAACTGAATAAAAATGGTCAGTTTTTAGAGTACTAGAACAAGCTCTAGATGGCCATCCCAGTTTCATACATTCTTTAAATGCAGGAACAATTTGATCTGGTATACTAGATGCCATTTGGGGTTTGGGAGTATCTCTAAATGATTCCATCAGAATAGCAGAGCCATAATACAGCTATTTCTCTTCCTTCATTGCTCCATAGTGTATGCAGTGGGCAAAGAATAGCTTTATTGTTTTTGGAGAATTTCATGGTCTCTGGAGAAATCTTAGGCCAAGATGCCTAAACCCTGTATTCAAATTTACTGTCTACTGACTGACTGAACATCTGCATTTTTATTTCTCTTAAATATTTTTACTCATTCAAAATGCTCATATTTTGATCATGTTCACACATCCCCCATTTGTTTAAAACCCATCAAGTCCAGTTAGTGATGCCTACATATACTTAGATATATAGCCACCCAGTAGATTATATGACAGCTACAAGAAGCAAAAACTCTTAAAGAAAACTGAATTTCTCTTTCCCAGAAGCTGTCAATTATTGATAGTTTCTCAGCCAGGAGTGAGAAACCCTCTTTGCTCTCTGTGTTGTGATTTGAACTGGCTCGAGTTTGCACGGGCCATATACATGCTGTCAAAATCTCTGTGACTTCATATTACAGCGGCCATTGTGTGAAGGACAATGTTTCCTTGTAGCCATCCACTGCTTTCGGGTCTTGCACTCTTTCTGCATCATTTTCAGCATGGTCCCTTCCCAGAAGGAAGGGGTATGACACAGATGACACGCTACACTCATTTATTCTTTACACTTTGACCACTCATTGGTCTCTGTGTTAGACTCTCTCTCCTGCAAAAAGAAACTTCTTTGATGAGGGTTGCAAGACACGCTAATCTGTGAGTGTAATAAAATGTTGCTGTGAGTAGGCACTCTGGTTTCTAACTCTTCTGAAGTAATGTTAGTCTGTCTCTTTTTTACATAACATACCAAAAGCATTTGACAAAGTATATTTGATTCCTTCCACTTTGATCTAATTTTCTCTATTTTGTGTTAATTTTTTTCCTGCTTCTTTTCTTTCCATGCCACCTGCTGCTCACACACACATGCCTTTTCGAGTATCTTGGCTCCCGTTCTCTATCTATATATCCTTCTCCTACAGTTCTCTATCTATAACCTTCACATTGCATGTTCTTGCCTTTAAATAGCATCGATCTGTTACAGCTCTCGCAAAAGGATGCTCCTGGATTCAATGTATTTTTTTAACACCTCTATTTACACACATAGAAGGTATCTCAAGAGTAACATTCCTGAGGTAATGTCTGTCCTTCCCCACAGAGAGAATGGTATCTGATGATTTTTTTTCCATCTCCTTTATCTTTTTTCATTCCACCAAGCCCAAAGACATCTTTAGATTCCTTCTTTTTTCTACTTGAGGTTCTGCATCCTAGTCAAGACAATGCTTCTCTACGTCACATTGTTGCTTACTAGGTTTGTTGCAAGTCTTCCTAATGAGTCTCTATAAAGTCAGACATCAAAAGAGTAGGCAGAGACACTTTCTGAGTGCTATATCAATTATACCTACCATTTCTTCTTCGTAGAACTATATCAAATACACCCAAGTCTTTCCAAGTCCTTACCTGGTCCTTGGCACTACTTTGATCTGGTCTGATAACTCACCTCACTCTAATTCATTGCTCTCTCTCTCTCTCTCTCTCTCTCTCTCTCTCTCTCTCTCTCTCTCTCTCTCTCCTCTCTCTCCGTTCTGTTGTCACTCCTTTTTGTTTTCGTATGCCCAATTTCTTTTGCTTGCTGGTCCTCTAACTAGATATTTTCATATTTTCATGGCCTACCCCTCTCGCTCTTGAAGTATGCTCAAATATTGCCGCCTCAATATAACCCATTCTAAATATTCTGCCTAAAGCCATAACCCTTGATGCCCTGTGTTCTTGTTAGCTTTTGCACTTTCTGTGCCTTCCGTTGCTTTCAATAACTTTTCAGAATATGCACGTTAATTATGACCATTTTCTATTATCTATTATCTCAAATTGGAACATATCAACAATTCATAATGAAAATGTTCTGTATTTTGTTTTCTAAAATTCAAACATATTCACCAAGATCAGAAGTCTTTTGATGCTTTTCCCATCAAACTACCTATCAATATATTTCAAATAGAATGATGTCTCTGTCATAGTAGTTAAAGAATGAGAGAAAATGCAGCTGTCATTCTCATGTGCTTCGAGTGAACAGTAAAAGTTGCCATTAAGTAAAGTATACTTCCATTTAAAATTTAATTAGGTAAAAAAGAATTTACTGTCAAACAATGCAGACTTCATTTGAGACAAATCTCTTCAAGTTAAAATTTCTCTCATTCAATGTCCTGCTCTATAGAATGAGTATTTTTCAAATGTCTGTAAAATAATAGGGATGTAATAGTCTAAAAATATTGGCAAAATGAACTGTTTTAAGCTCAAGTTTAAAAAAAAATCAAATGTGAGGGGATGATTTTTTTTTAATAAAGGAGACCTCCCTCAAATCTTTTTTTTTAATGATTTATTTATTGTTATATGTAAGTACACTGTAGCTGTCTTCAGACACACCAGAACAGGGCATCAGATCTCATTACGGATGGTTGTGAGCCACCATGTGTTTACTGGGACTTAAACTCAAGACCTTCAGAAGAGCAGTCAGTGCTCTTAACCACTGAACCATCTCTCCAGCCCCTAAGCTCAAGTTTTTATGCAGTGGGAAAAAATCAACACTGAACAAACTCATTTTGTATGTGCCTAAACACACAGGAAGAAAGCACACGGCAATGTGCTTTAGCTCCATCACAGAATGGAGGTCAGAGGATGCCTAAAATTAAAATGGAGGTGATGCAGAGCATTAGTTCGCTGCAAGCAGAACCTCTATTGGAACCCAGACACGGGCAAGAACCATTAGAGGTATTGACTGGTTCCTGGAATCTAAATGTGTACTGTAGGGACTGTACTTTACAGAGCCTCAAACTGGTTCCTGAGCCTTCTGTCCAGAAACCACAACAGCTTAGCTACACGAAGACAAGAGAAAACCCCCTTGTGCATTTTGCAAGGTGAAGAAAAGAGCAGTCGCCAGAGCCTCTGATCTCTTTAAAGGATACATATAGGGACAATTATTTGATCAGAGCCTAACTAACATGTAGGATTTTACCAAAGCCTAAACAATGGGAAGAAAGGAATTATCCAACTCAAACAAATGCTACTTTAGGTGCTTTTTTACTATGGGTAAAAAGAAATACCCAGATAACTCTTCTATTTCCATACAGGGGATGGGAAATACCCAACTCTAGCTCAGGATAGGCAGCTTGTCACCCCTGTAGGAGAGGGGGAAGAGGCTGAGAAACACTTATGAAAACCATATCCCAGATACACAGGCTCACTGAATGACTAAGCCTGAATTATAAGATGGTGCAATATATCACCTACAAAGTTTTGACTATTCATATATGTTAACAGAGTTCTGACTAAAAAATCTAACATCTAAGATCCTACAAAGGTGTCCCTAAAGAATGAAAGCAAGATTGAATGAAGATACTACAGGAAATTCTAGTCTTTGACACTTACAGCTATAGTATGCACAGTAACAAAAAGCAAAAACAAACAAACCACCTTCTCCCTATCCATAGATGCATAGAAACCTCATATTATTAACTACTTAACTTTGTTTCTTTCACTTAAACCATACTTTTTGGCTTTCTATGTGAATAACTCTAAGATATATTATGAAATACAAATGACAAATCTAATGAAACAAGGCTGGTGTCAAAAACAAATTCAATTTGAATGCATACTTGTAACCCTGATACGTGGAATATGGAAGCAGGAATTCATGGTTATCCTCAAGCCAGCATGGGCTACACGAGATTCTGATTATCAGAAACCAATAGCAATCAAGAAAAAACCAAATTCAAATATGGAAGAGATTTTGGAAACATCATACCAACTATTTAATGACTAATCAATATGCAAACAGACAGAAGAGAAAATGATGGGTAATGTAAGAGAAAGAGAGAAATTCTACGGGAAAAGTAACTGGAACAGGAACAAAGAATGACTTAACAGATTACACAATAGACTTGATACTGGCAAGGAAAAGAATTGAGAAGTTGGAGATAAGCCAATAAAACAAAAGGGTTGAAAGAATGAAACAGAATAGCAAAGAACTGTGTAACAAAAGATACAACACACATGTCATGGGAACACTCAGAAGAAGAGAGAAGAGAAGAAACATTAGAAGTAACAGCAGCAAGCCTTCCAAATCCATGAAGTGGGCAACATTAAAGACAACACACCTCAAAACTCTCTACTATGAATACCATGTTTCAATAGCTTGAAAAGATGTTACACTGTCTCTTGCTCTGAATTGAAACATTCTGTTCTTAGCAGGAGGCTCACTAGGTGAGCAAATAAAATAAATAAATAAATAAATAAATAAATAAATAAATAAATAAAACGATATCCTAAGTCTTAAAAGTGGGGTAGGTGTAACTATTCCTAGGGTGAATATTGTTATATCAAAAAATTGTCCCCAGATCTCTACTGGACTTTCATTTTTCAGAGAAAACAGTGTCAACTGTTTTATTTAAGATGTCCATAGTACAGGGAGAAAATAAATCACATTTCAAAAAATTTAAAAATCATTTTGAGTATACCCAATAATATTTTGTAAAGTATAGTTATAGTTGTTTAAGAGTATATGTATGCATGCATGTGTGTGCATGAGTGTGAATGTCTGTGTGCATGTGTGTATATGCACGTGCACGCATGTGTTTATGTGTGTACACATGAGCGCGCAGTGGATTATGAGATCTGTTAATGAGAATTTGTTATTCTACAATTGGAAAAGTGAATCTTCTGTGATAAAAACAATCTAGAGAGAGTGTTAGCTGAGACAGAAAATGTCACTTGCTGAAGTGTTGTCTTTGACTTCAAAATGACAGACATACGAGACTGCAGTAACTCAGCATGAGAGGCACTCCTGGAGATATTTGTTGCAAATTTTCTAGTTTGAAACTAGACTGAGGCAGAAGCAATATGTACTTGACAACTGTAGTTTAGACTTTCCAAATTTTCCTTCTGGGTAAATATGAATTATTCTAGCTGGGTATGTTATCAGGTTATCCACAGGGCATTGTTATGAAAAACACTTTGATTCCATTTTCTCTAACAAACCAAGACAAGTGTTCCTGAGTTATTTCACCTCTCCCTCTCCCTCTCCCTCTCCCTCCTCTCCCTCTCCCTCCTCTCCCTCTCCCTCTCCCTCCTCTTCCTCTCCCTCTCCCTCCTCTCCCTCTCCCTCTCCCTCTCCCTCTCCCCCTCCCTCTCCCTCTCCCTCTCCCTCTCCCTCTTCTCCCTCTCCCTCCTCTCCCTCTCCCTCTCCCTCTCCCTCCTCTTCCTCTCCCTCTCCCTCTCCTTCCTCTCCCTCTCCCTCTCCCTCTCCCCATTCTCCCTTCCATCCGCCACTGCTCTCTCTGTTTCCTCATGTTCTTTCAAAGTCCCCACTGTGTACAAAATATTATACAGAGGGTTGTACCTTCCTGTATGGCCCACAAGAGAAACACTTTTATTTCAGTCTAGGTTTTGTGGTACACACTAAAACATATCTTTCTAGAGAAAACAAATATATATAATCTTGGTTGGTATTGTATAATACCTGATTCCTTGGATAGATATTTTTCACTTGTAGAATACACTGAAATTTTCCCTTATTGTTCTTGTTGAGATTATAGACAGGATATGGAGTTCCTACATGAACAAAGTTCTTATACATTATAACCCTGATTTCTAGCCAATTATATTTATCCTATATTGGTATTTAATAGGAATGGCAATGATTACTTACTCATTGGCAGTTCTACATTGTTCCAGAATCTTTTAAATTAAAATTTGCTTTCTAGTTCTACCATTTCTGCCTGAATTTTATTCCTAATTACTTTGTAAATTTTTTCAACTTTACTTCAAGTATGCACAAGTATTTAGTAATATTTGCAATAATATCATTAATACTTTCGGAATTTACAGTAGGTATAGCCAAAATTCTGGGCAAGGTAAGTGAGCAGAGAGGATTATGTATAAAATATATCTTTGTAATCCTCTTATACTTCAAACTAACTACAATGATAAAATAGTAACACAGAAAGAAAGAAAACCAATACAGAACAAAACAAAAGAGTTACAGTCAGCAAATCTGACGTCAGCAAAGTAGTTATCAGTTGTAAGACAGTGAAATGGTTGAGCTGACTAGGACAAGGAATGAGTGTATACATGAACACAGAGACATGGATGAAAGGAAGCCTTTCCTGTCCACAGAATTCCCAAGATGCTTGGGGATTGGAGACATCCAAATTATTTATATGTGAAAGGAAAGGGAGGGGTTTTAAAAAGGAATTTATTTGAATGTCTGAGAATTAAACTCAGGTCTTTAGGGACAATGGGAAGCTGCTACTACCTCTCTACATAGGAAAAAGGACCTCAGAACCCTGGGCCACTGGAAGGAAGTGCAAGTCTGAAAACAATAAAATTATCTGTCTTAGGGTTATAAAGCTGTGAACAGCCACCATGACCAAGGCAACTCTTATAAGGACATTTAACTGGGACTGACTTACAGGATCAGAGGTTCAGTATATTATTGAGCTAAGACTATGCCAACATCCAGGCAGACATGGTGCAGAAGCTGAGAGTTCTACATCTTCATCTGTAGAGAAGACTGGCTTCCAAATATCTAGGAGGAGGGTCTTGAAGCCTATGTACACAGTGACACACATACTCCAACAAGGCTGTACCTACTCTAATAAGGCCACACCTACTCCAATAATGCCATTCCCTGGGCCAAGCATCTACAAACCATCACATTATCTAAAACCATAGGGATCATGGTGAGTCCTTCAGCTACTTGTCATTTAGATTCAATAACTTCATAACCACAAAAATCAGCAGGATAAAATCTTGGTGAGACTAGGTAAATTCCAGAGGAAAGATAATAGAAGTGGAGTGGTAATGCTACTACATGGAGAAGTCTAGAACTCATCAACATAGAGAGTCTATAGAACTGAAGCTTTGTTTAAATCATCTCATGTGTAAATAAGGATACACGGCAAATAGTTAGCAGCAACTTAAGGAGACCACTTAAATAAAATGATAGATCAAAACATGAAGCAAAACAAAACAGGAAACCAAATGAGGGATATAAATGCATTAAAACTACAGAAAAACATAGAAAATTTTCTGGGTTAAAATACTGCATCATTAAAGCTAAATTGAGATGAGTAACATTTAAAACTATGTATGATATAATTTTTAGAAGGAAAAAAATATGAGCCCTGAAAATTAAAATTCATCATGACTGTGGGAAGAAACTTCCCATGAAGGGAAACTAAGTCAAGGAGGCAAAAAGGAAAAGTCTTAGTTAGGGCTTGAGGTTTTGATATGCAGTTGAAAGTTAAAGACAGGCAGACCACAAAGTATTACTGAGAAGACATTAGCAGAAAAAGTCTTTTCAGAAAAGAAACACCTAAGTTGCCAGATGCAAAATTATCATCACTATGAAAGTTCAGACCTGCCACAAACACAACCAAGAACATAGAATGCCATAGTCACTCAAAGGCAACCACCAAAGAGAAGCAGAGATGTTAAGACATCACATTGTCCACCTAGAATTTCATAATGGTTAAACTTTTCATTTTGTGTGTGGGTGTAGGGGATAAAGAGTTTTCAAACTTGTAGATTCTTGCCTAACAAAGTACAAGGAGGATGAGTCTTGTCAGAACTAGAGTAAAATAAAGAAAGAAGAGATTACTTATTGATTATGAAAATAGCTACTTCACACAAAAGCAAGACAGAAGAAGGCACCACCAGGGTGTGTTCTAATGGATGCCTGTATGTAATAGGTTTATATAGCAACAGATTAAAGTTGGACTATGAGGATGGGAACTCCAGAAGGAATAGCCTCGGGGAGGGGGGATTATACCACAGAGAGATCAGCTGATAGCTTCACTATGAGAAATTACATGGCTGGGTTGTTTTCTTTTCCTCCTTTGTTTTTCTTTTCTCAAATATAGTGGCAATTGTTACTATCCAAAATGGTTCATGACTTGAAAATCCACTCATGTTCCTATCATTTGGAAGCAGGAAAGCAAATGCCAGAAAGTAGGGGAGAAAATACTAACAAGATTTATCTTAGAGTAGGAGAATGTAGGGGAAATTGGAGAACAGTCAAAGCTATAAGGTTTGCATGTAACCTTGTCATATCTTTCTTGTGTATTATTTAGATCTTTTTGATTTTTATAAAAGTTGGAAATATCTTTTTTTTAATTCAATGACAGAAACAAAGGGAATGCTCCAGGGAAACAGCATGGTCAAGTCCAAGGCATTAGGAAACTACAAATGAAAGTATTTTTCTCCTATTCATTTATTATCTAATAATAATAATCTATAGTGGTTTGAGCTTATGACATGAGTTCATATTTGTATATAAATTCATGAAGACTGGGCCACCAAGCTTTGTGCAGCACTAAGCTTTCCTCCAAAAGACAAAAGGATCTATTTGATGCTGGAATTTTTTAATTAAGAAGGATCTAATTATTAATCCATGCATCAGGACACAAGATTTACAAAATCAATATTCAAGACCTCTATTTTTATAAAGCAAACTTAAAGGATTTGAGTTTTCATTTTTCAATACTAAAACTTCCATGTGCCTCATCACATGAATTTTATATTTTGTAATAAACAAAATCACATTTTGAAACTACTTGTATGAGACCAATAGTTACAGGTTTTAGATAGTTACCACTCCTGAAAATGTGGTAACTCTTTGACCAAGGTCTTAGTGTGCCTGATAGCCAGGAAGATATTACACCTATAAAGGAATTTTGACCAGAAGCTAGGAACATGTGTTTCCCTTTAACATGGTGGTTCTCAACCTTCCTAATATTGTGACCCACTCCACATGTTGTGGTGACCTCAAACTATAAAATTATTTTCATTACTACTTTAAAAATGGAATTTTGCTACTGTTATGACTTGTAATATAAACATTTGTATTTTCTGATGGTTTTAGGTGACCCCTGTAAAAGGGTTGTTTGACACCCAAAGGGGTCATGACTCACAGGCAAAGGGCTATAATTTATTTCTACTGATTTTCCTCTTTCTGGGATACAAATTGTCACATTAATAACATATTAAAAAATCAGCCACAAGAGTAAAATGTTCATATTCCCTTTTCATTACTTGTAATGTTTTTCTTTTCAGGAAATCAATATTTCATGGCTATTTAGATAACTTTCCATCTTCCACTAAGGTTACTATAAAATATTCTCTTTCCCAGATCAGTTCTTTTTTTCCTGTCACTTTGAGGGATCAGGAAAGCACTCAGGCCTACGAGGTTTAGACTCTACCTGATACCCAGGCACAGTAAAAGCAACTGTGCAATGTCTCTTAAATTCAAGGAGCATCTAACTTCAATCTAAAAGTAATAATAATACAGAAGACCACAACAGAGTTAAAGCATCATTTCCTTCTCATACTTAGAGGAAAACATCTGCAACCCAAAAGTTTTAAAAATATGTCACATATGATGGGTTCCCCTGCTTTGTTCTCATGAATCAGTCTGTAACAGGCAAGCTCATATCAGACCAATACAGATAAGAAGTAATATTTAAAATTTCCTACAGAAAAATTACCCAGAATAATGAACATGAACATTTCATTTTAATACATAGTAGAAACTATGCTTAAACGTTTTATGAAGGATGTTTAACCAGGTTGTTTCTTGGTTAAATGGCAGAAAACTCTATTTAAATCTACCTGAACAATTCTAATAAACCTCGTTCTTCTGCTGTTTATAGTTAATGAATGCATATTCATCCAACCAGTAGATAAAAATCAAAGGCTGAGAATAAGGTTGACCAGTTGACCAAGTTGGCTTCCAATAGACTTCTAGATCTTGCTGATGGTACATCTTGCACATACTAAGTACATCGGTTATTTTCTGTTTTTCCCATTGCTATGTCCATTGAACAGAACTCTAACATCCAGGTGATTTTTCCACTAGAATTGTTATACTCATATGTACTACATCTTCTAGCTCAACACTCTTTTTTGATTAAGACAAATTTCAAGTTTATCTCTTTGGGTAGTCTTTATGACTTTCTGTGAATGGTCACCTTCCTTCCCCAACAAACACATACATGCCCTTTGTACTTTCATATTTATCTCTGTCTGCTCTTTTTATAGAGATGTAATGAATCTCCACTCACTTGCTTACTCACTTTGCCACAAGTGGCCTTTGAAGTCAGTCTTTAATTTTGTCTAATTTTGCATGGTTTGACTACATCTAATTAATTCATCTATCAACACTTGATTCCTAATCCAAATTCATTAAAAGTTCTAATGTCACTCTCCATATGTTTAGGCTCTGGGTTTGTTCTCATGCGTAAGCACATGACAGGTAGACGATGATTATTTTAGAAAAATCAGATGATTTGAAAATAATAAAACACTGTCTATTATTCAGTAGAACAGTAAGAAAAACTCAATCATCCATTTCATCCATTTCAGTTGCCTGCTTTGAGGCAGCTAACTGAACATTACTGTAAGTTCTAAAATTTGCTGCAGCATCAATATTTTATAAAATCAAACCATGCAAACTCTATACCTCTAGCTCAAAATGAACTGATCAAATTTTAATTAAACTTTTTAGTATTATAGAATTCAACACAAAATTCTAAAACCTACTAAAAGAACTACATGCTTTCTTTTTATAAGTATGTAAGGGCAATGAAGGCAAAGAAAAATCAATTTTGAGATATTTAAGAAGGTAGCTTTTGACAATGTATTTTGGCTGTGCTTGATGACCATACGCTATTTAATATTGTCTTAATTTACTTACAAAACAACTCCAAAAAGGCAAACATATCCATAGCTTTCACTTAGGAAGTTACTGAACCTTGTTCCTCACGCGTATTAAGCAACTTAATTATATTCTCTGCTCCTTTTTATTTTTTGTTTTGAGTCTTGTTAAGTTGACCATACTGGCCTTGAACTGTCTGTGTCACCTGGGCAGGCCTGAACTTGCCATCCTCCTGCCTCAACCTCCAGAAAAGCTGGGGTTATTGGGCATGCTATCATGCTTGGCTGGAACCAGGTTCAGAATTCTTTACTGTTTTCTCATTAATATTCCCTAAATTTGAAATATTTGGAATAATAATGGTCTCTGTAGATATTTCAAAATATAAGAAAATAACAATGAAGATTGCATTTTGATGTGAAAATTGCTTTAACATAACATCTTTGTTAAGTCAGGAAATCTATGTTAAAAGAAATTGTGACCAGTCATAAGTGGGTAATAGTTGGAAACAAAAGTTGTCATGAGGTAAGAATAAGGAAATCTGTAAAGAAAACTGCTTTCTGATTCTTATTTTAAAAATTAACTCTTAATAACCAATAATAAAAACAAGTACTTTAGTCTACCTGCATCTAATAGTTTAGCAACTTAGGCTTAGATAGAGCATTAAACAGTTTATAATAGATCTGCATACTCACTTCGTAATTTTCTCTTTAAGGCAGTGCTGTCTGTGATTAGATGAATAGACGGAGAATCTAGGTCTAAGAGACCTAATAAATGATAGGGACAGAGTTCTATTCTTCAGCCCAAATCTCACAATGCATATTCACACAGGATACCATCTTTGATGGATACTTACATTTCAGCACACCTTGGATTTCATAAACAGGCTTGAGAATCAATGTACCATAAAAATCTTCTGGGAATGGATTGGTTGAGTCCCACTTATGTGAGAAATCTGTAAGTTTTACTGTCCGTGTTCTGTTCTTGGGAATCTTCCATTCAACAATTTCTTTTAGGGTATAGATATGTTCATCCTCACACTCATAAAATTCTCCTTCTTGTGACAATGGCAACGTAAAAGAGTGGCTCTGATGATTCCTTATCACACCACAATTCACCAGCGTTTCTCCATTAACCTCTTCAACTGAGTTGAACCGGATTGGCTCACCCTGCTTAATAGTGAGATTCTCTAGTTTTATATCCTTCAGGTGATAAAAGCAAGGATGACCTAGTCTACTGGGTCCAATATTAATGGTTCTTGTGATTTCTTCCATTGACAGGTATGGAGTTTTATCAGCCATGACCTTAAAGAGACCTAAGAACAGAATTATGTGCATTATTACAATGAAAGTTCACATAAAAAAATCAAAATGATAAATCCATATCATAAGCATAGTATAACTTTTAAATATTAAGCTCTTATTGTATGCACATGTGTGTAGACATGAGTATGCAGACATGAGTGTGCATGTACATGTGTGTGGAGGCCAGAGGTCTATCTCTGTATCATCTTTAGTAACCTTGCCCTTTGTAATAATGTCTCTTTTTGTCCTAGAGCTCACTATTTGGATGAGACTGTCTCTCCAGTGAGTACCAAGGATTTCCCTATCTCCACTTCCCAGGACCTGGCATTAAAGGCTCAAACCATCATGTCCAACTGTCTTACCTAGATTCTTGGAGCAGAACTTAGGGCCTCATGGTTGCTATGTAACCATTTTACTGACTGCACCTAAGATGCTTATTTGAATATTAAACTCTTCTAGGAAGAATGTCAGAATATACTTGTAAATTATTAAATCATGTGAACAGGAACAGAAATGGAAACAAGAGGAAGCTTCTTGAAAAACTAAACATCCTGTCCTTAGAAATAGGAAATCTGATGACAATGTGTGCTGTCCTGACTATCAATGTGATTTTTGAGAAAGAAATTCATACTTTCAACATTTTTCTAATTTTTAAAAAGAGAAGACTTGATTAATTTTTCCGTGAATATATTCTCCTGGAGACACACTGAATTAAAGAATGGAATACATTTCCCAGAAGTAAATGGATTTGGTCAGATTTTGATTGAAAAGCTGTACAGCTGCAACTAGAGGATGGATGGATGAAATGTAGTCTAACCATATGCTTTAAAATATATTCATGCTGTGGATACTTTACCATAATGAACAACAATTGCATTGTTCTAATTAATGTCAGAGTTCTTAGCTACACTTGAAGCCCTGAGAATCTTAAAAAAAGGGATTTGACATGTACAATTTCCCATTTTTCTTTTCTTATAGAATCCTTGGAGGAAAATATACATTAATAAATCATGACATAATATATCCTAGTATATCAGTGCTCCTCACAAAGCTTTATGGAACTTAGATTATTGATTGGACTGATTTTTGTGCAGATATAAGCATATGAGGTGTGTGTGTGTGTGTGTGTGTGTGTGTGTGTGTGTATCTATATTATATAGATAATCAGTGTTATTCAGATTGTGTTATCTTTTATGTGGTTTGATAATTACTGTTTAATTCTTTTGAGAAATTTTCTTTAAGTCTAAGTCTATCTTTGATCAAACAAAGTAAAAAGTAATTCACATCATATTTGGGTAGAAATTTTTGAAAGTGTGTTAGTGCCTTGCATGTAGTAAGCCTTTACCACTGAACTAAACACCTAATCCTCTGTACTTAATACACTGAACTGTGTTAATCTACCACTTGGTGTACATGAAGACTACAAGGAAAATTAGCATTTTATTTGAATTTGTTCTGTTGTCATTTTATTTTGTTTTGTTTTAGGGACTCATGTCAAGCAAAATCCAATACATTGTATTCTTGAATTTAATAAACTATTAGAATCTGTGTGTGAGCATGTATGTATGTACTCACATGTATTTAATCTCATCTTTGAGTATAGTAATAGTTTAGTGATCTCATCTTTTAGTTTAAGCATTACTACTAAGATTCTATAATCATTATCAATAAATAGAAAGTTTCCATAGTTTTGTGGCACACGTTTTTTAATAACTAGCCTAAAGTTTATAAGAATAGTCTTATTTCTGTTTTATCAATCAGATAACATGAGACACTGAAGAATTATTTAGAGTCATTGTTCTTGAAGAGTAGAGTTTGCCTATGGCAACCGCAGACTAAATGTATTAAGAATTGGAAACAATCTGACCCTCTTGGACCACTCTTATTTCAGATAAATCACAGTCTTTACACCTCCTCTTTGGGCGTCCTATTGTAAGACTAAGCTGTATCTATGAAATTATGTGTTTTCTCTTAGAACATGACATAGCACACAGGTTAACATACACTTAGGACACCTAAAGAGATGGTGTGAGGACTGCGATTTATCTGAAATAGGAGTAGTCCAAGGGGGCCAGGTTGTTTCTAATTATTAATACGTCCAAATTAGAGGCCTTTTATGGACATGCTTTTCCTAATAATGTATGTGATTTATTCTTCATATATATTTACTTATTGTATGTTCATGTGTGTGTGACACACGTGCCATGGAAAACACGTGGAAGTTAGCAGATAACCCACAGCAGATAGACTTTTAACTTTTACCATGTGGACCCCAGAAACTCAGGTTATCATGTTTGATGACAAATGTACTTCCTGCTGAACCATCTTCTTGGCTATTACTGTTATTCATAAATTAAGAGTTTTTTTTTAAGAAACAAACATACAACTTGAGAAAAATAATAAAAGAAAATGAAATAAAATGTTGAAGCTAGTTAATAGGTGAATTTATTCTTTCAAATATTTTATTGTATACTTGATAGTTATAATTTATAATTTTTATTATATTTATGTGTACCTATATGTATGAAAGAGCCAAGCCATGACATATGTGGCTGAGGGCACTTAATCGAGTCCATTGTTTTCTTCTATGATGTGTGGGCTGTGGATCAAAGCCAGGTGACAACTTAGCAACAATTGTCCTGTACACACTGAGCTACCTTGTCAGCCCTTAACCAGCAATTAATAATTTTCAAAACACTAACAAGTGAAACATTTTAAGAAGAGGTCTACAAATCTGAGCAGTTTTTAATATTTGTATCATTTATCTTCACAATTATCTTGTGTTAGCAATAAAGCAAACATCATTACTGGGAAACATGGAAAAGATCACAATTCTCACAGTCTAATCATGGCCCCCAAATCGCTAATCAGAGCTGTGACATCACACTCTACATCTAGCCACCAAGCCAATCTTCCTTCCTGTTACACATGTGACTTACGAAGATATTGTTCTCAAGAACAGTGTGCTTATTCTGAGTGACAGGCATGTGTGCAGCTCTCCCAGGTGGCAGTCCCTCTGCACAGACCAGCCTTACCCAAACCCAGGGAGAGAAGAACACTCAGTTAGTTCTCTGTCCAGAATTCATCATATAGTGTTCTACCATTTTCTCTTCTCTGTAATCAATTTTCAACAAATGTAAAATAAAATTTACAAGTTGTATTTCCTCAAAATAGATCAGAGCATGACAGTGAATATAGCACAGACAAACATTCATATTATTGATTCTTTTTACTTTAGTCTAACCATCAAGCTTCTTTCCTAACTCCAACTGAAGTTATCTCTTCCATCTCTAAAATAAATAAATTTGAAATAAAATGTTGCTACTTTTCTTCATAATCTTATCATATCTGCAATATTAGAGTTTTTAACTTATTAGCAGCTCATCATGGTCAGCAATTCGCATGCATGATACAATTTCATTTTCAAAATAGCAACATAAAATTGTTCACATTAATAAAACATGAATTTTCATAATAAAGGTGTGAACTTTTGAATATTTTTTATCAGAAACTCATAGAAACAATTAATGTTTTTGGCTTCCAAAAGTACAATGGCTTAATCACAGATATGCATTTCAACTTTTCATCATAATTATGAACCATAAGCTGCCTAGCCTTTTCTAAGTTAACAAGAGTTGTTTCCATGTTGGTATCTAACTTCCCTTTTGGATGTAGAAAGACATAGAACTGTCAAAGATAATTTTCAAATCAGGAGAAGAAAATTATTTTTAAAGGATTGTCTGGCTTCTCTGGTACCAGATGGTATTTGGCCTTGACTGTAGTGATGTGCAAAGCAAGGTGACCAGTACTGACCAATAAAGTTCATGTACTTTCCCTATGCTATAGGTCACCAGCCATATTTAAGAAGATTTTTTTAAAATATATGGTTATAGGTTCCAAATACAGCAATCCTCATTAATTAGATGATTACCTTTACATATGCACTATAAGAACCATGTACTGAAAATAATACCATCACAAACCTATGGGAACAAAGCCAAACAGGGAGGCAGAGTTGACATTTCTACTCACAGCTAAGTTTTCCTTCAGCTACATGATAAGGTATAATAATGAAACAAATGGCTGAAATTTCCTTAATACTCCAAAATACAAACATGAATTTTATATACTATAACTATGAAGAAACATTTACCTCTCAAATAAAAGTAAATCTAATATATACAAACAGAAGCAGATAAAATTTTTCTAAAAGAATTCTTTTATGTCTTCATATATATATATATATATATATATATATGCACATATACACATACATGCACACACATACATATATATACATGAATGAAAATTATGTCATCTGAGTTGATATTATGAGTTAAAATGTTGGCTAAGTGTCTCAAGTCTGTTCTAGAATGTCCTTCCAAAGAGTTTAAATGCTTCTGAGAGATGCCAGTGGTGGTGGTCTTTTACCACCAATGTTTGTGTGTGTGTGTGTGTGTGTGTGTGTTAGAAGTGTATGTTAAAATTTTTTAAAGGAATGATACATGTGAAAGAGCTGGCTTGAAGATGAAGTGTCCAGTTTTAGATTTCTGTGAATCTTGTCTTACCATAAGTAGAGGCTCCCTTGCATAATCTGCAAAGATGGTTTGATTTGCAATCCAATTCCTAAGCATCCATATCATTCAGTATTGGTCTCTAAGGTCTCTCACTTCACACATATCTTATTGCTTTTCTATCAATTTGTTTCATCCCCAAGACATTTTTGTAGTAGATCTGTATATCCCTATGAAAACTTTTACAAAGACTCCCCAAACATGGTGTTTTCGTAGAACTTCTAGCATATGGATCTATGGTCAAGCTCAGGTTATAACTGTGTACATGAACTGTCCCATAAAACAAAAAGCTTAAAGCCCTTAAGTAACTGCAGAAGCACCCAGTGCTAGTCACAGGTGAATCTTCTCCAGATTTCCTAGTCAAAGGCAGGACAAAAGTAGAACCCCAGGAGCCTATGATAGAGTCTTACAATTTTCATAGAAAAGTCTTCATGATTGCTTCCCATTCTCTTGACTAAGACCAGTTGCATAAAGTCTCAAAAAGAACCCAATGAGGAGGGCGAGCAAGTGCAAGCGTGAGACCTGGAAAGGCTCCATGGAAGTTCAGTTGACCGGGTCAGTAAGAGTAAGCCGGCCTGCAGAAATCCTGTGTCCAGGCATCATTACATTCCATGAGATGGTCTTCAATGGCTATATAAAGTTTTTAATAGTTCTTTTGCCCAGAAGTAGAGAATAGATAAGAAAACCTCCCAATTCCTTTTCATTTTTTTTGTTCAACTGTTGCATGAGGTAAATGGACACCACCAATAATACCTTTCTCAGAAGCATTTAAACTCTTCAGAAGGACACTATACAATACGTGTGAGGTGTTTAGCCACCAATACAATTCATAATATCAGTGCAGATAATATAAGCTGACGTGTATAACTAAGGATCTGTTGTAATAAGTGTGGCACAAGACTTGTCTATGCTAACATTCTCTTCCCTAGTGGTAAGATAAAAGCGAGTAACAGACTTGGATTCAGAAACTCTTAGTGAGAACATAACTCCTGATGTCTTTTCACATGGGTCTGTCCTTTATGTCATGGAAAGATACCTGGAGACTTCAGGGCTGGACACAATTTCCACAGAACATCCATGCCTCAGAAAACTCACACCAAGTTTTTTTGGATGGTGTTCAAAGTGCCATAGATTGATGGACTTTAGGCACTAGAGTCCAAGTGTATGGACTATCCTAACTAGGTGGTTTCAAGTAGGGATTGATAGTTCTGAAAACTAGGGTTCAGGTCTAGCCCAGCCCTTTCTTTACTATGTGTGAGAACATAAACCCTTGGGGATTCATTGTCCTCTTCTAAAGCGTAAGGGAGATGATATCAGCTACTTCATAAGGTGATAATGATATTTAAACTACAACAGGTAGCATGTTTAGACAATACATAAAGAAACAGTGGTTACTATTTCTGTTGTATTATTTTCACTCTGGAGTTCAAAGCCATTGAAGGCTGATTGCAAGGACAGAACTTGTAATATCGCTACAAGTTTCAGTGTCAATTGAAGAACATTAAATATTCCAGGCTGGGTCCAATACACAGATGCTGCCTCTCAGCCCCTAGCATAGACAGAGCAAATTTTCCCAGTAATAATAATTTCCACAGATTTTACCACAGTGTTTGAAAATGGAAGTAAGCCTCAGGTGACATGTTTAGATGGCCAACCTTTGCAGAAGTATTTCTAAGTTAATTTCAGGAATCTGAACCTATGCTTTGATAAAGGGCTTAAAATTTACTTGCCATAATTTTCTGTTCATAAATAGGAGTGGTAGAGAGCATAAAGATGTACGCACATTTAAATGCACATGTGCAGCTATTCACAAGGTATACATTATACACAGTCACCCAAGTTTCCCTGAACAAAAGATGCCACAAAATGCCATGGTAGTTTTGAAAACACATTTTATTCAGGACTCTGAAAGGTGGCTGAAGCCCTTGGGGGAGTGGGGGTGGGAGCTCTCCTCCCTCTGTTTTAATGATCTTAATTTGCTAATGGAATGTTCGTGGCAAGATTTTTGGGAGCCATGTGGGGCTGGTAGTGTTATTCAGTATTGATGTTGCCTGCAAATTAAATGTACCTAAGTAGCCACCTGTTTGTGCTTATGATTAGGTAAAGCCCCATATGTTTCCATCTCTACCCATGGGAGGTAAGTACTGAAAAAATTATTCTGGTGTGAAGGGTGAAAACAGCAGCTATTCTTTTGTAACTGTCGGCATATGGCGTGGTGTTTCTAGGGAGAGTGCTGCTTTGTTTGATGTATTTGTTGATTCTTTCCATGTAGTCAGTGGCTTTTCCTTTTTATTTTAAAATCTGTTACCCACAGTTATACAAAAACAATTGAAATCAGTTTACATTCAATTCAAATGTAGAGAGATATAATTTTCTGAGGTAAGCATAAGTTTGAAATAGACTTTGCAGATTATGATTTAAATCATCTGATTTGCAACATAAAACCAGATGTCATTACCTGACCCAAATCCACCCCCCACCCCAGAAAAGGAACCTACTGCTCCCAGCAGAGCCCTTTGGATCTATATAACATGGATTCGAAATTCCCACCAATACATGATACTTTCAAGCTTCTGCAACCCATGGTGCCCCATGAGAATTATATGGAAACCCATTCGCCGTCTTCTGAATATTCTCTTCGAGCCACTTAAGCAACAGTTTAGCCCAGGTCATAGCCAATATTCCACTGGACACACGGCCTCCCAATCTACTAACTCATCATCACCTTGCCTCCAGCTAAACCTTCAACCTATCCCTGTTTTCCACTCCTCCCCCTGGGAGTGTTGATTGCTGACGGCCTTCAGAGCCTGTGAGCACTGCTCACGGGAAGATGCTTGTCCTGTTTTCTTGCCTCCTATCCTTCATCCTGTGTAGTGAGTTTTGGTCCCTTTGGAGGAAGTGAGCTTACTGTATACAAATGACCAGTGCAGGATATGTATTTTAAATACTGATATCAGATGGATGCAAGTTTCTATTTGTATTGCAACTATTTCTACATTGGATCATAATTGAGGAAAAGTGACACTCTATAGTCAACCATCAGGGTCTTATACTAAACATTTATGTTTATGGACAATTTTTATGGTGCTGTGGCAGCTAGCTTCATACATTACAAGTATATGTGTGTGTGTGTTCTTTATTAATGTATAGTCAGTTTATATTGTTTTATACATTTTTAGTGTTTGAAGGAGCATTTTTTTAGTGTTTCCTGGAAGCAAATTTCAACTTTAGAAATAATAAAGAAAAATACAAATAAAAATCAAAAGGAGAGGAATTTACACAAGGAAGGTAGACAACCTGGGCTTTTTCTATGCTTTCTGCCTATGAGTCATAACAAATAAGGTTTTCTGACAGTTTATCAGTCCTCTTTGAATTCCAAGTAAAATTTTCACTTACAGCCTGGCAGTGGTGGTGTATATACACCACCTCAGCAATACAGAGGCAAAGGCATGTGGATCTCTGGTCTCAAAGTGTGTTCCCTTCCAGGACAGCCAGGGCTCCTTGGAGAAATTTTATCTTGGAAAAAAAATCACTTACAAATATGATAGAAAACATCAAAATTACATTATCAAACTAAGAATAAAGGACCAATTATTTTTTTAAAAAAAGCCAAAAATAAGGATGGCCGTTGAAACTAAGTATTATAAAGGTCTTTGGGGCTGAGCTGAATTTAATGAAAGGTGCGTATGTATTTTTAACAGGTGATCATGGTAGGAGCAGGCAAATGTTGCATCCCTGCTGTGGCGTGTCAAGATGGACAGTTAGTTCTTATGAAATATTTCTCAACCCAGGGGATGGTAAAACTGATGAGTTCAAGAACTTACCCACAGTTCACTCAGATCTACTTTTTTTAACTTGTAGAGGGGCAGCAAATATCTTTAGTATTCACTATGCAGATATTAGCTATAAAACTTTAAGGGGAAATCATTTGAAATGTAATTAAAAATATATCGAATAAAAAAAAGAAAAAAACTTTAGTTCATTCAAAACAAAATCACTCATGTCTTCACTAGCAATGAAGATCTAAGCCTCCTCAATTTTTGACATACACTTTGAATCTTTCTATATAGACAGATTTTTCAAAACACTGAAGTACAACTACGTAATTTATTTGTATAGGTTGCCTCTCAAACCATGATTAAACCTAATGCTTTAAGAAGTTTTCACACATAAAACTTTTAATGGCTGAATAACATAGTGTAACATTTGTCATTACTTGTTATATGCATCTGGACTTTTAAGTTGATTGCATTATCTGGTTCTAATAAAAATTCTGAAGCGAGTATTGCTTTAGAATTTACTCTAATATGTACAGAAGACCCTTTCTTCTGTCGACTATCACTCTAGAAAGGCAGGAGCAAGGCATAGACAAGTACAACCCAGTCCTAAGTCACAAGCTCTGCACATACGCAAAGTGAATATTTGGTAGTTGATTGACAAGTACAACTTGAAATTTATCAAAGATTCTCAGAAGGGCTTAGGCAATCTATTGTTGAATTTAATCTCAGAGTGTTAACTTACACCAGTGAATACAAAGTAGATTCCAAATAAGTAAAGACCATGTGAATGATTTCTGTCCATCATTCATTCCTCAGTTAATTTCATTGTTGATGGTGTGTTTGTGTGTCTGTAGAACTTGAACCTAGAGCTACAAAGACACAAACCAACTGCTTTACCACTAGTTTAATTTACACCTTCAGCCCCACTTTCCCATTTTCTCTTTTGTGAAGTCGTCTAACTAAGATGTCAGGCAAGACTTTGAGCTTTCTCTGAAACCCAGGAAGACCTTGACTTGAATGATCTCCACCTTAGACACTAGTATAGGCGAGACTACAGATCTGCCCCATTAAGGTGAGCTTTATTGGTTTCATTCTGGTTTTTGTTTGTTTGTTTGTTTGTTTGTTTTTTGCTATGTATTGGAGAGTTGATGATTCAACTCCATATACTTTTCCTGAATTGTTTGTAATTATTAATGGACATTCTGTTTGCAAATAAAAAGATTCAACATAATAAAAATTTAATTCTCCACCACCAAAGCAATGTTCTGTTTCCATTATATATAATACAGCTTATAACTGCATTTGGTGTATTGTGTAATATAGGTAGAAAAGTATTCCTCAGCATTACATTTTGAAAAATATTTAAATATATTTGATCTTCTCTTTTTCTTTTTTAAGTTTTATTGATTTTTTTTATTTTACACTCCAGATTTTATTTCCCTCCTGGTCTACCTTCTGACTGACCCCATTCCATACCTCCTTCCCACCCTGCTGTCTCCATGATGTTCCCATACCCCAGTCCCCACCCCACCAGACCTCTAAACTCTCTGGGCCCTCCAATTTCTTGAGAGTTAGGTGTATCTTCTCTGACTGAGCCTAGACCCAGAAGTCCTCTGATGTATATGTGTTGGTGGCCTCATATCAGTTGGCATGTGCTGCATGGTTGGTGGTCCAGTGTCTGAGAGATTTCAGAGGTCCCTGTTAATTGAGACTGCAGGTCCTCCTACAGGGTTTCCCTCCTCCTCAGCTTCTTCTAGCAATTCCCTAATTCAACCACTGGGGTCATCAGATTCTATCCACTGGTTGGGTGCAAATATCTACAACTGACTCTTTCAGCTGCTTGTTGGGTCTTTCAGAGGACAGTCATGATAGGTTCCTTTTGTGAGCACTCCATAGCCTCAGTAATAGTGTCAGACCTTCCCGTCAGCTGGATCCCACCTTGGGCCTGTTACTAGAACTCCTTTTCCCTGGATCCTTCCCATTTCCATCCCTGCAGTTCTTTCAGACAGGAACAATTGTGGGTCAGAGTTTTGACTGGGATGGCAACCCCATCCCTCACTTGATGCCTTGTCTTTCTGCTGGAAGTGGGTCCTACAAGTTCCCTCTCCCCACCATAGGGTATGTCATCTAAGGTCTGTCCCTTTGAGACCTTAGAGTCTCTCACCACCCAGGTATCTGGTACATTCTAGAGGGTCCCCCCACCTCTTACCTCTTGAGGTTGCCTGTTTCCATTCTTTCTTCTGGCCCTCAGGCCTTCAGTCATTTTGTTCCACATAATACTAGAACATATTCCCCTCTCCTGCCCCTCACCCGTCCCACACAGGCCCCTCTGTCCCACCCACAGTGTGATTGCTTTCTTTAACCTCCAAAGTGGGATTGAGGCATCCTTACTTGGGCCATTGAGCTTGTTGGACTTTTTCAGTTCTATGGACTGTATCTTGGGTATTCTGTAATTTTTTAGCTAATGTCCACTTATTAGTGAGTACATATCCTACATGTCCTTTTAGGTCTGAGTTATCTCACTCAGGATGATATTTTCTAGTTCCATCCACCTGCCTGCAAAACTCTTGTTCTTAATAGCGGAGTAGTATTCCATTGTGTAAATGAACAACATTTTCTGCATCCATTCTTCTGTTGTGGGACATCTGGGTTGTTTCTACCTTCTGCCTATCACTAACAAAGCCACTCTGAACACATGCCCCTGTGGGGCATCTTTGGGGTATATTGCAAGAGTGGTATAGCTGGGTCTTCATGTAGATCTATTTGCAATTTTATGAGGAAACTCCAGATTGATTTTGAGAGTGGTTATACCAGTTTGCAATCCCAGCAGCAATGGAGGAGTGTTCATCTTTCTTGATATCCTTGCCAACATATGATGTCACCTGGGGTTTTGATCTTAGCCATTATGATTGCTGTATTGTATTGGAAACTAAGGGACATTTCAATTTCCATTTCCCTGATCACTAAGGACTTTGAACATTTCTTTAAGTGCTTCTCAGGCATTTGAGATTCCTTTGTTGTGAATTTTCTGTTTAGTTCTATACCCCATTTTTTGATTAGGCTATTTGTTTTTTGTTTTTTTTTTTTTTTTTTTTTTTTTTTTTTTTGGTGGCTAGCTTTTTGAGTTCTTTATACATTTTGGAAATTAGCCCTCTATTGGATGTTCAGGTAGTGAAGATTTTTCCCAATCTGTAGGTTGCAAATTTGTCCTATTGACTATGTCCTTGGCCTTACAGAAGCTTTCCACTTCATGAGGTACCATTTACCAATTCTTGATCTTAGAGCATGAACCATTAGAGTTCTGTTTAGGAAATTTCCCCTGTGCCAATGAGTTCAAGGCTCTTTCCCACTTGCTCTTCCATTAGATTCAGTTTATCTGGTCTTATGTTGAGGTCTTTGATCCACTTGGACTTGAGCTTTGTGCAAGATGACAAATATGGCTCTATTTTCATTTTTCAAAATACAGACAGCCAGTTAGATCAGGCATATTTGCTTACCACCATTTCTAAACCAATACTAAATAAGATTCAAGACTGATGCCCTGATGGTACATCTGATGAGTCATTCATCTGGTGGTCTACACCTGCTACAGTGCTGCACACCTGGTGGTCCACACCTGCTGCAGTGCTGCAGACCTGGTGGTCCACACTTGCTGCAGTGCTGCACTCCTGGTAGTCCTCACCTGCCACAGTGCTGTACACCTCTAGGTCCACACCTGCTGCAGTGCTCTGATAGCAGTTAGCCTCTGCTCTCTGTCTCAGACATCACTACTCTCTGGGATTCTGGCTAAATTGTAAGTGGGGGTGGGGGTGGGGGGAGGGGTGGGGGTGGGGGGTGGGGGGGTTGCGGACCCAGCTCTTCCACAGCAGTCTCCAGAGGAGTTTTGGGATGCCTGAGAGCTAGAGCCTCTAGTCCCTGACCTCCATGAGCCTTAGGGTCCCCAGACTGCTCCCTCCCACCCCTGTGGATTGGGGTCTGGCTTCTCATAGCCAGACACCCACCGGGCAGTGTGGGGGCATGCAAAAGTCTCCCACGTCTGCCCTGTTAGAGACAGAGACACAATTTTCCCCCACTCCCCTTTCCCCACACCACATGCCCTATAAGCTGAGACAGCACCCTACAAATACCAACAATCATTGAATTGCATTCAATTTGTTATATTACAGGTAAAGTTTGTTATATTAAGTCATGTTCTGAAAGTACAAGGAAAAGACGAACAGTTTCCCCTTCAAAACAAATTTCCAGCCTTCAAAAAAGGCAGCTGGGTTGGTCCCTCACATGTCCCTAATAATGCAAATTGTCAGAGACTACAAAATAGGTGATTTAAAAATATATAGCAAAAAAAAAAAAATGTTTTAAGGTCTGGGGATATGGCTAATGTAGGGTAGGATCCAAGGACTAGGTTTGATCCTCAGCATCACAACACACACACACACACATAAACACACACACAAACACACACATACACACACACACACACACACACACAGAGAGAGAGAGAGAGAGAGAGAGAGAGAGAGAGAGAGAGAGAGAGAGAGAGATTAAGGTTGAGGCCAGAAGACCATAAATTCAAAACTAGACTGAACTACACAGTAAGACCCTACCTTAAAACAAACAAAAATCTTTAAAATCATTTTTATTTTTGATCCAACAATTCCTAGACAATGAAGTTGTTAATAACAGAAGTAAAAATAAAGTATATGTTTAAAAGATTAATTATAATAGAAATTCCATCAATGACCATTGTCAAGATAGATTTAATAAGTATGGTGTATGCATTAAGAAATAAAAATAAAAATGGTGTGTTGAAGAATATTTACTGACACAGACAAGTACACAGAAATGAACTTTGTCAGTTGTGTTAATTCATGTGAATACCTGTGGGTGGATATTCACTGTACCCAAAAAATAATATGAAAAAATATATCACATACAGTTGACATAAAATACCGCTAACACCAAAATTACAGGATCTGTTTATTACTTTTCCTTCATTTTTTCACATTTTCTAATTTTCTATAATACATACATATTGCATGTAAAATTAGGTAAAATTTATATACTTTAAACTTCAGGGCATAAAAACATATTCACCAATGTCTACCGCTATCCTTCCTTGTAATTGCTAAAACTTGGAGAAATAAGGAGGTTTTTTCCACTAGGAAAATGGACAGTTCACATACAGAAAAGGAAATATCAGGTCCTATAACAAACAAATGACTTGTCAATTCATGAAAAACTATGGGAAACCTTATTGAATGAATGACAGAAGAAAGTCTGAAAAGGCTGTATTATCACGTAATTCCAGTCACGTGATGTTTAGAAAAGACAAGGCTACAGAATCAGCAAAGGTATGGGAGCAGAGAGGCTAAAACATCTGGCAGAGGAAGGCAGCAAAACTATTTCAAATGACACCATAATCGTAAATGTGGTCTTTTATATTTATCAAAATCCATAGGATATATGCACCAAGAGTAACTGAGTAGGAGCTATGAATTTTGATGATGAGTGGAGAGTGTAGGTTCTTTGACTGCAACACTTTCAAGTCTCTGGTGGGACTGCTGATCCTGGCCGGCACTGTGCATATTGGTTTGTGGAGTCAAGGAAGATATGAAAACCAGCTTGTGTTCCAATGACTATTAAAAGAAGCAAGATAGAAGGCAGAATTTGTACTAATTTTACTGCTAGATATTATTATGAAGGCTATCATAAACAGCCTCTAAATCCTTGAAATAACATTGAGTATAAATGACATTCTATCTTATTACTCTCTTATGAGTGAAAGACCGGCACACCAGTATTCACAGTCTTCAAGAACAACCTAGATGCTCTCACGATGGCCTTCCCATGACGGTGCTCTAAAGACAATATCATTGGGAGAATGACATGTACAGAAAAAGATGGACATGGAGTAATAAAATAGCCCTTGGAAGGAGGCGTGAAAGACGGAACATCAGCAGCTGTGGAGATGCTCATTTTCAAACATTTGTTTTTGGATCAAAAAAGGCCTACTACTAAAAAAACAAATGAACGCATAGCTGGGAAGTAAAATGCTGTTGTGACCTAGAATTTTAAAATCTACTTGTCTTTCAGGTGATATATGTGATTGCTAGAAACTTAAGAAAAGAATCTATGTTTTAAATGTACAAGACAGTTGGCCCCAAAATTAGAATGGTAAATTATTACCAAAGACTGTCTTTCGTTTGCATGTTAATTTGTATTTTCTCCCATAGTTTGTACATGGATCCCCCTTTTGTGCCAGGAAAAATATTTTGACAATCACAGCTGAGTTTAATTTGCTTATGGGAGCACAGAGGGAATGACATGGCTTATGAGAAACTGACCCAGAAAATGTGGAAACCTAGTTCCTGCTTCTTTGGAAGCATGTTCTGTGAGACAGAGTTCTATACAGAGACTCTCTGAACTTCCTTTCATCCTCACAGCCAGGCAGGAAGAACAAAGCCTTCCATACATCTTGCTTCTTTTAACCAGTTTTCTTCAAAAATAGAAGATCAAGATATGCTTAACAGAAAATTATATTTTAAATATTGTGCATAATGTTTGATCAGAGTTTTACGAACTCGTACTTTAGACAAATGAAGTGGCCATGATTATAAGCTGTAGAAGAGATATGCACTTCAAGGGGAGGAAGAAACATAAGGACTCTCTAGTTATCCTATGCTACTGTGACAAGCACCATGACCAAGGGTAACTTAGGAAGGATTACAATTCTCAGGTCACAGTCCATCAGCCAGGGAAGTCAGCAGGAACTCAATCAAGGCAGGAACCTGGAGGCAGGAGCCTAGAGGCAGGAACCTGGAGGCAGGAACCTGGAGGCAGGAGCTGACGCAGTGGTCCTGGAGAAATGCTGGTTTGCTTTGCATGGCTTCCTAAGCCTGCTTTTTATATTGCAGAGAACCACCTGCCCACAGATGGCACTGCCCTGCCAGTTAGCTGGGCCCTCCCTCATCAACCATTAATCAAGAAAGCACTTTTGCTTACCAGCCTATCCTACAGAGGTATTTTCCTCACCTCCTCTCAGAGGACTTGATTGTGTATCAAACTGACACAACAAAAACAAAAACACCTAGCCAGCACCCTGTTACAGGATCCCAAACCTTAGTAGACCCCCAGACCTTAGCACAACTGACTTTGTGATCGAATTCCCATTCAGTCTATAAAACTCAGTAAGTATGCAGCACCACCTGCCAAAACTAGAATAAAGCCTGCTCCATCAAACTCCTTATAATTCTGGGAATGATTCAGAACACACTAACCTTGCTTTTTGGCTTTTTTAGTTCTGTTCCTGGGCTAACTGTTCTTATTACCTGAAGTATGTCAACCAAGAACATGCTTGTTGTCCTTAAAAGCTCACCTTGAGAAAGGCTCGGGCTACACAGGGATCTCTAGCACACTCTGTAGTTTCCATCTGGCTAATAAAGACTTTCTATTGACTTAAACCCATGTCTGAGCAGTCTTCTCTGGTGAATGCCCCACAACACAGACCCACTGAATGTAAGATTATAGTTATTCCATGAATTAAATATATCAGTCTCCAAATAAAACAATGGGAAATTTCACTTCAACAAATGTTAATGAATTAAGCACTTCAAAATCCAAGCCAAAAATCACATATTTATTTGATAATTTTTATGATTTTTACCAAAACAAATTTTATTTAGAAGCATTTTTATTAGGCTAGTTTTACTCAATAGTTAACTAATGTTTTTTTTAAAACCTTTTCATGTGCTCAAGAAAGCATGTAAGATGATTTTTGTCTGAAGTTGAGGAATTTGGAGGTGATTTTTAAGTACATACTTTAATGTACCTATTAGAAATGATTAAATTATTATATAACTCATTTCTATTGGAAAGAGCTAGTACAGATTTAAATAAAAACCATTTACTAACTACATGACTTTGGGCAGGTTACTCTGTCTCTCACTAACACAAGGGTCACATGTGGATTGATAAAATTTATATATAGACAAATGTATTCAAAATGGTGCCTGATGTACCATTGTATCAGCTTTATGCAATATGATAGGAGAGCTTGGGCTGTGGAGTAACAGGGGATAAAACACCCCTGAGATTTGCGTTTACATTTTCTATAGACTCCCTGTCTCCTGAAATAGAATTCCTGCACAGTAATACAATTCATAGACTAGGATATAAAAATTCAAGGAGAAAAATTTCTTCAATCTAGTCTTGTAATTTTCGCAGCAGTTTTATGGATAGATTCGCAGCCCTCCTTGAGCATATGGTTTAGAGACGCGATGTAAAAGGCAGAAAGATGTATAACATTTCAAGGGAAACCAGAGTGTCGGAGATACAGTGTACAATTGCTGTTTGGGAAAAACATCATTGTTCATCATAAAGATGTAGGGAAACATTTTCTTCCAGGGTATTTCTCATGACTAACCAGGGGATATTCGCTGTTCACTCTTCCTCATACCACAAAGGAGGAATAAATCTTTCAAGAAAGTAATCTAGGAATTTGGATCCTCCCTATAAACCAAATATGATGTGATTTACCAATCTATGCAGATAATGTAATCAGCTACCAGGCATCAGGATATATTTTGTTGTGTGTGGCAGCAACTGCTAAGTTTCCTAACTCAGCCTAGAGAGCTGTCTTCAAAAAGAACAAACTGTTCTTCTTGGGCAGTTGTTTTATTCCCACAGAGAAACAGAATATTCACTTTTTATCTTTTAATGTATTTGAGCATTTGGGAGGTGACAAAATAGAGACATATGGAAGCATTATATTATAGGGTATGAACGGGAGTGTATTGAAAATTCACTCTCCTGGCTACTTTTTAGCAAAGGAGATTTGTACCTGTTCCCGAAAACATCTCTTTCAAATCTGCACAAATCTTTCCTGCCTTGTTGCCTGTTCGAGTCTGAGTTTTGAGAGCCATGCTCTTGCTTCAAAGGTCTGTATCTTTTGTCAGTGGATTTTATTTACTTGCAAATGAGACTTTGTGGGATCATCTCCCCAGTTCTCACCACAAGAAATGAGTATCTGAAATGAGTACTTCAATAGAGAGTGATGGAAATCATCAAAAATGATAAAGTGGGGGTCTCTAGAAGTTACTTCGTACATAAAAACAGCAAACTGCTTCTTAGCAGTTTTGAAGCCAGGCTTAAAATTTAAGCAAGAAGTTGGAGAAATTGAAGAAGAATTCATGAATGTGACTGAACCTCACAAGCAGAGTAATCAAGTCCCCACCTTCCACTGTCTCCATCCAAAGTTCCATGGTAGTTGTGGAAACCAGCAGCCTTAAAAAAAAATCAGTGTGGAAGAAGATGGCTGAAGGCTCTTCAAACAAAATTCCAGAAGACTGCAATTATTCAATATATTTAGTACCTCCCTTGCAAAGCCACACTGGAAAGTCATCTTTATTTTACTTTTTGTCCATTCCATGGCAAAAAAAATTAAAAATAAATAATAAAATAATTTTTAAAAACCCTTTCTCCTGAAAGCATTTGCCAAACACACAGTAGGTCGTCCTTGCCAACTGCAGCTGTCTGCAAGCCTGTGGGTAAGGCATGAGAACTTTAAAATTAGCAGGTCCATGAGATGTCCTGAGGTCACTGGGATGCCTCAACAAAACTGCAGAGGGGTTAGAAGGCCACACACTCCTCATGGACAGTTCCGCCTTGTGTAGGATTCCATGCTAAAGTAACTGACAATCAAGTTCAATGTGGAGGCTTCCTCAGCCACAGTTTCTAATGCATTGACTGGATTTTAAGGGATTCAATGGCATAACCCAAACAGAGATAGAAATTATTCAATGAAAGCTTAAGACTCATA
The DNA here is from genome assembly GCF_947179515.1 of Apodemus sylvaticus. Lineage (NCBI taxonomy): Eukaryota > Metazoa > Chordata > Mammalia > Rodentia > Muridae > Apodemus > Apodemus sylvaticus. The sequence goes on from NC_067494.1 coordinate 5,425,551, forward strand.
AATTTCAGTTGAATTAAAAAAAAAAAAAAAAGATTAACAGTTGCCTGCAAGACAACTGTTTTTTAACTCAAAAAAAAAAAAAAAAATTAAGTAGCCACGCATGACAAAGAGAGTGAACTTTGGTAAGAAAAAAATGGTGAACAGCTAGCAATAAGAAGTCTCAAGGACAAAACAATGAATTCATGAAAGTTTTAGGCAAATGGTTGGATCTGGAAAATATCATCCTAAGTGAGGTAACCCAATCACAAAAGAATACACATGGAATGCGATCACTGATAAGTGGATATTAATTAGCCGAGAAGCTCTGAATACTCAAGACACAATTAGCATAACAAATAGGGCCCTGGTCCTGGAAAGGCTTGATCCAGCATTGTAGGGGAGTACCAGGACAGAGAAATGGGAGGGGGTTGATTGGGGAATGGATGGAGAGAAGAGGACTTATGGGACATATGGGGAGGGGGGAACTGGAAAAGGGGAAAGCATTTGGAATGTAAACAAAGAATATAGAAAATTTAAAAATATATAAAATAAAGTTTAAACAAGGAAAAAAAAAAGAAGCCTCAAGAGAGAGAGGGCAGGATTTTTTGTGTGGCTACATTCAGTTCTTTGAAACATTTGGATTTCAGGGCCAGGTGAGATTCACAGGGATGAAGGTACCTCTTGCTGATTCTGGTGACTTAAGTTGGATTTCTGGATCCACGCAGTAGAGGGAGAGAACCGGTTCCCAAGAGTTACCCTCTAAACTCTACATGATCACTGTGGCGTGTATGTGAGCCACACATGTTTTTGCATGAGAAATAAACAAAAAATATATGAAAATATATTTAGTTTTTAAGAAAACGAATGAATCAGGTCCCCAAAAAACTGAGAGAGAGCATGGTGCATACATGGGGATGGGGGAGGGGAATCATGGGAGAGGGAGGGGAAAGGGAGGATGATCTCCAGGAGGGGAGATGGAGGGGAGGGGGAAAGAGTCAAAGAAGCGGGGCTGGCAGATGGAGAATCCATTGACTGCGCTAGAAACCGTGCCTGAGGAAGCCTAGACATCAAACTTCACAGAGAAATGATTTATGCAAGATACTTTAGAGTCAAGGAAATTGGGTTTATAGAAATAAAGGCATGAGAATGCCATCTTACAAAAGAAGATAACTACTCACATTTGAAGTTAACTGTAACTGTGCAGAGTATGAAGAAGACAGAACCTGAACATAACCCCAAGATCTAAGACACAGATGCGCACAGGAAGGTGGAAACTATGGGAGTATAAACAGAGGCATAGAAAATCACAGATCAGGAAAAACTCACAAAATCTTCGAAGTTGGACTTTTTTTTTTTTAAGTGAATATCTGAAAGACAATCAAATTAATTAGTCCAAATTATATTATTAAAAATAAACATGTTCCTTGTAATCTGCAGGAAAAGCACTAAAAAGTAGTGTAAAAGTCTATTTTATTTCTTAGATTGGATTCTTTAAATGTCTGTGACATGTATGAGCTGAAAAGTCCAGGCTGACATTAAGTACACATCTGTGACTCAGTAAGACGCCTGGCGGAAGGTGAAGGCTGTGTATCTGCAAATACAAATGCCAACGAAATTCTATGTGAGAGATGAAGCTGGAGTGGTACAGGCCAAGAGACAAGAAGATGAAATTGCTCTCTAAGGAAATCCAAATTGCCCACAAGGAAAACTCATTTACCAACTCATAAACGATTGGAATGTTATCAAAGCTTACCTAGCCCAAGGCAAGGATGTCAATGCCAGCTCTTCTAGCCGTCTACTTTAGAGGAAGAAGAAAACCATCATTGCCAAAGCAGCCCACTCTACCCACCCTGTCCCACCTAAGGTCAGGGGAGGCTTCCATGAAAGTCATAGTTCAGAGGCACCGGCTCGACTTGAGAATGAGACCTACAGAAGGCATATCCTCATTCTACACCTTGTCATCTTTCATTATAGGCATATATAGTACCAGTCACACTATATATGCCTGAGCAGCTGTCACTCATGGCTGGTTAGCAAGAAGAAAATTATAATGCATACATACTCAAAGAAAAGTATACATTTTGATGAAACAAAATAAGTGCTGGGGTCAGACTCACGTATCTGAATCACTCTGAGAACAAGGGAGAAATATCTCAAAATCTTCTTGGAAAACAAGCAGGAAATACAGTAATGCATCTTAAAAATCCAAGAATATCCACAGACCATGAAAAACAGAAGATACAAACTATTTATGATAGCAATGTCAAGAGAAGAGATGGCAAAAAAACATGAAGAAATAATAAGTAATATGTTTCCAAATTAATGCTAAGCATAAAAGCAGGTTCAGTACAGAGATTCAGGGAAGCCAGAGGAAATAGAGCAGGACAGAGGGCAAAAACTGCATCTCAGCAGACTACAGAATATTTACTAAAGATTCTGGGGCCTGAAAAGCTATGGTAGGACAAAATCGGCATTGAATCTACTAGAACTGTTAAACAAGACAGTGATGTGAAATTCATAAAGTATTTAAGGAAAACAGCCCACTGATCTCAGTCTACAAATAGTGAAATTGTCCTTCAAATGTGAATGAAAACACTCTCCCTGATAAAAATCAAGGGACTCTGCTGTCATTAGAGACCTGCCTCACAGAAAGTTCAACGTTTATTCCATATTCTGTATCAATGTGCATGTGTGCATGTGTGTGCATGAGCAGATGTATGTGTGTGTGCACAAGCATATCTGTGCATCCATTTGCACCTGTGTGTGTATGCATGTATGAGTATATGTGCATGTGAGTGCATGAGTGTACATGTGTATGGATGTGTATGTGCATAGACCTCTCTGTGAATGTGTTTGCACATGTGATATGTGCATGTATCTATGCATAACACACACAAAAAGCGCTCTTTTAGCACCTTTAAAAGATCAAGAAAATAGAATGATATTTGGCTGGAGTAATGAAAACAAAGAGAGAAAGTAGACAGAAATACCTCAAATCAAAATAGACCAAGATCTCTGCAGATCCTGTGTCACTGCAAGTGTTAGTAAGTGCACCATATGAATGAACACGTTCTCACCATCTTGCTAGCCTGCTTGAGACAGTTACCTCATCAAAAGACACAATGTGCTGAAACTACCAAAGAAGGAACAGAATCTCTCAATAGATGTATATTCATCAAAGAAATTGAATTAATAATTAATGACTTCCAGACAAGAAAATGCCAGGCCCAGATGGGGTTCACCACTAAGTACTTATGAACATTTAAGAAACAAATTATGAAATACATTATAATATTCCCTAAAGATAAAATAGGGTGATACCTTCTGATTTCATCTAGGGTAATCCCAACATTATCCTAATGCCAATGTAATAAGAAAAAAATGCTATATAGCAAAATAGTTTTCAATATACTGTCATTACTTTAAGTGTAAGAATCCCTGAAAATATCAAATTAAATCTTATGCAGGTAGAAAGAAATTATATTGCATGATCACTGTGTTTCCTATTTACTAATGTAAGAATAATTTGACATTTAAAAATTAATATGCTATATCATATATACAAGCTAAAAGAAGAAAATCTTATGATCAGAGTGATAGATGCAGAAAAAGCATTTGACATTATATCCACAGAGTACAAAAAACAATAGCACAAACGTCAACAAGTTAGAATCAAGACTTGCAAGACAGTGGGGAACTTGCTCTGTAGATGACAGTAAAGGAGAGCATGGCCTCTTGCACTTTGTTTTCAGAACTGCACTGCTCACCAGTCATAGGAGGCTCAAACCAAAGTCTCTCTGTTCACAGATAACACATTTGTCCATGTAGAACATCTTAAGTAAACAACAGCAACAACAACAACAAATCCCAGTTAATGTCAAATAAAACCATCCCTGAATAAAGGAGACAATTCCAGCAAGGAACAAATGGTTATATTAAATACATACTTTTGTAAGCAATAGTTAAGCAGTAACTGAAAATTTAAAAATGTTCACACATCAAATGAGGTACAAGAAGAACGGAGGAGTGGCCCCTGGTTCTGGAAAGACTCAGTGTAGCAGTATAAGGCAAAACCAGAACAGGGAAGTGGGAAGGAGTGGATGGGGGAACACGGGGAGGAAAGGGGGCTTATGTGACTTTCGGGCAGTGGGGGGGCCTGAAAAAGGGAAATCATTTGAAATGTAAATAAAAAATATATCGAATAAAAAAAGGAAAAAAATGTCATTAATATGCTCAAAATGATGGGCTGGCAAAATGGTTTAGGAAATAAAGATTCTGATCACCAAGCCAGATGACCTGTGCTTGATCCTCAGGATCCATATGGTATAAAAAGAACTGACTCTCACAAGTTGTCCTCTGACCCTTACTTGCACATATTGGCCCCTGTGCACCTTCCCCAATAAATAAATTAAGATGTAGTAAAAAAAATAGGTATCTCTAAATACAATAGGTATAACTATATCAAAATATATATATTACTCCAACAGAGGGCTAATATCCAATATATACAAAGAACTCAAGAAGGTAGACTCCAGAGAACCAAATAACCCTACTAAAAATGGGGTACAGAGCTAAACAGAGAATTTTCAACTGAGAAAAAACAAGTGGCTGAGAAGTACCTAAAAAAATATTCAACATCCTTAGTCATCAGGGAAATGCAAATCAAAACAACCCTGAGATTTCACCTCACACCAGCCAGAATGGCTAAGATCAAAAACTCAGGAGACAGCAGGTGCTGGCGAGGATGTGGAGAAAGAGGAACAGTCCTCCACTGCTGGTGGGGTTGCAAGATGGTACAACCATTCTGGAAATCAGTCTGGTGGTTCTTCAGAAAACTGGGCATGAGACTTCCGAAGGACCCTGCAATATCACTCCTGGGCATGTATCCAGAGGATTCCCTGGCATGCAATAAGGACACATGCTCCATTATGTTCATAGCAGCCTTATTTATAAAAGCCAGAAGCTGTAAAGGACCCAGAGTCCCTCAATGGAGGAATGGATACAGAAAGTATGGAATATTTACACAATGGAATACTACTCAGCTATTGAAAACAATGAATTTGTGAAATTCTTAAGCAAATGGATGGAACTAGAAAGTGTCATCCTGAGTGAGGTGACCCAATCACAAAAGAACACACATGGTATGCACTCACTGATAAGTGAATATTAGCCCAAAGCCTGGAATACCCAAGATGCAACTCACAGACCAAATGATACTTAAGAAGAAGGAAGAACAAAGTATCAACAATATGAACAACCCAGTACCCCCCCCCCAGAGATCCCAGGGACTAAACCACCAACCAAAGAGTATACATGGAGGGACCCATGGCTCCAGATGCATATGTAGCAGAGGATGGCCTTGTTGGATATCAAAGGGAGGAGAGGCCCTTGGTCCTGAGAAGGCTAAATGCCCCAGTATAGGGGGAATGCCAGGACAGGGAATCTTGAGTGGGTAGATTAGTGAGCAGGGGGACAGGAATGGGTTAGGGGATTTTCAGATGGTGAGGGAACTAGGAAAGGGGAGAACATTTGAAATGTAAATAAAGGATATATCTAATAATAAAAAAGAAATATATATATTTAATAGTTATATATATATATATAAAACTTCTCTATAAAGAAGAATATAAAATTCTGATAAAAGCAAAACTATCTAAACTTACAGAATAATATTCTACATTTATGGTTATCAAGTATCACTACTGTAATAAAACCTCAATCCTTCCCACCTAGAGCTACAAATTAATTATAATTCCAGTCAAAATGCTGGGAAGTTATCTTAGTAGTATTATTGAAAGCTTATAGTTGATACGAAGAGGGAAAGAAACACAGAATAGGTAACATTTGGAACAAGAATGACAACTTTAGAAGAAGAACTTGACATCACGAATTATTACAAAGTAAAGAACAGTATAGAGAAGGTGTTGTTAATGAAAAGATAAAAAGAACAATACGATACAATGTATAGTACAGAAATGATTCCATAGAAACATAAACCAACAAAGAAAACAAAAGAAACATAATGCAGTTTGAGAACTTTGAGAACTAAAGGTACTAGACCATTGCATGCAAGAAGTGAATATAGGACTAGAACTTACAACCTTTGAAATATTTTTTAAATGTAATGCTTGAGTTTGTTTTACACAACTTGTCTTTTCTCCCAATAAGACAGACTTAACGTAGGTTGGCATGACAGATCCTTCTCGATACGGGGTGGGGGTTCAGTGTGGGTTCATGTTTTACAGATTAAGTTCCCATTGGTCAATGGATGTGGACCATCATTTCATACCCCACCCGGTCCAGTGCACCAGAAGATGCACATCTGTATCTTTGTGAGCTTTAGTGTGTAGTCCTCTCTGCAGGCTTATCCTTAGAAGTGACACTGCCCCTGGCCTTGTCCTGAATACCCAGGACAGGGACAGAAGAGTAGTGGCTTTATAAATATTGGTAGGACGGGCAGTGTGAGTCATCTTTGAAAATGAGACATCTCTTCACTCTCTACTTAAGAAGTCATAGATGGCACTGGATCTTAAGATGAACATTAGATACAGTTGTAGAGCATAATTGAGAAAAGAAACAAACTATAAACTAGACTTTTTAAAAACTTCTCCAAAAATGAGAATGAGAAGGCAAACCACAGATTTGAGAAAAAACATTAGCAAAACCTAAATGTGATCAAAGGTGGATATCGCAAGTATACAAAGAGTTTATAATGTAAGAAAACCATTAGCACATTGTTTAATGGGAAAAAAAGAAATCTTCAACTAATACCTCATCAAAAAAAAATCCACCTGGAAAAAAAACAAAACAAAAACAAAAATAATTCCACCTGGGAACTACAGATTAAAAGACTTTAATACCACAGATTTGTATGTATAGAATGCCCAAAAGCAGACACTGCGTCAATTCCTAGTGAGGACACAGAAAAAGAATGTTTATTCATTGTTTATAGCAGTACAAAATGTCATTTTTCAGGACAATCTGGTGCTTTTTTAAAATAAACATACTGTTGCTATCTTTACTATATAGTCCAATAATCACAGTGGGGAGACTTCTCTTTTTTTGGTATGTTTGGTTGGCTGATGTTGGTGTTTTGGATACTGACTATCACTAAAGAGTTTTCTACTTAATTTTGTTATGAACCCAAACTTCTTTTAAAATGTGAAATCTATTAAAATACGAAGAAACTAAAGTGGAATGCTAAAAACAAATCATTATACAAAAGGTAGATAGCAATGAGAAGTACGTATCATGAAATCAAAGGGTAAAATAACAGCAATAAATTCTTTACTGTCAGTTATAATATTACTAAAAGTAGATAAATAATGATTAAACTACACTTAATATGATAGAAGAAAAATATCAAAGCATATACTATGTGAATGAAAAGAGACTTTAAAGACATAGTAGCTAGAAAGTAAAAAGGTAGATGATGGACTGCATAATTAGTTGTTAAAAAATAAGAAAGCAAAAAACAATTGAAACTATTTTAAACCATACAAAATATAACAGGGCATGTTAGTGCACACTTATAATCTCAGCTCTCAATAGGCTATGGCAGGAATATTGTTAAAACAGTGCCAAGGTTGACTATAAATCAAGAGAATGTTTAAAAATTAATTGAGACCAAATTTACATTTAAAAATGTTATTACTGACAAAGATAACATGATGTTAAAAGAGACTCTCCAACTCAAAATGACTAGCAATTATACACACACACACATATATATCTCCATACCCTCAAAGTATATTAAACAAAACAGTACAGAATTTTAGGGATCCAAATAGTACAAGGAGGAGAAAGAGGAAGAGGAGGAGACGGGGGAAGAGGAGAAGAGGAGGAGAAAGAGGAAGAGGGGAAGAGAATGAGGAGAGGAGAATGAAGAAGCAGAAGAAGGAGAAGCAGAAGCAGCAGCAGCAGCAGCAACAGCAGCAGAAGAAGAAAAAGAAGAAGAAGAAGAAGAAGAAGAAGAAGAAGAAGAAGAAGAAGAAGAAGAAGAAGAAGAAGAAGAAAAGAAGTAGTTCTTTTTAAAAGATATGCACACTATATATTCTTTGATGAGCATATTCTATCCCCTGACCCTGTTCCACTGATCTCCCTTTTCATACCCATACCCTTTCCTGTTTATTTTTTCCCTAAATAACTCCTGTTTACTTTTATTTAACATACACATACTTGATTTTAATAATGGGCATGCTGTTGTGAAAGATCAAGTAGGGAAGATCACCTAGGTGGTGTAAATACTTCTACAAATAAGTATCTTTAATAGACTTATATATGGTAGAATATATATTCTTCTATATAGAGTATAAAAACAAGTCTCAGTATATTTTTAAATTTGAATTTAAAAAGTATTTCCTCTGATAATTGAATTAAATTAGAAATCAACTGTAAGAGGAAATTTTAAGAGTTGCAAATAAAACAAGATGTTTTAAAATACATTTGGGGGGGTCTTCCTGTTATTTAGTGACTTTCTTTTCCTTATTTTTGTTTTGTTTTTGTTTTTGTTTTTTTTAAGATGTTTTATTTATTATGTATAGAGTTCTGATTGCATGCATTCTTGCAGTCCAGAAGAGGGCACCAGATCTCATTGTAGATGATTGTGAGACACCATGTGGTTGCTGGGAATTGAACACAGGACCTCTGGAATAGCAGACAGTGATCTTAACCCCTGAGCCATCTCTATACCGTGTTTAGTGTGCTTTTCATGCATTTATTCAGTTTAAAGTTTCTCAATATATATTTCTTTTACTTCCTTGGTTTGGGTCTGTCAAAAGACAAAAAAGAATTTTGAAGTTGTAATAAATGTGATATAATTTATAAGTTTCTAAACAGAAAAGAAAACAATTTGGTGAATAGACAACTTTAGAACAAAATTATTGATAGCCACACAGATTAGAATTCTAGACTGCATGAGGAACCCAAATACCTTAAGCTCCAAAATTTCTGAATAATTCAATAAATGGACCAATGTAACTAACAGTTTTAAAAAAATATGTTCAAAATCCTTAGGCATCCAAAAAATATTTTCATACAGCATTGGGATTTCATCTTATTCCCACCAGAATGGTTATCATTAAGAAAATAAATAATATCAATTTCTGGCATGGAAATATTAATTTTTACAGCCCTATGAAAATAAATATGGAGATTCCTCAATAAGCTAAGGGGAGGACTAACCTATGACTCAAATATATCAAACTGATCTGTAAGCCCACAGCCTATAAACCAATATATGATAGACATGTCATCTGTATTTTATTGCTGCACTTGCACAGTGAAGCTATATTTAACCATAAAGAATGACATTATAACTTTTTCAGAAAAAAAATTGACATAGATAAAGATGATGACAATATCACTTGTTTCTACTTCTCATTTATTTGTAGGTCCTAGGTTTTCATACAGATATGTAAAATGACATAGAGTATACATATATATGCAATCATATTTTTGTGAAGAAGCAAGAGTCTACATGAAATGGGAATTAATAGGAAAACAGGAGAGGTGAGGAAAGGAAGAAAAGAAAGCAAATGTACCCAAAGAACATGATACAGTCATGAGAATGAAGCCTATCACTATGCATAATAAATATATACCAATAAAAATTTGTGTTAACAGTTCTACAGGGCTTTTAAATTTTAAAGTATAACTGGAGTTAAGATGAAAAGTTTTAATGTAGAATAAGCATCTGCTACTGTTGAGATCTGTGATAAATGACCTTGAATCTGATATTTTCCCCTACTGATAATAAAGAAGAAACGATCATATAGGTTCTTGGGGTCTGTTTTTGGAAGAGAGCATCCCCCTATCAGCCTTGCTCACCTCCATTTTAATTCTGACCCTTTTAACAAGACTCACTTGTAAACATCTTTAACCGTTTTTACTCAATTAATGAAAAAAAGTCATGCTAACTCCAGCCCAAAGAGAGTTTCAAATAGTGATGACCTTAGACTTCAGTCACTACCCAAGTGCTTTCACTAGTCTAATAAGAAACTATTCCTCTATCTGAAAATTCTGAACATTAAAACTTAGTAAATGTTTATTCTGTACATCTTGTTCTAATCACTGAGAATTACACTGATAAATGATTTTGCTTCTGCTCTTAGCCACCTTGTTATCTATTAGATCATGCTAGTCCAACAAACACAAAATTAATTCCAAATACATATAAAAAGCAATAAATTAAATAATAAAGGCACAAAAAACATTTGCTTCTACTTGCAACATTTTGGAAGCAAAAGCACTCTGTGTGTTTAGGGAATGACTGTTCTACAAAGGAAGTTCCCAGCGAGAATGGGCTACATAGTGACCCTGTCTCATACACACACACACACACACACACACACACACACATATACATACACACATTCATAAATATGTATATATACATGTGTATATGTACATGTGCATATGTATATGCACATGTGTAATATACATATGTATTTATACATATCAGTATACATATATACATGAATGCACATGCATACATATGCACATACATGCATATGCATACAAATTCACATTGACATACACAAATACATATATATATGCAGAGAATGATTACATCTAACTTTGCTACTTAGGAATGCTGACTATAAAGCACTGATTCTCAACCTCAGGTTCATGTTATTATTACCTTGGGAGCTTTGAAGAAACTTCATGACCATACTTCACCCAAATAAATCAGGATACCTCCTGCATCATAACTTTCTAATCTCCCTAAATGAGTTCACTATGCAGCCAAGCATGAAAACCATCATTATGAAAGACCAGGAAGGTTATAAAAGAATGAGTAAGCTTTTGGTTGAAAGGAACAGAGAATTAGAGCCCTTGAAAGAATCTTCTCCTTAATATAACTAATTTATTTTCACTCTCCAAATATCAGGTCAATTATAACATTCTCTGAAAAGCATTTTCTGACTTCCCCCCATGATATCAGTAAGAATCTTAATAACAGTAATATAAGTTTTCACTATTTTATGAACTTTGCTATATTCCAGATGCCATAACAAGCACTTTAATTATGTTTCATTATTATCTTCCACAAAGGCACTAGGAGACAAGTAGTAATATTAGTATTTAACTTTACATACAGTGAAAAAACATAACATGTCAAGATAATTCAACCAAATCATGGTCAAATTGCTTGTAGAACTACAAAATTCATGTTCTGAAACATGACCTGCTGATCCTATGTAGCCTTTTACATAGCTCAGGCATATGTTAATCATACTGTGAAGCATATTATATTGTAATGCTTTTGTGGCTAATTTCATTCGATCCTCACTTATTCATCCAATCGACAGGTGTTTGAATGTATCCTCAATGTAGGTGGTGATAGAACTATGAAGACTGGAAATTAGTGCGGAGGACACATTAACAAATAACTAACTGGCCAAACCCTGCTAGCCTCTTTTTATAAATGAAGGGTTTATTTTGAGCCACAGCCATGACCAACTGATTGATCAGTTTGTTAACTGCAGTGACCTTCATGTTACAAGATTGCTGTAGAGTAGTTATGGCACCAATCTGCCACAAAGCCTTAAAGTTTACTGCCTGGCTGTTTAGAGCAAGTTTGACAGCCCAGAGTCTAGAGCACAAGACAAGTAAATCCGATGATATGCATGCTGTGGTACCCGCACTGTCAGAATGAGGAGACACAGGTAACCTGCCCCTGCCAAATCCTGCACTCTCTTGTCCCTGCTCTGAGCTGGAATGGCCAGCACTCCCTTTCCACAACCCCCAGTGCAGATGCCTCCTGCCTTTGAGGAGGGAAGAAAGGGGGAGCCTGACCTGGCCTCCACATCTAGCACTGAACATTGTACTCCCTCCCTTCTCCTGATAATTCTAACCAATAGCACTTTCCTGGTACAGATGGCCCTTGCCTTTGAAGGAGGAAAGAGTTAATATCCTTGAGGTGATAAAGCCCACTCTTGAGCTATGGGAAAAAGACAATTAAGTGTTCCCAGGCAGCTGTGACTGCTTTGTAAAAATCACAGCTGCCCTCCTATAATGGAATTAGTTACTTCTTCCTTCAGCTGCATGATTCAGCTTTTCTGTCTAAACAAATGTTATCAGGTTTGAAGGACAGCCCTCTATTTCCCCTTTCATCTATATCTCAAACCCCTGGACTCAAACTTCACTTTCCTAACCTATGCAGCTGGAAGAACTACAATCCGCAACCACACTCTTATAATAAAAACTCTCTTTGCTTACTACATCAGTATCACAATTTCTATGTAAATTTCTTGCTTTTATTCTTAAATTATATTTTTGTGTATGGGTGCTTTTGCCTGCATTTATGTCTGTGAATCACATGTGTGCCCTGGTGCTCACGAAATCCAAAAAAACAGTGTCAGATCCTCTGAAACTGAAAAAATTATAGATTTTGTGCAGGAATCTTCAGTTCCAGAACTTTTCCTGAAACACACAGAACCAATAAACCCCCTCTGGTCAGTGATGTTAAAGACCTTCCAAATTCTAAATATCTCCCACCCAGAACTTACCACCTCTTGTTGGTTATGTTATAAAGCTAGACCCTGCTCTTATGAAGACATTGGGTTAATAGCTAGATAAGTGTCTAAAAGAGATACTGCATATAGATGGTCACAGGAAGGTCCAGCTTTAACCCCACAGACCATATTAGGGCAAAGTACCTTCCAGGGTAAGGTCCTCCTGTTGTCCCAGCACCACTGCAAGTAGACCATTCTCACAATTCATTCCAAATAGATTATTCCCCCAGAACAAACATCACCATGGTGGTCTCATTCAATGGGATTGACCCCATGTGTGCACGGAGAGAGGTCCTTAATTCCTCTATCCCCAAAGAGTTCTATATTCTAGTCCAGTTAGTACCCCGTATTACCTATTATTCAAATAGTGTTGAAAACTCTGGTAGGGCATGTTGAAAGAGACTCCATGAGACAGAAAAGTGAACCCATCTCCTTAACCCTCGCCCTAATCCTAGGGACAGGAGTGGCCAGAGCAGGCACTGGGATAACTACACAGATGTTGCCGGAAAAGAATTACAGTAACTTAAAGATAAACATAGATAAAGGTATCCAATACCTAAAAAGAATCCATCTCACACTTGGAGTGTAAAGAGACTCTTTGGCAGAGATAATACTACAAATGGGTAAGGATTATACTTAGTGCTTCTACAACTAAGAGGGTTATGTGTCACTTTGTGTGAGGAGTGTTGTTTCTATGTCAACCCTTCTGAAATTATTAGAAAATTGTTAGCCAAAGTCAGAGGGTATAAACAGGCATCAAAGGGAATGGGAAAATTCCAAGAGTTGCCCCTCGCCATTTGATTCCTCCCCTGATTAACAACTCTCATCTGGGGCCTCCAATCATCATTTTACTACTCCTCAATTTTTGGCCATACATTATCAGTAAGCTATTTCAGTATATGAAACAGAGCCTGGGAACTATTCAATTGATGATAATGAGGTCACAGTATCAACAAATTAGCACAGACAACTCAGATTTCGGAGAGCCCAAGTTAGGCCTCTAAAATTACTAGCAGAGGGAGGAATGAAGACACAGGTAACCTACCCTCATCTCTGTGAATTAAACCCTGCACTCTCGTGTCCCTGTACTGAGCCAGAATGCCCAGCACTCCCTTCCCCCAACCCCCTGTGGTCTTTGAAGAAGGCAGATAAAGGGGACCCAACCTGCCCTCTGCTTCTGGCACTGAACATTGCACTTCCTTGTCATAATAACTCTAACCAATGTCACTTTTCCAGTGTAGATGGCTCTAAAGATGCAAGAGTTGGTATCCTTGATTGATAAAGCCCACTCTTGAGCTATGAGAAAGAGACAGTAAGTATTCCCAGAAAGCTGTGACTACTTTGTAAAAGCACACTGGCTATAATAGAATGAGTTACTTCTTCCCAGGCCAGAAAGGTCCTTCTCCAGCTGCGCAATTCTGCCTCTCTGAACAAATGTTGTCAGATTTGAAGGACTTAATCATGTAATGTCATCTTCATTACATGCCATATATATATATGGCATGTATATGTATATGTAAATGTAAATGTATGTGTATGTGTATGTGTATGTGTATGTGTATGTGTATGTGTATATGTATATGTATATAAAATCAAACCCTAGACTCAAGGTCGCTTTCCTAATCTGTGGAGTGGGATCCAGGTCCACACTCATATAATGAATACTCTCTTTGTTTATTACATCAGTATCACAATTTCTGGCCATCTCTTGGGGTTCTCACGAACTGGGCATATCATGAACATTGGAAAAATATATATGAGTAGGATGGAGGGCAACCAGTTCCTACAACTCATGTGTTGGAAACCTTGGTACAGTTACCTAGATAAAGAGGAGCAACCACATCAGTAAGATCATGTGCGAGCAAGAGAGGCAAGTGACTATTGAAATAATAGAATGAATATGACTGCATGATGCTAAATAGTTTTTATATACCTCATGAAACTGTAGCCTGTTTTTTTATCATTTAATTGGAGAGGGCTATATGGGCAGGGCTTTTTTATATAGTCCAGGTTGGCCTCGAAGTCTTGATATTCCTATCTCAAAATACTGGGATCATGCTCATGCATCACCACGCTCAGCCAACAGATTTCCTGACTCTCATTCACCCATCTAGAGAAGCACATGGCAAAGCACATGTCTAGAAAACAGCAGTTCTGGGGTGTTATTGCACAGTAAAGTGACTACCGTTAACAGTTATGAACTGTATGTTTCAAAAAAGCTAAAAGATAGGTTCTTACAATTTTCATCATACAAAAAAACTAAATAACTGATAAGATATAGATATTTAACTCTATCTAAATATTATGTATACATATATTATATTACTTCATTAATGTGTTTATGTTGCTATGTAACAATTAAAAAGAACCTAACCTTAAAGAACCACTAAATACTTGTAAATATTCAGTTATTTCTTAACTAAAATGACTAGTTCCTAGGAAAAAGAAGAATGAGAGATGTTTAACAGGTTGTCCTTTGTAGATATGGAATTGATTGACCTATAAGAATTTTATCTTCTTCAACCCACACAACACACAGCCTGGTATGGGAAGCTAGAACCATTGCAATCTGTAATTCTAGCACTTAGTTGCTGGGAACCAGAGAGCTTGGCTCAACGCCCCCAGCTGAGCTGTTTGCACAGGTTTCTTAAGAGCAAAACATCCCGTGGCTTAGCTTGATTCCTGCCTTCCTGCCCAGTGTGGTAGAGACTTCCCAGGTGCCTGACCCATGACTATAATTGATTTTTCCTGTTCCCTTCCCTGACCTCTAGTATATATATTGCTGGTTTCTCAGTAAGGGGAGCGGGCGCATTCTCCTTGCAGAATGACCTGTGTCTGTGTGTTTTTAATCCCCCTGGGAATAAACTGCTTGAAGAAGATCTTCCTGTGTTGTGTCATTCCTTGCTGGCGAGGGTAGTCGCAACACTTAGCAGCCCAGGCAGAGCAATCTTGAGTTCAGTGTCAGTCTGGATTACTTGCTAAGAACCTATCTCAAAACAATACCAGCAGCAGCAGCAGCAGCAAGAGAAACATTGCAGGATATTTGATCCCATTGAGAACCCCAAGATTGTGAACTGGTAAAACCTTGTGGTATATCTCAGACTGAGGATACACCTTTAGCCCAAGACCTTTTAGTTTATTTTAAACAAGTACTTTGGTGTGTCTCAGCCCTTGTACACCCCTTTAATCCAAGAACTAAATAAAGTCACCTCTAGGTTAAGAGGCAGAGCTGGCAACCAGCTGACAGAGGTGAACGTAAGTAAACAGAAAGGAGGGACCTTAAGCTGGAAGATACTTAAGACAGTGTGAAGGAGGAGAAAGCGGTTTCCTTCTAGGATGCTGGTGGAAGAGGAAGAGCAGGGTACTTTCTCTGACTCTCGGAGCAAGGAGGCTTCCACCACAGTACCTGACTCCTGAATCTTCATGTGCTAAAATCGAGCAGCTGGGATTTTCATTTTTTAAAACAACAGAGAAGGGTTGGAAAGCTACCATTATTTCTGTTTTCTGTGAAGTGGATGTAAAGAGACTGTACCTGGAAAATTCATGGGCAGCTCAAAAGGCTTCAGAGACTCAGAACCTCTAATATCACCCTCACAAATTTCAGCCATGATCTTCTTAATTTTGAGACCTGTGATTTTAATCACTTCTCCTGTTGACAAACAGCATTCATTGCCAAACATCTCATAAACAGACCCTGGAAAGGAAAAAAATATTTTTTTTAAAAAAAGGTTCAACAGTGAAGAACAAAACAGATGTGCATGGCCGCATGTAAACGGTTCTCACTTAATTCCTCCCTAAGCTAAACAGAAATTTAAGCTGGCTATCCCCAAACTGTAGACCGTGTACCAGGGAACACGCTGGATTTTCCCTCTAACCACCAGGCAAAATAGAAACAAACAATCTTGTTGGTTGGTTGGTTGGTTGGTTGGTTGGTTTGTAATTTAATTTGTGGCTTCCCCATCACCTTTAGCTCATTTATTCAAGGTCAAACCATAGTCGCCCCTTCCCTGCTAGGATATTTGGTACGTTTTGCCAGGTCACAGAATTAGCCCATGTAAGTTAGTAGCAATTTGAGTATGTACTGCAAACACGGCTGTGATGGAATCCAAGACCCAAAGATAGATAACGCCAGGACTTCATACTAACAGCTTCCTATTTATTTTTCAGATCTGGTTCTTGTGATCAACATAAATTTAAGGCTTCTTGTCCATTTTCATCTGTTGCTTCTTGACAAGTTGGAGACAACACTAGATATCTTTAAGGCAATAGGTGGCAGAACAACCCAGCAAAACAGAAAAAAATCACTTCCACTTCAGTTCAGGGTTTCAGCCTCCTTGACAAACCTTTCATCACAGATGCTAATGTTGGGGCTTTTTGTGTATCTGCTAATGCAAGGAGAACAGGCAGGGGAACAATCAAACTATGAGCTCCATAAAAATGAGTGGCTATAGTTCTGGACAGCGGCTCTAGTCTAAAGAGATCTCATGGCACCTTTTCTGAAATACAATTGTGTCACAAGTGAACAGTAGCTTATAACTGATGTAAGGGACGTTACACAACTTCAGGCCATCAAACAGGACAACAACCCGTCCCTCCCTCCACCGGGCTCAAGGTTTCTTGACCAAATTAAATGTAGGGTTACAAGGACACAATGCTAGCTTTGTGGGCTCTCTGAATTTTTCTCTTTTGAAAATAAATTCTCTATTTCCCTTTCTTTTTTAGCATCCTCACAGATTCTGGTCTGATATATGGCAAGATAATTATAACCCTTTCACAACATTCACGGTTTTGGTAAACATTTCTAGAGCTGGAATTTCACCCAGTTCAAAACTCTCTGATTGTATCTGTGATTCAACAGGGAACATGCTGTGACACAATCAAAGAAATCTGAAGGGTCTTGATGTGCACAGGGACAATTTACATAGAGGCACGGCCACCCCTAGACAGCCTAAGAAAACAGATGTCTATCATACAGAGAGAGACAGAGACAGAAAGAGACAAAGACAGAGAGATTATGGTGAATAGTGACTTTTCTGGTTACAAACAAAATGGTAGTCACATGTTAAAGAGCAATTTTCTGTGTTAGCGTTCGCATGATATTCTTATCCTAATATTAACAAAAAAGGCCAGAGGGCAGGGGTGCTGCTAACAGCCTGTGCAGAGAACATCAGTCTTGAAGAGTAGCTCGTCTGGTCCTTGAGCTTTTAGTATCTGAGCCACAGCCCCTTTTGATTACTCATTCTACTTCTCTTAACTACTTATGTTCCTGCACTTTCATTAACCTTATTACATGGAGTTGCCAGTTTCAAGCACTTTATGAAATAAATTGAAGAATAAAATAAATAATTTTTTAAAACACGGCAATACTTTCTGTCAGTGACCTCAGAACACATATTTGCTATGATAAATCACATAACAACAGTTTATACCACTACTATTATATCATCCCGTATTTAACTGTTCATGAGGTTATTTTTTATTACTCTCAATTCAAGTTCAAGGTTCACTGGGACAAATATATGACATTATATTTGTGTATGATTACAACACAACCTTTCATTCAGTCAGTAAACTGAATATGTTAGGCCTCGTGATTGGTAGTATGTTTTAGGAATAATATATGTAGTCTTTATCCACAGAAGCCCAGTCCTTCAAAGAGTGAACAGGTAGATAGACCATTTCAAAAGAACATGAAGAAGATGTAGTATATGAAATGCAGAGTGTTGTAAAGTTTCAGAGGCAATTTGTTTCCGTGGGAAAAAGATGAGAAGGAATCCAGAGGAGACTGCAGCCAATGTGGGCTTCAAAGGATGAGTCACATGATGCAAGGATGGGCAGAGAGAACAGCATGGGGAAGGCACAAAAATGCAAAAAGAAACTTCTGGAAACTTTCAGCAGTTTATTAGGCCAAAGCTGGATAGTTACAGAGGGGAAGTGGTTAGTCATTAGGGAAATGCAAATCAAAACAACCCTGAGATTTCACCTTACACCAGTTAGAATGGCTATCATTAAAAACTCAGGAGACAGTAGGTGTGGACAAGGATGTGGAGAAAGAGGAACACTCCTCCCCTGCTGGTGGGATTGCAAGCTGGTACAACAACATTGGAAATCAGTCTGGCTGTTCCTCAGAAAACTGGGCATAACACTTCCGGAGGACCCTGCAATAACTCCTGGGCATATACCCAGAGGATTCCCCAGCATGCAATAAGGACACATGTTCCACAGCCCTATTTATAATAGTCAGAAGCTGTAAAGAACCCAGATATCCCTCAATGGAGGAATGGATAGAGAAAATGTGGTATATTTACACAATGGAATACTACTCAGAAATTAAAAACAATGAATTCATGAAATTCTTAGGCAAATGGTTGGATCTGGAATATATCATCCTAAGTGAGTTAACCCAATCACAAAAGAATACACATGGAATGCAATCACTAATAAGTAGATATTAATTAGCCCAGAAGCTCTGAATTCCCAAGACACAATTCACATATCAAATGACTCCCAAGAAGAAGGAAGGAGAGGTCCCGAATTCTGAAAAGGCTTGTTCCAGAATTGTAGGGGAGTACCAAGACAGAGAAATAGGAGGCGGTTGATAGGAGAATGGGCAGAGGGAAGAAGGCTTAGGGAACTTATGGGGAGGGAGAAACTGGGAAAGGGAAAATCATTTGGAATGTAAACATAGAATATAGAAAATTTTTAAAAAAGGGATAGACAGAGTTAAAATTACACAATTTTTTAAATTAACTTTACACTGAACAAAACAATTGTGTGAAGTAACTTTAAAGTTAGGGAATCTACATTTCCAGTTATCAGGGTCTGGGAACAAATGCCAACTTAATAAGAGGTCATTTGTACTCTAGACATTAACTACCCAAACTCTAGTCCACCATGTCACCTGGGAGCTTGTTAGAATCTCTCGGTCAGACTTGCTGAATCAGAGCCTGCATTTCTAACAAGATCCCTAGATGGTTAATAAGCACATTAAAGTTTGTAAAGCATTGGTCTGGGCTGCAAGTACACAACTGAAATAGCCTCTGTTTGGGGATTGTTTAAATAGAGGTTAAAGTAAAATGTGCCACCCTCCCACAGAAAACCTTGTGCCACTGAGGTGGAGAGGGGCAGTGAAAGGAATTGCAATATTTGTTAAGGAAAAATTTTTCTTAATCATATGAAATAGGACATAATATAATTGAACACCTTTTAGGTGAAAGTGTTGAACTTAATTTCAGTACAATGAGCGTCTACTCTTCAATACGATTTATAGCCGACTGACTGGCTGGGAATGCCATCTCCTTTCAAGGGTTCAAAGGAATGCGAAATTCAAAAGATAAATTTGTGCAAAGTTGTATATCCATTTGTAGGGGCAAGAAGCCAGAGAGTTTTATGACAACAAAATTATGAGTTTTAGGTACCACATGAAAGTATCTGGTCTCTCTTTAAGCAACTATCTCTCTACTTAATAATAAAATGAAATTCACTTATTATCAGAGTAAGAACATCATGCGAATGGTAATACAGAAAATTCTTTAACATGTGACCACCTTGTTGGTTTTAACAAAATAGGAAAGTCACTATTCACTATTCTCTCTCTCTTCCTCCCTCCCTCCCTCCCTCCCTCCCTCCCTCCCTCCCTCCCTCCCTCCCTCCATCTCTCCTTTCCTCCGTTCCCCACTCACTCCCTCTACTTTTCTCCTTGACCTCCAGTAAAACCGAGCACACTGAAACTAATAGAAAAGAAAATAGGGGAAACCCTTGAGGACATAGGCACAGGGGAAAAGTTCCTGAACAGAACACCAATAGCTTATGCTCTAAGATCAAGAATTGACAAATGGGACCTCATAAAACTACAAAGTTTCTGTAAGGCAAAGGACACTGTCAAAAGGACAAAATGGCAACCAACAAATTGGGGGAAAAAATCTTCAACCCTACATCTGATAGAGGACTAATATCCAATATATACAAAGAACTCAAGAAGTTAGACCCCAGGGAACCAAATAACCCTATTAAAAATGGGGTACAGATCTAAACAAAGAATTTTCACCTGAAGAAATTCAGATGGCCGAGAAGCACCTTAAGAAATGCTCAACATCATTAGTCATTAGGGAAATGCAAATCAAAACAACCCTGAGATTTCAGCTCACACCAGTCAGGATGGCTAAGGTTAAAAACTCAGGAGACAGCAGGTGTTGGCAAGGATGTGGAGAAAGAGGAACACTCCTCCACTGCTGGTGGGATTATAAGGTGGTGCAACCACTTTGGAAATCAGTCTGGCAGTTCCTCAGAAAACTGGACATGACACTTCCGGAGGACCCTGCTATACCTCTCCTGGGCATATACCCAAAGGATTCCCCGCCATGCAATAAAGACACATGCTCCATTATATTCATAGCAGCCTTATTTATAATAGCCAGAAGCTGGAAAGAACCCAGATGTCCCTCAGTGGAGGAATGGATACAGAAAATGTGGTATATTTACACAATGGAATACTACTCAGCAATTAAAAACAATGAATTCACCAAATTGTTAGGCAAATGGTTGAATCTGGAAAATATCATCCTAAGTGAGTTAACCCAATCACAAAAGAATACACATGGAATGCAATCTCTGATAAGTGGATATTAATTAGCCCAGAAGCTCTGAATACCCAAGGCACAATTAGCATAACAAATGACTCCCATGAAGAAGTAAGGAGAGGTCCCTGGTCATGGAAAGGCTTGATCCAGCATTGGAGGAGAGTATCAGGACAGAGAAAAGGGAGGGAGGTGAGTGGAGATGGGATGGAGAGAAGAAAGGTTTATGGGACATATGGGGAGGGGGGAACTGGGAAAGGGGAAATCATTTGGAATGTAAACAAAGAATATAGAAAATATATATATATATACAAAAAAGAAAAAGAAAAAAAGAAAATGTCTTACGTAGTCCAGGCTGCTCTTTAATTCATGTTGCAGCCCAAGAAGTCGACAGACTTCTGGTTTTCCTGCTTCCAGCTTCCCAGGTGTCTGAATTACATCTTGTGCTGCCACACCCAGCTTACATGGTATTAGAGATCCACCCAAGGGCCTTGTGCTTGTGAGACAAACACCCTACCAGTCACACAATATCCTCAACCTCACCTGTGCTGTACTTGGAAGACTGCTCAAGGGTCGTCAAAATTAAGAAATTGTGTCAGTGACAGGTAAGAAGGGCATGTAGCTACCTGTAGATTTCTGAAACAGGCAAGTTTCCCATATTTTGCTCTTAGCAATATAACACCTCCTAAAATATGTTTTCCTGAGTTTTAATATAATGATGAGTTTTAAAAATAGGCAACTTTCAAATTCTCAGAATAAGCATGTATGTGTGATTGGTTTTTAGACTTTTACTGATATGTGTGTCTGAAATATGTTTGCTTATATATAGACATACATATTCAAGTAGTATTCATTCCATTTTAACTAGGATACATATATTTTGAATATGCAAGTCTCGAATCTATTAAATCTTTACAGACTGATTCTTTCTAAGTCATAGCATATGTATTCAGGATAATGCCAAACATCAGAGCAGACTGGAACAAAGCAGCCTGTTTTCACTCATCAAACATTGCCCCTGAAGGCGGTCATGAAAGAGCCATGTGCCTTTGAAATACCTTTTCTGTAATGCTACTTTGTTCAATAGAAAGGACACATTAATATCCTTTTATGAGCTCATTCCTCGCTTGACAATCCATATAAGCAATGCGATGATCACATAGGAACAGCTGAAACAATTGGTTCAATAGACTTTTTTTTCCTTCCATTTCTCCTCAAAGCTAAAAACTATGTGGCAGCCAGGAAAGAGAAAGTCCCATTGTCTAGAGGTTTTCTTCTCTGTGCTCAAATACACTATACTACAAACTATGCCATGTCCTTCATCCCTTTACCTCTTCATAGACCTGTCTAAGTTCAACCAACCCTAAATATTCAACTAACACTCATCCTCAAAACTTCCTTATATGCAACCTAAAGAAATGCTCATTTCCTCCTGTGCTCTAATGCCACTTTGTACACATTACCTGATAGACCATTAGGGACTGTCATCATAGCTTGATTTGGTACATAATTGTTTTATTATTGACATAGTGTACATTTTGGGGATTTACTATGATTTCACAGTAAAACATGTTAATTAAATGTACAAACTTAGGCTAGAAAGATGCCTCAATGGTTAAGAGCACTGACTGCTCTTCCAAAGGTCCTGAGTTCAAATCCCAGCAACCACATGGTGGCTTACAACCATCAGTAACAAAATCTGACACCCTCTTCTTGAATGACTGAAGACAGCTGCAGTGTACTTACATATAATAAATAAATTTATCTTTTTTAAAAAATGTACAAACTCTCCCACTGTTCTACCCACACAGCTATTATATACTTTCTGTCCCATTACTAGATCTCTAGTAAATATTTTCATTACTAATATTTACTGAAATGATAAGTTTTAGAAATTCATGTGATTTTTTATATGAGCATGTCCTCCTAGTCAAGGGTCTATGTGAGTTATAATTTTTATCAGCATATTTACTATGAAATTGATAAACACATGTTAGATTGTCTCGCTGCCTTCTGAATACTCTAAAGAATGTACCTGGTAGATGGTTCTTCAATGTGATTTCTCTTTATGGTTTTCTATATTAGGTAAAAGGGGTTGAACCTATGTCCTTAGGTTACACAACTGGGCTACATTGCCATCTCTTTTCCACTTTTTATTATGACACAAGGTCTCACAAAGTTGCCTAAGCAACTAAAACATGCATCCTTGGCCTCTTGACTCACTGGGAATCCAGGTATGCACCACCAGGCAAGGCTGTTACTTTCCTTAATATTTGGCAGCTCTCTATGCTGGACTTTACAGTGACAATCTTATGAAGATTTGTAATAAACAGGGATGAGTTAGGAAGCCTTACTTTTACAATATAGTGGCTAGTAATTGCCTGTGGTATATAAGCTAGTATGTGACAATGTCTAGAGAGCCATTCCAATAGACATCTTTGCTCCTTATAAATATGTTGATGATTCTCTGCTCAGGCATAGTATATATTATCAGTAAATAGCCTGCACATAAAGGAAGCCTCTATATATGAAATTATTATATTGGAATCATATCCCTGACATTGTGGTTGATAAAGCATTAAAGATACCATTAGAGAGAACTGTTCAGCTTTTCTGTATAGTTCACCACTTGAATCAAGCTTAAAGGAACAGGAAGGAGCTGGGATAGACATTTGCATGCCAGGGATTCTATCAAAAGATGTTCCTATCTACTCAAGACCAAGACAAATTCTTCTCCACCATCTAAAGAATATACCTAAAACTAGATGAACATGCTGTTCAAATGCAGTGTTGGGATCACTGGGCACATGGGCATAAGCCTGATGCTTAACTAGCAGTAGAGCAAGACCACGACTGTTAATGAGAACTGATCTTTCAATTCATGTTTTGCTCATCCCACATGTCACTCAAAAAAGTAATAAAATTAACGATGACTGCACTCAAAAGAATCTGAGGGAGATCTCTATGGATGTGAAGAAGATGGGCTTCTTCTCATTAGCTAGGAGTTAAAATATTATCTAAGAAGTCAAGCCTAAAAATAAGAGTATGCAAGACATCGAAGTGTATGTAGGTGAGGCTTTGAAAATCTGTATTTGGGGCTAGGTGTGGTGACACACAGCTTTACTCTCAGCACTCAGGAGGCAAAGGTAGGCATATTTCTGTCAGCTTGAAGTCAGCCTGTTCCACATAGTGTCAAAAGTCATCTAGGAAAGGCTAAAGCATACAAGTGAATTTTCTGGACATGGCCCACCATTTTGCATGGACTATGATGGGTGAGCTCTGAGTTTCAGGGTCCTTAGAAACTTTATCACAGGATTACTTTGTTCAACTGATATGGCTTTCCTGTCACTATTACATAGTCATTTAGCCTGCTCTATTGGGCAGATTTTCTGCAGATCAACATGAAGATATATTCTCATGGAGTAATGTTGTATAGACAAGTGGATGGTTTCATAATTCCTGATTATGATTTTATAGAATTCCTAAATTTATACAGGTAATTTCCTGCCCCCTATAAAATAAAAGCTGTAAACAGAGTTCTGTAAATCTTCCTGTATCATGGATTAATTGCACTAGGGTAAGAAAGCAGATTTGAGACAAATTTACAATCATGGAAAACATTCCTTCTATGTTAGGTGTGAGACCATTATCTGGTAACTAAAGATCATGAACTGGAAATGGACAGTTTATTTTAGGTACAAAGACAGAAAGTAAAATATTGACTAGTTTATTTATACAAAACTTCAAAACTAAAAAGAAACAATGTTAATGATTTGTCTCCTGACAAAACTAGGCTAACTTGTGACATAAAAATTATTGCTTTAAACTGATAAAGAACTCATGGGGGCTAGTAACAGATAATGTTTTGTGAGATACTAGTCTTAATTGAAATACATGTGAACAATTCTGCTGTAACTCCTTAAACTTTATTAATCTATGACATGAATTATTGCTTTAAACTTATGTGAACTTATGGAATGTAAAAATGCTTAGAAACCCATGTGATTAATTATCCTGAGAAACTATAAAAACTAAGAACCACAATAAAATGACAGTGTGACTTTCTTCAACTTTATCCAGTATGTGTGACTCTCTGTTTTTTTTTTCCTCACTCTTTTCTTTTCTCTCTGATTCATGAAGAGTTAATGAACTCCAAGCCTCTGGCCTGGTCATCAAAGGACCCTTGAACAAGAGAAAAAGGGGCCCAAGTGTAGCAGTGAACTAGTTAAACTGTTTCATGCTCCCAGCAGGTCACATTTCCAGCCACCTGCCAGAGCCCTCACAAATAAAAGACACACACATGCAGGCTTAATTTTGATATGCCTTGAAGAAAAAAAAAATATATATATATCAATCAGCATTTCTTTTTTTATTCAATAATATTTTTTATTTACATTTCAAATGTTTTCCCCTTTTCTGGCTCCCCACTCCCCTAAAGTCCCATAAGCCCTCTTCCCTCCCTCTATTCCCCCATCCAACCCTTCCTACTTCCCTGTTCTGGTATTCCCCTATACTGCTGCACTGAGTCTTTCCTGAACCAGGGACCACTCCTCCGTTCCTCTTGGACATCAATTAATATGTGGATTATGTCTTGGGTATTCCACATTTCTAGGCTAATATCCACTTATCAGTGAGTGCATACCATGATTGATCTTTTGAGACTGGGTTGCTTCACTTAGTATGATGTTCTCCAGATCCATTCATTTGTCTAAGAATTTCATGAATTCATTGTTTCTAATGGCTGAATAGTACTCCATTGTGTAAATATACCACATTTTTTGTATCTATTCCTCCGTTGAGGAACACTTGGGTTCTTTCCAGTTTCAGGGCTGCTATGAACATAGTGGAGCATGTGTCTTTATTGCATGCCAGGGAATCCTCTGGGTATATGCCCAGGAGTGGTATAGCAGGTTCCTCTGGAAGTGTCATGCCCAGATTTCTGAGGAACTGCCAGACTGATTTCCAAAGTGGTTGCACCATCTTGCAATCCCACCAACAGTGAAGGAGTGTTCCTCTTTCTCTACATCCTTGCCAACACCTGATGTCTCCTGAGTTTTTAACCTTAGCCATTCTGACTGGTGTGAGGTGAAATCTTAGGGTTGTTTTGATTTGCATTTCCCTAATGACTAATGATGTTCTAGTCTTCCCCTCGGCTAACATACATTTCCCTCCAGTATTCCTGGCTTAACACCTTCCAAACTCTATATTTCATCTCTGCTACCCTGCTACCTTCTAGGGGGCCTTCCCCCATAGGTCTGTATTCCCTTTCCACCTACACTGCTGGAGGCTTCCTCTCTTGTAGCTCTTAAATCTGATCCTTCTCCCTCTGAGTCATGCATCATTGCCCAGCCAATGGCTGTATGACCATTCTTTATTATCAATTGAAGCCAGCTGGGGGCAGGGACTCTCAGGTCAGGAAGCATGGCTTTTGGGGAGCCAAAATAAGACAAAGCATTAAAATCAATTCCCAACATTCAAATAGTTAGCTTCTTTACTTAATCCCCTGCATCTTATATGCAGAAGTTAACTGCCAGCAACCAGTGACTTTTGGCCACAGAATAGCAAGAGAAGTTAAATTTCCAGAGGCCATCAGCAGAACGGTAAGAGAGAGTTATAAGACCAGAAATCATCAACCTTTGGCCTTCATTCTTTGCCATGTCACTCTCAGTACTTTTGAAGGGCAGGAACCATCCCTGGCAACATAACAAGTTCCAGACCAGCCAAGGCTACATACTGATACTGTATTTCAAAAGAAATAAAATCTGAACAAACAAAATCAATGAAAGTACTTATGGACTGGAAAGAACTGAAAGAAAGGAGAGAGAGGTGGGGGGGGGGGGGAGAAGTAATTTAACAACGTGTCTCTGACTTTATCCTGATCTTGGGACTCTTTTCTCCTTGTGGGTTGCCTTGCTTAGGTTCCATATAAGGACTTTTTACCTTGTCTTTTATCTTGCTTTGTCCTGTTTCAGTGTTGCCTCTTATAGGCCTGCTCTTTTCTGAAGGGAATTACACAGAGAATAGATCATGGGGAGAGGGGAGTTAGGATGGGAGCTGGGAAGAGACAAGAAAGGGGATAATGTGGTTGGAATATATTTGAAGACAAAAAAATCTATTTTCAATAAAAGAGAGCAAGAGAGAGCTGAAATTTACAACTACTCTAAGTGATAAAAATTCAATCATGAGAGTTTTACTCTTGAGGAGAAATAATTCAGTGTCTTAAATGGCAAAGTCTATTAGATTAAACTAATTATTAATATTGTACTATAATGTTCTGCACATACTCATTATTACTGATGTAATCTTTAAGATCTTTATGTTAACAATTGCCAGAGCAAAGAGATGGGGTAAAGGGTGGGAATCCCTATATGAGATGAATATTTCTCCTATGTAGCCCTAAAGCCTTTTCTATTCTATGACAATGGGACAGATGCGTAATTCCTCATCTCTTCATACTATTGCTGATCAAATATCCCTACATTTTACCCAATTGTCAAGCAATAGAATGACACGACAAATAATAATAAAGTGCCTTAGGAGTTGGCTCATTGTTTTTTAAGTAAGGAGTTGGTATCATATATGTGTTTTTACTTTTAAAAGCCTGCCTATGTTTTATAACTTAGATGCTAAGTAAAGCTACTATATACCTAAAGTTATAAAGCTGTTCTTTACCTCCCACTTAATATGAATATAATACTCGTGTTGGTTCTCCAGGGCTTCAGGTGCACTGTACAAAGCTTTCTGTAAGTAAAGCTTTACCATGCTGTAGATTTCCCTAAAGTTATTACCATTAAAGTACTTAATTGCCTATTATGCTTATGAATTATTGAACAGAAATCAAGAGTAAAGTTTTTAAAAGTTTTTACCAGTATTTTTGAAGGCCAGGTTCACTGTATTAAATAACAGAAACTAGTATTTTGTGTGGGTTTCTTTTCCTTAAGTTTTTATCATTCATTTTACTTGTAAACTTGTATCATTGTAGTGTGCACTCAAATAACAAAATGAATGGGGCCATCACTATACAGAAGCATTTAGTGAGTACTAGATCGAAGCATATGACCACAGCCAAACAGGGATCCAGAGGTCGTCTCAAGTGGTTCAAGAATAAGCAAAAAAACCTCATACACAGAGAGTTTATTGGTATTGTTAAACATAACTATTTGATTCTAATGATGGTACCAGCACTTGGATATACATTCTAATCAACTTGACAGTCATAGTTCTAACTGCAAGCTATTACAGTAAGATTCTGGTTCCTACATTATTCTCTTCTGAGTTGTACTGGACAAGTTCTTGGGCACAGTTGACCTGGGATGCTATGAGTTACTGAATCTACATAGCCATGAGCATGCTAAATGCCTGGATGAACTTTGTGAGTTTTAGCTGTAGAGCTTAGCCTCGGCCAGTATTCTCTATGAGCAAGATGACAAATATCTGTGGTATATTCTACCACTTTTGAACGCGTTTCCAATGGACTCAGAAATGACCTAATAATCATCTTCCACATAAAGTTCCTGAGGACCCTCCATTATTTAAAGCTGGCTTACGAGGATAATTTATCTCCAGACATGCTTGTATCTCCAGACTTAAGCTGCTTCCTTTAACCCCTTTTGAATGTTGTTTCCTTCTAAAGATTTTAATCATTGAGTTGATTTGCTAGCAAATTCTTTATCAAAAAAAAAAAGAACAAAAGAATATAGTCACCCATAGTTCATTTATTTGAGGGAAGCTGTCTACACTAAGGCACAGAATCTACCTTTATAATGACCACAGAGTTATATAGCCTAAAGTTAGCTATAGAATGAAAGTGAACCTAAAAATCTGTTGAATCTTTACATCTCTTGCATGAGCCTGGAACTCAGACACAACCTCACGTTATGAACTAGACAGCAGCTCTCCTGAGCGGTTGTTCAAACTATCTCTGAACGCATTCTGAGAAAATCTCATTTTTTTTTTTAAGATTTATGAACAGGTATTAATTAAATGTGACTTGTTTTTTTTTTAGTAATTCTCACTGCTAAAACATCTTTCATTTTGTGAAGAATCATTTATGTTTCTACAGGATAGGCACATAAAATCTTTTAGCCCTTAAGATTACATAGAAAACAATGATGTTAACTCTTCAGTGTAGAGACTTTAAAACCTTTAAAGGAGACAACAATCCATTGTCTATTCTCAAAAGGAAAGTTGTTAAACCACTGGAGATTTTTCAGTTTGGTGCTTCTGAATGGCACTGTAGGAAGCTAGCTCACTGTGTAGCTACCTAAACCACATCTTTTATAAATATGAAGCTCTCTTTGACTTGTACAATATGATGGTATCCTGCATTTCAGAAATATGTATGCCTAAGTATCTAGAAAGGAAGTTCAAAAGACATGTTAAGAATAACTTTCCATCTCAAGTCAGCCATAGTTTTCTTTGCAAGTTGGGATGTTATCTTTCATTGTCAACTTGGAGGGTCTGGAATTATTTAGGAGACACACTTCTTGGTGTACTTTTGAGGGCACTCTCCATGAATGTAGGGAGCACTGTTGTGTGAGGTTGGTCCCAGGGGAATTTGTTTTTATAGTGAGAAAGCTAACTGGGCACCCACAGTCATCACTGTTGCCATGCCTTCCCATGTATTCCACTAAAATAGAGATTTCCTCCTTAAAACTTCTTTTTGACGGGTAGCAATAAAAAATTTAACTAATTTATCAATAAACAGCAAAATTCCTATAGTAAAGGAGCATTAAAATAATGGAAAACCACCTAGTAAATTACGAATACAATATCTCATCAATAACTGAATTCTTCCTCTGCTTCTGGGGTTCTCAACCTGTGGGTCATGACTGATAGAATTGCATTAACCTTTTTCAGATATACTGCATATCAGACATTAACATTACAACTCACAACAGTAGCAAAATTAGTTATGTAGGAGCAATGAAAATAATTTTGTAGTTGTGGGTTCACCACAAAATGAACTGAATTAAAGGGTCACAGCACTAGGAAGGTTGACTGCTCTACAGACATTTTACTGTTGATGCCAAAACATGAAGTTTATACACTCAGGGAAGGTAAGAAAAGTTTTTGTCATTCTTTGGTTTTGAGACTCAATTTTATTGAATGTTAGAAAATAATAATCGTGAAAATATAGTTTTAATTAAAAGAAAAAAGATTTTTTTTTACAATTACCAAAATCTTTATATATGAACATAAGAATAAAAATGGTATGATTGCTACATGGTATGGTTTAGTCCAAGAGGAATGAAGCAGGTACATAAAGGGAGTTCTTAAAATGCTAAAAAAAAAATTTGGAAACAATTTCTCAATTATAATGAGAAAGAAAAACAAATATATTGTACCAGTTTTTACTTTCAAAATCAGTTCTTTGTATCATACCAGGAAAAAGAAAAAGAAAACTATGTTTTGGAGATCGAAGCATTACAAGACATTTCTTAGTGTGAGAAGAAGTAAAACCTAGGTCACAAAGAAGAGAGTCATAGGATTTATCTTTCCCTGATAAACTGGGAAGAGAACAAAAGAGTCTGCTCCCTCTCTGTGAGGCTGTGGCTCAGTGCTGAGAATATGACCTGCGTCAACCTCAATGCTGAGCTGGCTTCAACAGCTGACTCACTCTCTCAGTTAGAGTTAAACCTCTCCAGGCACACATTTTATGAGTATGTTAGAGTGATATTTTTAACTTCTTGAAAACTATTGCTTTATCCATCTAATACTAGTTATGGAATATTTGGATTTTGTTTTAAAAAGACTAGCCATTCACATCAGACCCCCAGAAAGGCAATGATAACGCGAGCTTGCTACCTTTAGTTGGAAATGTACAGCACTGAAAAACTTGGTAGATGTTGTAAAATGTATTGGTCTTTCCCATTCTTTTTAAAGTTTGATTTACCTTCTTTTATATTCCGATTCACTAAAGTTGTTTGTTTGTTTGTTTTTGTTTTAACACAAAGAAGAGATGATTAAAGGCCTAATGTGCCGGCAATACAAGAAGCACTAAGTCAAGTGTGGTGATACACACCTGTGATTCCAGATGAAGAAGGCAAACCTGACTGAGATAGAGAGCAGGAACTTGTTTTAAGAAACAAACAAAGCAATACATACACACACACACACACACACACACACACATGTACATGTGTATATAGATATGGATATAGTATATATATGTTTACAAATATATGAATATATATAGATATATGTAATTTCATAAGATACAATATTCATTATGAGTTACCTACTTAGGTAGGTAGTTCCTAAGTTCTGTTTTATAAATATTTTTCAGTGATTAAATCTAAAATAAACCAATTGCTGGGCAGTGGTTGTACATGCCTTTAATCCCAGCACTCTGGAGGCAGAGGCAGGCAGAGTTCTGAGTTTGAGGCTAGCCAGGTCTAAAAGGTGAGTTCCAGGACAGTCAGGGCTACACAGAAAACCCCTGTCTCAAAAAAAACAAAAAGAAAAATCTAAAATAAACCAAGGGCATGATTACTTAATAATTTAATTTTTGTTGTACAAAACTAATGTTTTCTTGTAAGATAGTTTTCTCATCAGATAAACAGAATTTCTCTATCTTTGGAAGAATGTTAACTTTTTAAACTTGATGTTGAAATTTGTTAGAAATTAAAAATCCATTTTTATGAAACAGAGTCCTATCATTCAGTTCAGGTTATCTTTAAAGTTACAGTGTTTTGTTGTTGTTGTTGTTGTTGTTGTTATTGTTGTTGTTGTTGTTGTTTTGGTTGTTTGGTTGTTTGCTATAGCTTCAACTGTAGCTGGAATTAAGGGCTAGACTGAAACACCTAGCTGAAAAATATACATCAAAATTTTAAATCATATACTAAATGGTAAATTGCCCTTTCATAAAAGAACTCTCTTTCTCCATATTCTATCAAAATTTTTTTCACAATAAGAAAAATTTCATACCAAATTGAGCAGATAGGTAGAATATGGAGGCACTGTCATTATTTACTCTTATTAAAGTTTCTATCAAGGAAGACTAATACCATCTAATTCTGAATATAAAGTCAGATATAATACAGATAGATAACAGACAGGCAGACAGACAGACACAGACAGATGATGATAGATAGATAGACAGACAGATAGATAGGTGATAGATAAATGGCAGATAGAAACAAAAACAAAAAAATCATTTTTCTTAAAAAAAAACAAACTATCAAACAAAAACCTTAACATTGTTGAAAGCTAGAAATGGAAGACACACAAATATACAAGGAAAAAGTCAAAGTAGAAAACAGGGAAACATTAATATATAGAGGTGGGGAAGGTTCTTTATACAGGAGAAGGAAAAGGGAAAAAAGATAAATAACACTAAGGAAACTTAAAAAGACCATAAGAAAATGGATTATTTAATAAACTTACTTAAAACAATATATGTCTGTACAAATTTTTACTTGTTCTTTAAGGCAAGAAATTGGGGGTTTGGAGAGATGGTACAACAATTAGAAGTAATAAATAAATGCTCTCGCACAAAACTCAGGTTCTTTCTGAGAACTCACAAAAATCTTTAACTTCAGTTCTGGAGGATTTGACACCATTTTTTTTTTTTATTTTGTGAGCACCAGGGCACACATGGGATTCACAGATATAGATGCAGGCAAAAACACCCATACACAAAAA
Organism: Apodemus sylvaticus; assembly: GCF_947179515.1. NCBI lineage: Eukaryota > Metazoa > Chordata > Mammalia > Rodentia > Muridae > Apodemus > Apodemus sylvaticus. Next base: position 5,458,270 of record NC_067494.1, read on the forward strand.
TATAATTTAAGAATAAAAGCAAGAAATTTATATAAAGAAAATGAAGAATCAACCTGCTCTTTGGTCCTACTAAAGAATCTAAAGAATTGTTACATATAATAGCACCAACTTCTGTATTAGTTAGGGTTTAACTGTGTGAACAGACACCATGACCAATGAAAGTTTTATAAAAGACAACATTTACTTGGGGCTGGCTTACAGGTTCAGAGGTTCAGTCCATTATCATCAAGGCAGAAGCATGGCAGCATCTAGACAGGCATGGTGCAGTAGGAGCTGAGGGTTCTACAGCTTTATCCAAAGGAAGCCAGGAACAGACTGGGCATCCTCGGGAATCTAGGAGGAAGATCTCCAAGCCCATCCCCACAGTGACACACTTCCTCCAACAAGGCCACACCTTCCAAGAGTGCCACTCCCTGGGACAAGCAAGTACAAACCATCACATTCCACTCCCTGGCCCCCATAGGCTTGTTCACACATGAGTCTCTGGGGGCCATACCTAAACATAGCATAATGCAAAATACATTTAGTCCAACTTCAAAAGTCCCCATAGTCTATAGCAGTCTCAACAGTGTTAAAAGTCCAAAGTTCAAGGTCTTTATACATCAATGTATATGTATATTTAATGGAATTATACTACACAGTATGACTGTCTAACAAAATTGCAGTGAGAAGCATAATAACCCTCACTTCAACCTATTAGTTGGTCAGGGGAGTCTTGAAGAACAATATAAAATTTTGCCACTGTCCTTGGTTGCCTCCTAAAACTTGAGAGTAAGATCCTATTGATTAAGAAATCACATAATTTAAACACAGAACATGGAGGAAGGGAACTGGCACTGATCTGGAAACCTACACCCTAAGGACTGTATCTGATAGTTTCAGAAGATAGTGTGCAAGTTGCCTAAGAAGAAGATAAATCAGTAATCTTACTGTGTAGTTAAAGTGAGAGTGGCTCTTATAAACTGTATTTGTGTGGTTAGACATCAGGGAGCTGAAATGTTTGGTTTAGAGGAACTTTAATCCAGCCACACGGCAGCTCTGGCAAGGAATCACATACAGAGACCTAGGTCTGTGCAATCTGGCTGGAATTCAGGCAAGCCTTGATTACAGTGTAATCCAATTAGAATACAGACGTGCCAATAGTAGACACTTTTAACCCCGAACAATGAAGATACGGTTCATTTTAGAGGAAAGCACCAATGATTGAAAGTGATGTCTAATTGAGGGAGAGACAAAGTGACAAATCAGGGAAAGATTTCACAGACTTAGTCACTGATAAGATATGCCCAATTCATATGAGAACAGCACAGGAAAGAGAGGCTACTTAAGAGCAGAGGGTGGTTGGTTTGGCAGGTTTACTGGGACAGTTTTATAGTGACAAGTTACAGAGAGAACAAGATAGACACAGGTAAAGACAGAATGATCCAGAGAAGGAGAAGGAGCCAGAAGATTAGAATATATTCCCAAAGTTAGTACCAGGCCAGGAAGAGCAATTCAGTCAGAAGCTGAGAGTGGCCAGATTGAATCAGTCAGCTTGGAAGATTAGACTGTGTAGAGGCAGGAAGCTTCCAGGCCTAGGCCTTGGGATAACTTGGGATAATTAGAACAGGGAAGTAAATGCTCTGGGCTTGGCCCAAGCTGTGTATCTGCACACCTTTGGATACAGCTATCATCTCATCACATCAATAGAAATAAAATCAATTATAGCTTGGGAAGAATTACTTGTGGCTGTGTTAGAGGAAGAGTGAAGAAAGTCACTGGGAGTGGGTTTTGAGTTTTAACAGCTTATACTTAATCCAGTCTCTCTCTCTCTCTCTCTCTCTCTCTCTCTCTCTCTCTCTCTCTCTCTCTCTCTCTCTCTCTCTCTCTTTCCCTCTCCTTCTCCCTCTTCCTCTCTCTGTCTCTCAGTTTCTCTGTTTCTGTCTGTCTTTTTCTCTCCCTGAGTCTTCAGGCTGTAAAGGTCTAAGTTACTGATATAGCACCATACCTCCTTCCATGATGATCATGGACCAACCTGCTATAGTCTGTCACACACACACACACACACACACACACACCCTCAGAATAGCTGTAGCAATTTTGTTCTATGCCTGCCAGCTATTTCATATTGCTGCTGTAACATGTCTGCCACTCTCTGACACGGAGAAATGACTTGACTTGGGGACATGCTGACCATACTGTTTTGTTCTGTATCTTTTGATTGTTCAGAGGTTTCTGAGGTTCTGAATGTTATGAGATTTGCTAGTGTTAAAAAATTCCACAAAGCTTTATATAGGATCTGTAAAATCAGAGGTCAGGATGAAATGTCATGTCTGAAATGGCTTGAGTCAGAGCTGACCACTGAGAAGCCCTTCCTGCACTGACATATGAGCTCACTGTGGTTTTTGTTTTTTGTTTTGTTTTTTTTGTGACTGACACTGAAGAATGCTACTAATAAGCCAAAAAGTTTGATTATAATATTCATACTCTGTTATCTCAATATTCTGAAATTATCTTGTTTACCACTCATCCATCACCACACCTTTCTCAGGACCAATCAGCTTAAATTTAGCTGATAATACCTTGCCTACTAAGCCAGTTGCTTCCCTTCTTCCCCTTTAAACTTTTAAACCTGTTTTTTTTTTCCTATAAGAAGTCTACTTTGAGAGCATACTAGTACCTCAATAAGGTTTCCAAGTCCTTTTTGCAGTCCTCCAGTATTATGGTTGTCTTAGTCAGGGTTTCTATTCCTGCACAATCACGACCAAGAAGCAAGTTGGGAAGGAAAGTGTTTTTTCAGCCTATATTTCTACATAGATGTTCATCACTAAAGGAAGTCAGGACTGGAGCTCAAGCAGGTCAGGAAGCAGGAGCTGATGCAGAGGCCATGGAGGGATGTTTCTTACTGGCTTGCTTCTCCTGGCTTGCTCAGCCTGCTCTCTTATGGAACCCAAGACCACCAGCCCAGGGATGGTACCACCCACAGGGGCCCTCCTCTCTTGATCACTAATTGAGAAAATGCCCCACAGCTGGATCTCATGGAGGCACTTCCCCAACTGAAGCTCCTTTCTCTGTGATAATTCCAGCTTGTGTCAAGTTGACACATAAAACCAGCCAGTACAGTGGTGTTTGTTCAATAAATTATTCTGGTTTAACTGAGATTGGTGTAAGTATGGTTTGTGTGCCAAGTTCCTGAACTCCAACACAGCCCCCTAAATTTGTAAGCAAGTCCCAGTTAAATGCTTTCTTTTCTAAGAGGTACCTTGGTAATGGTTTTCTTCACAGTAATACAACAATAACTAAAACATCCATATAATTGTAAAACCTGTAAATTACAACAATAACTGACCTGGCAAGATATTCCCTATGGTGCAACAGTGATACCTTTACCTTGGAGGTAACCAATAGTTCTCTGGTTCAATGTAATACCCACTCAACTGGAAGAAATTCATGCCTAAATGCTAAATTCAATGCCTAAATTCATGCTATAAATCTAGCTTACTACCTGTGAACAGAGAGGTCAGACTCTAGAGGAGAATCTACTATTGCTATTTTCCTATGGTAATATAATTTCTAACTATGGTATAAATTCTTATCATTATCCCTACTATGAGTGAATATCTCAATCTTCACAACAATATCAAACAACCAGACCCCCCAAAGCTCCCAGGAACTAAGCCATCAACCAAGGAGTCCACATGGTTCCAGCTGCATTTGTACTGGAGGATCGCCTTGTCAGGCACCAATGGCAGAAGAGTTCCTTGGTCCTATTAAGGCTTAATACATGCCCCAGAGTATGTGAAGTGAGGGAGGAGAGGTGGGAGTATGGTGAGTGGAGGAACACCCTCATAGAAGCAGAGGGAGGAAGGATGGGATAGAGGTTTCCGGGAAGGGGGAAACAGGGAAAGGGGATAACATTTGAAATGTAAATAAACATCCAATTTTTTAAAAAAGAAAGAGATAATAAATATCTCAATCTTCATCAAACATGTTTCATCATGCAGCAGATGAGAACTATTACAGATAGCAATGCCTTTTCAAAGTACAGAACATACGTGACTATGGTATGCCTAGCCTTAGGTGGTACATCTACATTACACTCTTTATACTTAAGGCTCGGAGACATTGTGTAAGAGGAAGAAGAAAGATTATAAGATCCAGAGTACAAGGATACCTGCTTATAGTGTCTTCTATAAATGACAGGGAAGTTGCACTTATTAAATCTCAACACTATGGTTGCTTAAACAATACCTGTATATTGACGACACTGGTGAGCATGCCATTACTGATAATGGAAAGTTTCACAACCCCAAGACCTAAACCGCTGAGAGAGAATCAGTCTTCTCTAGGAAATATGTCTTTGATAGGTTATCACATCCCAAATGGTCATCTCTAAACACGTGCACAGGCACAACACTAAATGACTCAGTGTAAGTGTTAAAGCTCTGAGGGGAAAAGTTTCCCAGTGCAAGTGGTGCAGCTCTGAAGGGAAAGGTGTTCAGACAGTAGGGAGCTAAGGAATACCTCAAAGTCTTGCTGCACAACAAACATCACATATTTATTGGGAAGGACGCAGAAGATGGCTACCTCTGCTTGAGCAAGAAGCATTAAAGAACTGAGCAGGATGCAGGCTTTATGTAGGGTTTATTGTGGGTGGACCTTTCCAGGGTGGCCTGGATTGGTGGAATTCTGTGGCCCAATCTTGGGCAAGCTCAGGGACTAGTGTGATTCTGTGGCCTGATTTGGGGATTTTTCTTTTCCTATAGGGTGCAGGTGACTGCCTGTACTTTGAGAGACTTATTTTCAGGAGGTAGTGTATATGTGTTTGAGTGTGATTGCATGTGAAAATTTAAAAACAAAATAACAAAACTAGAATACATTGATACCAGGAAGAAAGTTTTACGGGCAACCATTTTTTTTCTTTTACTTTTGATGTGTTTGTTAGTATCTAAGGGTGGGGGTGGGAGTAGTTTTCTATGCATAGAAAGTGAGCTATGATCACTGCTTTCTGATAATTTCTTTCTTCTTCCAGGAAAAAAATAGTTGAATATACACTGTCATTCTTGATAAAACTCTGAAACAATAAGTGATTTGATTGTAGTGTTTAGCCAACCAATTTCTTCATCCTAATAACTATGGGATAGAAAATGATGGATAGAAGCACTGATTATCAAACCTACACTATGACTGTTCATTCAACTGATAAAATAAATCCAAAACAACAGCTCCCTAAACACCTTTTTATTGCAAGTTTATTAATTCTGTCTTGAGTGTGTGTGTGTGTGTGTGTGTGTGTGTGTGTGTGTGTGTGTGTGTGTGTGTATACTGGACATAAGTATCTCATGTTGGCCATGTGAGAACAGTGTAATTTGTGGGAGTTGGTTTCTTCCTTCAATCCTGGAGATCAATCAAGTCAAGTGACTCATGTTTTTACAAACTAAACAATCTTGTTGGACCCAAATAAGAAAATCTATTACACTCTCTTAGGTAACAAATCAGTGGTGAGAAGTAGCATATGTTTATGTGGCATCTTTATAAGACCAACTCTTCCTTATTTACTATCTCGTCTCTTCTCCATCCTACATATTCTAAAATGACCTCAAAGTTCCCATTTTAACATCTACATTTAAGTTAGAAGAAATAAACAAGGAAGAAATTAAATATTTCTTTTATTTCAACAACATGCAGAAGGCACTTCATGTACTGAGCACCTTTACCACTCAATATCCAATAGTCAATGAAGTAGGTACAATTAACCTTCAAGAGAACAGGGTAATACTGCCTTTATCTGAAAGTGCTGTAGAAAGGGAGGTATAGTTAGAAGGCAGAAGGCAGTTGGGCAACCAAAAATGCAGAAAGGTATTTGAATATTTCATTATGTAAATTAGACCACACTGCATCTATAAAATTTTGCATTTTCATATGGAAAGACAGATGTGTATTTTATTTAAAATACTAAAGACAGGAAGTCCACTGCTAAGTATAAGAGTCCAGAATGAGCTTTGAGAATTGCTGACCACACCCACTGAGAAAATAACAGAGAAGCAGAGACCCAGAGACCAACCAAAAGGGACTTTCTCCTTTCTGTCTTGTAGAAAGGATGCTTAAGTAGAAAAATGTTATAGGTAAGAATGTCTTCTCATGGGGGTATGGGTTTCATAAAAATTGTGCTCAGTATGTATAAGGATGTAGGTTTAATCCCTAGTACAATAAGGAAGGAAAGAAGAAAGGAAAGAAGGGAACAAAAGAGGAAATAAGGACTGACAGGATGCCTACTCTCTAGCCAGGTTCAAATCTAGAATCTCCATTTGGGAATCCCCAAACAACTGGGGCTGTTGCCAGCCTATAGGTTTCTCTCCACAAACTGTTGGCTGAAGACAATATTGATGTGTTTATTGATTCAGGTGAATTTTTCATATGTTAAATGCAGTTAGTGTCTTGGTTTTCTCAACATTATATGAGAAAGAAATAGTATTATATCAAATACTCGTTTTGAGAGTCAAATGATAACTGTAATGCATAGAATTCATTCAACACTTGTTTGGGGTTTAGTAAATATTATTAATCATTCTCATGTTTATTTCATAAAATAATGAAAGTGAATAAACCAGCATAGTATCAAACTGCTAAAGTATCTGCAACTTTCTTAAGCAAGATGTAGCATTGTTAAAATGCCACAATTTATAGAACCACAAGGATTAGGTATAGAGTAAGAAACCAGAGGAGAAATATAGATCTTCCTAAAAAGGGGGGGAAAATCTATGGATTACCAAGGGCAAGGATGGAATGGGGGGATCAAATAGGAGGAGGACAAGAGAGGGAATATGGTGAAAAACAGCTAAAATTAAGGGCCATTTGAATGGGACCCTTATTCAGCCCCATTAGACACTTCCTTATACATACATATATGAAGGCAATCTAAAGGATATCCCCAAATAATGGGAGAGGTTGAGCCCCAGATGGATATTTCTTGTCACCAAATGAAACTTCCAGTATGGTAAAAGGGTTTTATTTAATTGAGTTGCTGTCCAAAGGGATGTTATGGGATTACCCAAACAACTTAGGCTGTTACCAAGGTTGTGCTCCACAAACTGTCTGCTAAAGACAGAACCTACACAACTCACCAAAAACACAGATCAGTTAGGCTGGTGCCATCCTAGAGCCTTTACCCCTAAGGGCTAATAGATTCTTGGTAGAGGATGTTACTCTGCACTCTACCAAAGAAAATGATAAACTCAACTCTGCTACAAACCTTTCAATCTATAATAGTATCCTACCTGCAAAGTATGCTAGTGCAATGGTGGAACAAAGCCTGAGGGAGTAGCCAATCAAACTATGATTTGATTTAAGGCTCACTCCATGAGATGAGACCATGAGATGGTTAGGAAGCATAACCAACACTGCTTCAGTGACCAAGAAACTGAGATTAGCTAGCCTAGACATCTGGGGTAAAACCGAATACTACTGTTCTACTAAACAAATGTAGCAACAAAATGACTCCTAATGACATTCTGCTATACTCATAGATCAGTGTCTTGCCCAGACATCATAAGAGAAGTTTCTTCTTGCAGTAGATGGGAATAAATACAGAAACCCAGAGTCAGACAATATGCACAGAGTGAGAAGAAACCTTGGAACACTCAGCCCTAAAGGAAGCTCTTCATCAAATCCTTCCCCTCTGAGCTCAAAAAACTCTGAGGAAGAAGAAGCAGAAAGAGTGTAAAAACCAGAAAAGATGGAGGTCACGAAGGTATCCAGTCACAATAGGACTGATACATATAACTCATAATGCACCATGTCTGTACAAGTCTGTGCTAGTTAGGGTCCTGGAGATAAAAGAAATGGACACGTACCTGCATCCCCAACCTGGAAGCTACCTCCAACTGAAAACCACTTGCAAATGAAAAAAATAGTTTTTTCCAACAGAATCTCACTGGGGTAACATACTATCCTTAGATAGGCTGTGTGTTCAGCAGTAGATGGCCAACAGAAATGAACTCAATGGCATCCTTAGAGGCTCTTTGTCCCAGGACTTGTTTTTTTCTTTCTTTCTTTTTCTTTTAAACTTATTTTTTGTTTTTATTTTTAAATTTTATTAATTCATTTATTCAGCTATTTATTCATTCTCTCTCTCTTTTTCTCTTTCTCTCTCATTTTTATCTTGTAAGTAAGCCCTCCCCATACTTATCATGGCTTCTAGATTTGTGTTCTTATAGAACTCCCCCGAGTTCTATAATGCAAAAAAGTGAGTATCTGTGATGATATCTGTTTCTTGAGACTTTTTCTGGGCCCTTTTCCTTCTGTTAGTTTATTTTCTCCCATTCCTATGTGTTTGTTTTTGGTTTATCTCATTATATTATACTGCATTTTATCATCGTATGTTAGAAGTCCAATTGTTTTCTAATGAGAGACAGAAAGGAGGTAAATGTGGATGGGAGAGGAAATGGAGAGGAACTAGGAAATGTAGAGGGAGAGGAAACCATAATAAGAAAAAATATTTTCTATAAAAGAAAAAAAGATTACGAGCATTGTCACCTATAGGTAGAGATGGGGGTTTTCCTTACTGAAAATTAATAGTTTCTTTGCCGGTCATCATAAGAGAAAAGAATATGGAAGAGAAAATTGGGACTTAAGAAAATGGGGTCCGATAGGAAGTAAAGGTACATCCAATGTCTGTCAATCCCAACTCTCTGTCAATTGGTCCTTGTATGTAACAAGCAGGATCCACGTGTGAGAACATATTAAACCCCACCCAGCTCAGGTGGTTCTTGGATGACCACTAGATTTGGTTAATCCACTGTAGTCAGACATTGCTTTGTCATTTCACTTAGGGTACCAAACAAGTACTCACATTTTGTATGTGTTTCTCTTCATGTGCTGGATGAGTAATACAGTCCCCTGCTGATGAAAAAGATGCAATGGATAATGGTGTTCACAGAACCCATGAGTTATTAAATAAAAACTCCAGTGCCAGAGGCGAATTGTTGGTCAAGGACCTGGAAGTCCTAGAAGTCTCCCTAACATTACTAGATGCTACCATTGCTCTGGACTGGCCACAAGAACAAGATGGTGAGACACTGCCGCTAATGGCACACATATGTTCCAGGACATGGAGAAATCAGGCTGGACCTGACCTACATACTTCCACCTTACTGTCTAGTACCCAAAGGTGCTATGAAAGCTCCTGGGTCAGAAAAGTTGTCATCAGTCATATCTAGATATGAATCTTATGAGCTACATAACCACCTGCCAGGCATGAAGCACTCATGGGTATTATGGCGTTGTGACCGTTATGGGGTCATGGTGTGACCAATCACTTTCTGATTGGTTCTGATGCCTTCTTCACTGGAGAGAATTCATGACTGATCTTGTCAACTACTCATCCAGCACATGAAGAGAAACATATACAAAATGTGAGTACTTGTTTGGCACCCTAAATGAAATGACAAAGATCAAAAGCCCAAGACTAGGCAGTTCATAGACCCTAGATGGATTTGCTGCTGATTTGCTAACTGCACGTAGTGCCATATTTCTTTCTCAATATTTGTTTTTATGCCCATACATTATTGCTGCTCTCTGCTTTGGTCAGAGAAGCCTCTCAGCATTTGTCAGTTGTTAGTGCAGAAACTGATGTGACTATTGAGCTCTCAGACCTAAGTGAGACTGCCCACTTCAAGGTTCTGGGAACACAGTGGAAGAGGGGTTGAAAACAGAACACCAATAGCTTATGCTCTAATATCAAGAATTGACAAATGGGATCTCATAAAATTACAAAGTTTCTGTAAGGCAAAGGACACCGTCAAAAGGACAAAATGTCAACCAACAGACTGGGAAAGGATCTTCACCAACCCTACATCAGATAGAGGGCTAATATCCAATATATATAAAGAACTCAAGAAGTTAGACTCCAGAAAACCCAATAACCCTATTAAAAAATGGAGTACAGAGTTAAACAAAGAATTTTCACCTGAAGAACTTCGGATGGCGGAGAAGCATCTTAAAAAATGCTCAACTTCATTAGTCATTAGGGAAACGCAAATCAAAACAACCCTAAGATTTCACCTTACACCAGTCAGAATGGCTAAGATTAAAAATTCAGGAGACAGCAGATGTTGGCGAGGATGTGGAGAAAGAGGAACACTCCTCCACTGCTGGTGGGGTTGCAAATTGGTACAACCACTCTGGAAATCAGTCTGGCGGTTCCTCAGAAAACTGGGCACCTCACTTCCAGAAGATCCTGCTATACCACTCCTGGGCATATACCCAGAGGATTCCCCAGCATGTAATAAGGATACATGTTCCACTATGTTCATAGCAGCCCTATTTATAATTGCCAGAAGCTGGAAAGAACCCAGGTATCCCTCAACAAAGAGTGGATGCAAAAAAATGTGGTATATCTACACAATGGAGTACTATTCAGCCATTAGAAACAATGAATTCAGGAAATTCTTAGGCAAAGGGATGGAGCTGGAGAACATCATACTAAGTGAGGTAACCCAAACTCAAAAGATGAATCATGGTATGCACTCACTAATAAGTGGATATTAACCTAGAAAACTGGAATACCAAAAACATAATTCACACATCAAATGAGGTACAAGAAGAACGGTGGAGTGGCCCCTTGTTCTGGAAAGACTCAGTGAAGCAGTATAGGACAAAACCAGAACGGGGAAGTGGGAAGGGGAGGGTGGGAGGACAGGGGGAGGGAAGGGGGCTGATGGGACTTTCGGGGAGTGGGGGTCCAGAAAAGGGGAAATCATTTGAAATGTAAATAAAAGTATATCGAATTAAAAAAAAAGAGTGTAAGAGTTGGAAGATAGGAAGGACTGTATGAAGGGCTGACTTCTAAATGTAGCATAGTCACTGTACCTGTGAACTCTCAGCAGCCGTGTTTACCTGGACAAGACCTATCCAAGATGCTGCAGAGATTCATAAGGTCCCGCCTGTTCGTGGCATTAATGAATGTTAAGGCGTGCCATTAGTAAGCATACCATTAGTAAGCTGCCTGTGGTTCAGCGAATGACCCCTCATCTATGCACAGGAAAGTAACCCTAATTAAAGTCAGTGAGTTGCAACAATGAAGCGAATAAATAAACAAAAAAGCATGAAAAGTAGAGGGTGGATTTGGTAAAAAGAAGTGGGTGAAGAGGAGAGGGTGGAGCGTGAATGAGGTTGATCATGACGACAATTACCAAACCATGTTACTTCTGCGTGCGGAAACTGTCAAATGATAATGAAAAAATAAAATGAACCATTTAAATTGACTCCTTTTGTTTATTTATGGACTTATATTTTATTATTTATTAATAAATTAATTGAATATATGTATATTTCAAATAAAAGATTTATGTTATCACTTGCTAAAATATGAATTGTTAATATCAACTTATATGAAATGTTTAACATAGCAAAGTATTTTAATCATATATATTCATGCTTATAAATATAGTTACTATGAAGGAAAATTGGTTGATAGTAGTAGAAACTATCTGGACTTCTGAACTTGGAGAATATCATTACTGCAGTTTCTTTATAGACCACCCAAAAAGATTTTCTTAGCATTCAACAAGCATTTATTGAGTTCTAGACATATAAATCTTACATTTGCTACAAAATCTTATAAAAAAGTTTCTGCCTCTGAGAAGATAGACAAACATTACATATTCCTACCCTCACATATTCCAGATCTGAAGCCAAAAAAGCTAACAACCTAGAAATGCCAAATGGGTACAACTAAAATATGTTCAAACTTTGCATGCTTATATAATCTATAAGTGCCAAATGGGTACAGTTGAAATATGTTCAAGTTTCATATGCTTATATAATCTTGGTCTTCAATGTACTGAGTTAGAAAACCTTGAGTGTAAGTCCACCCTTAGTTATATATTAATATAATGTTGTGGGGCTGATCTTGGCAATATAACAATATCCTGTGTCTAAACAAAACGAAATACTTATGAAAAGCCTGTTGGCTCTGTCTGAAAGATCAGGAAGCAATATGTACACAATGGCCATATACTGTGACCAAATGTCACAGAAAACTGGCTGTGTTTCACACATCAAGAAAGAACAGATCACTGGGTACCTTCCTTTCAAGACTGCCACAGAAAACCTGCACACAGTCTCATTCCTGTGCTTTGCTTGTATTGTGTCAGAAAGAGTAGAGTTCAGCACTGGGGCTTCCATGTTATTGAGGGACTACTAATTTTCCCTACCCTGTGTAAAAACCACAATACGATCTTGTACTCTCATTCCCACCATAAAGCATTCAAGTATCCCTCCTCCCTCCAATGGGGTGATGTGGAATTTTGTTGCTAGCCAGTAATGAGAAGCATCTATGTACCAAACAGTGCAAGTACAGACTTTCACAGACCATAAATACTATATTCTTGAGATCCTAAGGTAGTTTTTGTGAAGTTCCAGGGGTCCCCATCTGTTCTCTCCCTAAAGTGTCCCAGGAGGCTTGCTTCAACTGTAATAATACAGGAAATTTCAAAAATGAAGCCTTGGAAAAGATATGCCAAGCAAACATTTATCAAAGAAAGCAGATAATGATATATGTTAAAGTAAAATTTGCAGCAGAAATATCTAAGACAGACAAAGGGAGGAAAAGAACAGGATGGGAAGTGAGATATGGTGATGCACAGCATGTCCTTACCAAACCACAGAGGCCAGAAGCTCCCTGTGATAACTGAGAAGAGGAAACAGAAGTCACAGCTGCACCTGGAAACTACAGCACCCCCTCTCAACAACCGATCAGAGTGGTAGACGGGTTATCTGTTGAATCACAGAGAGACTCGGCAACACTGTCAACTACAGAATCCATTGTCCCCAGAAATAACTCTCTGCCTAATGACAGAAAAATGCAGTGTTCAAATCTTCACAAAAACACAGTGCCTTGTGAAAAGGGCACGGGTGTGCGGTTAGTGAAGAGATGGCGCAGCAGTTGAGAGCACTGGCTGCTCTTCCAGGGGATCAGGGCCTGTGACTCCAGTCCAAGGGATCTGATGCTCATCGCTGGACTCCACAGGCACAGGCCATGTAAGTGGTGAACACTCATACAGACAGACAAAACGCCCATACAACACAGTAAAATAAACTTACAATTTAAAAAGACTCATCAAACTTAAAAGAATTGGGTCACAGTAGTCTAGGACCACAAAGAATTAAACTAAAACTCAAAAAGATAACAGGAAATTCTCTTTCCACTTAAAAGCCAGACAGCATAGAGCCAAATAATGTATTGAAATCAATGCCAATGGAGATGGCACATGTCAAACCTTGTGCGATTCAACTGAGTTAAAGAGAGGAGGCCTTAGCATTGGTGACTTATTTTAGAAGTGCAAAGCCTCAGATCAGTAGGCCCCTAGCTTAAGAACATTTGAAAAGAAACAATAGAAAAAAATCATAGAAGTAAATAAAAGATTGAAAACTGCAACGAAAAGATGAAAAGAGCTTATCACGGGGGAGAATGAAACGAGACCGTTGTTAAAAACCCTCCAGATATTGTAACTATAAATAAACAAAGTTTATACACAACTGACTTACACAATTCTACCATTTAGGTAAAGTGAATCAGTTCTTCCAGCACCCTTATGTACCTACCTCGCTCAATATGAAATAGGTGATTTGGCCAGTCCTCTTCCTATTAAAAATTCCTCCTGGTAGCATCCCTCCCAGGCCCCGCCCAACAGTTACCCTTGCAACAGACATGTAGGCCAGGCTTGCTATAAAAGGGACCGTTTGGCCTCTCTTCACACTCTCTGACCTTTTCCTCTGACTCTTCTCTCTCTGACACTTTTCTCCCTCTCCCTCTCCCTCCCAGCCATGTGTTCCTGGCTGGCCTCTCCATTTCCGGCTCTGCTCCTGCTCCTCCTCTCCTTCTCACTGCTCTCTCTCCTCCTCTTTCTCTGCCTCTACTTCCTTCTCAACTCTGCTTCCCAAGCCCCCAAGTAGAGTCTATTCTACACTGTACCGGTCTCATGGCTGCCACCTTGGCGAGGAGGATATCTTAGCCTGGGCACACTGAGGTGCCCCTCTCACCATACCATACTGCACTCTACAAAACATAGCCTTGGTTTTACAAAACACACCACCCCCAATGGAAGTAAAGTGGAGAATGATAACAGATACCCCGACACAGATATCTAGCCTTCACCTATGCATGCATCGGAATATGAGAGTCCCAAAATACATATGCCACCCTCCCACCCAGGATTGCTTGATATCCACGGACATTCACGAATGATGTTCTAGCTAAAATGTTTAAGGTTGGAGGGAATCCATTACAAGTAGATTTGTAAGGTCGGTTGTGGTGTACTATTTTTCTGAGAAAGCTTTTGGAAGAGTCACCCGCTTGCAGAGCGGCAAGAGACATCAGGAGCAAATGAGATGCATTGCAGGGTGATGCAGGCATGCGCAGGAACCTAAGGACAAAAAGCAGAAAACTAAATCCAAAGAAATGTGTAGCTTGGTACTTTAGGATACTAACAAAACAGCAGGTTCTAAGACTCATTGGGAAAGAAGGATTGGGAAAGAGGCAACAACACAATCTGTGATGTATGCCTCAAAGAAAAATTGCCATCTTCCAGTAGGATCGTCCTATCTAGCTCTGCAAGCAGAATGCATTAGAATCGGAAGTGGGATTATATTTTAATATAAACTCTTGGGCTGTCCTCCAATATTCACACAGTCTAAAAGTATAATATGTAAGTGTACAGCCCATAAGTTTATCAACTTATTCATCAACACTTTCAGACATGGAGTAGAGCACCACCTGGCCACACTTAGCTCTCTTAACTTTTTTACTCTCCTCCCACATCAACCAACTGCCACCCCTCCCCGCACCTGGATTTTAGAATTTCAAGACCAATCAGGTGCTGTGCCCAAAGTCCCCATAAACACATTCATACTGCTAGGGTCTCTGGCTTGCAGCTGCTCCTGTGAAGAGCTGAGGGCCAACCATTGATCTCACAAAGAACTGGAACCCTCTGCCTCCCTGACCAAGCAGATGCAACCTCACTACAGGCACATGTCAGAGGCGCTATAGTGGCCAAGCCTGCAGCATTTTACTGTGGCTCCTTTCCTCTCCCTGGGAAACCTTTAAGACAGATTTGCTGCTCTGCCTGGCCATGCTGAAGCCTCTCATCAGAGCCCCAGTATGACCTGAAGTGTTAATTACTTACTCTCAAAGACAATTCACCTCCGTGGCTCTCTGCTCCCTCTCTTCTCCATCCACATAGCATAGGGCATAGTAAATTGTATATGAGTTCGTTTTGTAAACACTGTTTTACATCACAAAAAAGTAAAGGGGTATGGTAATCCTATGTATCAGTCTGGAATAGCATAAAGATTTAGGCATGAGTTAAATCTGTGATGGAGAAATCAGACAGACAAGAGTACCTAACTCCATGCCTCGATTTTCTTCATTAAGAGTAAGAATGAAGTACCTGAAAGATGTGTATAGATCAATGTTTACGCTTATCGTAACTATGTAATTTGCTTAACATATTCTGGCATAGAGGACGAGATACATAGATTCAACAGTTTTATATCTGAGCAAAGGATGAGGGAAATACTGCTTAACATTTGAAGTGTGCTAATTAGAAACATAAATGCGTGGTAGAGCTGCTGAGTGCAAAAAATCTGAGGCACAAGTCCCAAGCTACCAGAAATGTCATCTATATTTATCTTAGACTAACAAAGGTTTTATTTATTAGGGTAACGATTGTATGATGCCTGCTTCAAGGGTCAAATGAGCGGTATTTAAAATATGTTGACCAGCTCCAGACAGAACAAGGGCACTCCAGTTCCTGCAAAGAACTGGAAAACGATTGCTTTAGAGAATCAGTATTGGCTCTGACTTAGTTACTTTCCTATTGCTGTGGCAAAACACCCTGATGGAAGAAAGCAACTTAAAGGAAAAGGTGTTTATTCTGGCGCTCAGCTCAAAAATTCAGTCTCTTGTGCCAAGTGAGTCAAGCCAGAGGCTTGAGGCAAGTGGCCACCTTGCATTCACAATCTGGAAGAAAGCAGCATGAGTGCATGCTGTTGTTCAGATTCCCTGCTCCACTGATGGAGTCCAGGATCCTGGACATCCATCTACAGGATGCTACCAGCCAGAGTGGATAGGCCTGCCCATCTCAGTGCAGGGAGGAGAATCCTCACAGTCACACTCACAACCCCATCTCCCAGGTAAATTTAGGTCTTTAACTATTAAAACTAACCATCACATTCTCTGTATGTGACTCTCCATCTCAGCGGCTGAGTCAAAGAAATTCTGTTGTCTAACCACTGTAGTACCGAAACCCAGAGTAAATGTAGCTGCACAGATCACAAGAATCACTCGTGCATGGTACTGTCTGAGAGCTTCCAAACAGCTGGATACTGTCAAGTTGACCCAAGGGCCGCAAGACCGTTTTCACCCTGATGGCAAAAATTAAAAATAAAATATTTTGCACATGTAAAATTTGATATGTCCTTTCTGAATTGTACTAGGCCAGTACATTTATAGTGTAAGTGAACAACAGTAAGCCATCTACTTCCAAGGACTGAGGGTTATCAATATCCACAAAGATTCCAGTATCCATGAAAGAGCAAATGAATTCTTAACACTTTGCAACAAAAAGTTATGTTCTCTGGAAAGTTTTTGGCATAATGTTTTTTTCACATGGTATTTTAAAATAATATATCTTACTTATCCTTTGGCATTCTCTCTCTCTCTCTCTCTCTCACTCACTCACACACACACACACATTAGTGGATCTGATCACATCTAATTCAAGAATTAAATTATTCTTCTTCACTAAGTTGTTTAATAAATAGGGGTGTTGGAATACGACCAAACAGGCCTATGATGTATATTATAATCACATAAAAGCATGCAAGCCAACAAAAAAAACATACAATTCTAGAGGCTACTTGTCATATGAATGGAATATATAATAGTTAAACTGAACTACCTATAGTTTAATGATAACTTAGCAATGAATACCATTTTTCCTAGTAAGAATGGAATGTTCTAGGTAACAAAAATTAAAATTTCATTTGTCTATGTTCAATGGAGTTAAACACTTATTTAACTTTAAAGCCTATATTATGAAATTAACTTGCTAAACATTATTTTAAAAGGAGAATATCAACTTGATAAATAAATACTAAAAAGGAAATTTTTTCCCTTTTCAAAATATTATTTCTATACAAAAAAATTTTGCTGAGGTATATAATGTGAAAATTCAGGTGGTCAAATTAATAAATAATAGAAACAGTATCAGTCCAGGAATTGGATTATATATTATCATCTAGCATTAATCATGCATTGCCATAAAGCATTCCTTGAAATATTTTTGCCACTCTTTCCTGACCATGATGTTTCCTTCTTGTTTTTTTTAACAGCACATGACCAGTGTGTGACACTTCTCATTATAAAAGTAATTGTGTATATAATAAGAGTATTATCATTTTTTGTTAATAGAAAGTAAATGCAGTCACTAATGTGGTAGATCAGTTGATAAAAGTACTTGTCATACAGTTCCAATAAACCTGGCTTTTATCCCAAGAACCCACACTAAGATAGGAGAAAACAGACTCACAACATGCAGGCATAGGCACACACACACACACACACACACACACACACACACACACACACACAGCACTATGGTAAAAATCCAAAGAGAACATAACTTACTTAGCCTGGATATCTCATGGTATCTCTTAAAATCAAAAAGTTAGTTTAGGATCATTTCTCATTCTATAGGAAGGTTCATTCACAATAAAGAAAAGAAAACATAATAGACAAATTGTTCTTTAAATGTTCTTAAGAAAATTAAAGGTTTAGACATTCATGTTATTCACCTTAAAAATCAAAATGGTCTTGTAATGACTTCAAAACTAATACAACTTCATTTCAAAAGTTTTTGGGGAAAAGCTATTTGAATGTGCCTTAAACTTTTCCTGATGGCAACCGTGTTTTGTTGTTATTGTTATTGTTGTTACTATTGTTGTTAGGCACATGGATCTGCGGTTAAAATCCATACATCAATCCTGGGAAGATGCTCATTCCTAACTGACTCAAATGCTGTGTCACTATAACCGACACTTGAACCTGAAGAAAAATATTCTTTCTTGTTAACTATCCTTTCTAAGAATTAGAAATTCTAAATACATGGGTTAGCAGATAATAGAAATGTGAAAATTTCTAATTGATTGAGTACATATGGAGGGGCCCATGGCTCCAGATGCATATGCAGCAGAGGATGGCCTCGTGGGACATCAAAGGGAGGAGAGGCTCTTAGTCCTGAGAAGGCTGGATGCCCCAGTATAGGGGAATGTCAGGACAGGGAAGTGGGAGTGGTGGATTGGTAAACAGGGAGAGAGAGAACTGGTTAGGGGATTTTCCGGAGGGGGGGGGCAGGAAAGGGGACAACATTTGAAATGTAAATAAAGAATATATCTAATAAAAACAATTACCAAGAAAAGGTATTTTCCAAATAGTGATAATTATCTTGGGAAAGCTGTACATATTTTATTATATAACTTTGATTAAAACCTCAACTTTTATACTTAAAATATGTATTGGAATTAAACCAAATTAGACTGAGTAAACATTTGAAATCTTGAACTTTGGGCACGGAAGTGCTTTCTCGCTTACACACTGACTTGCTCATGATAAATCAATACCAGGCAGATTCAGCCAGTGTCAACAAATCGAGAAGCATGGCTACTGCTCTTGAGACAAGACTCTTCACATTTCCTCTCACAATTTTATTCCATGGCAGATAATTGGCCAAGAACTTGTACCTGCAGAAAAAAAAATTGTGCAGTTCCTAGTGCACAGTTCCTAAATTGCGCAGAGCTAACGGAGTCATGCGTTTCCTGGCTTTTGTAAATGCAGCAGCTAATAAGATGAAAGTGTATTTATCTTGTTCCTCACTGTTCCCTGATGCCCATAAGATGAAGGCTGCACGTGACTTAAGAACACACATGGGGTAGCTCGAGAAATCAGTTGTCAGCACTCCATTTGGCTGCATTTTATTTCACAGTCAAGGTTGATATTTAACAACATATAAGTGAGAAATTTTCAAGTGTGACTACCCCAGCATAGATGTAAATAACATCTACATTTGGCACATCTCCACTTAAGTAAACAGCATTAAAAGTACTGGCAGTAATTTTCTTTTATAGCTTCTGGAACAAAAAGAAAAAAAAAAACCTAAATTACTTCTCCCCAAGCTTTTTTGCTTGTTGTAATGCACCTGCTTTACAGCTTTTTTCTAAATTATAAGACCTGTTTAAGATAAACTTTAGGAAGAAATGTATTCCACTCAAGCACACACACACATGCACACACATGCACACTCAGAGAGGCACACACACATGCGCATGCACATGTGCACACACACACACACAGGCACTAGACTTCTAAGGTTCATATGCTTTTATTCTTATTTTAAATGTATATCTAATCATATTAAAGTACAGCTTCATATTGCACAAAAGTATAAAGCCTCTAGTATTAGCAAATGGGAAGCAAACATCGTTCCAAAGTTTTTAAAGGGAAAAAAAATCAAACATCACTCAAATAAAAAAAATGTTTTTTACAAATTTATTCCAAAGTAGAACTTTGTACATTGTCATATATATATATATAAATCCTAGTATGTTTTTAAACTGAATTAAACATTTAAAGTGGGCAAATTCTATCTCATAGTCATTTGTTCTCAACTATATACTAGGCTCACAGAAAAAATTAATATTTATTTAATAATTATTGATTTCTTAGTCCTTCCTTTTTAGTGTCTTGTGACTAGAGATTGCCTGACTCCCAAGAACAATTATGCATCCCGGAATTTTAGCAGGACACATACATGTGGGTAAATTCTGTCTTAAGATTTAAGTAAGAGCCCTTAATAAGCCTTTGCAAGTATAAGCTCATATAGAAAACTACTTTCTGGTTTTCTTGAGCTTGATTTTTTTAATGTGACTTGGCCATGTGTCATTAAATGTTATATAATTTTGATCATTTTCATTTGCTATAAACCAATATCAATGTTGAAAATTCATAGTAAAAAGAAAAAACTTTGGGCATAAATATATATAATCTGTGAAATGTAAGTAGATGTAATGAATATCATTCTATAATTTCCAATTCTATAATTTTTCTCTAATTTTACTGCCACAGCCCTGGTTGATTAAATTTAGGTAGAAAAATATTAAGCTCAGTTATCCATAAAGTAAGATGTATGTGGGTGCTAAAATAGAATTTTACCATCTGAACTCTAATACACATATTAAATCCATTAAAATGTCTATCCATATGTGAAATAATTTACTAAAAAATCATGATTCAATCTACTCATTCAACCAGTTCTAGAGTGAATTCTCCCACCTCAAAGCCCTCATACTGTAACAAAATGAGTAATAATATATTAAAAGGCGTCTTCTTATCTGTCATATGAATTACTTGGCCTGAACAGGCAAACTGCTGTTAGTGCATTATGAGATGTCTTGACTTCCATGTGAGGCCAATCGTGCTAAGATTCCTCACTGAAACTCTTTAAGGGGCAGAACAAGGGTCAACTTTACTCTAAGTTTAATACCTACAGATATATTAGCAGATAACTGACTTCGAACAATGGCAATCATATTAATAATAACTATTATTATCTCACAAATGATTTCCAGGGATTAAATAATGAAAAATATAAGACTGGACTAAATTAAATAAGTATTTATACATGAGTACCTATATTCAACCGGTATTAAAGTTGTATGTAGAAAAGCATATATAAAGTATATATACTTCATTATATTCATATAGAAAGTATTATTTAGTATACTTCACTATATATGTATAATACACTTCACTACATATTTCTATATACATATTTATATTTTTTCATATTTTTCTAAATGAGCTTACATTTGTAAAGATATATTAAGGTCTCTTAAAGTCTAAGATAGAGTTTTTTCCCATGTATATGTGTTCTGCTAAAATTCTGGGGTGCATAATGTGCTTGAGAGTCAGGCAATCTGACACTAGACATAGACACTAAAAATGAAGGACTTGGAAATCAATAGTTATTAAATAAATAATTTCTTTGCAATAAGCCACTTTCTTAAACCAAGTGTTTGTCCCTCACACTGTGCACAGTCTTGCATTACTTCTTTCTACCCACAATGTGCTGAAGTATCTGCTGCTTGTCTTAGACGATGCTTGGTTTTACTTGTCTAGTTTGGTTTGGGGTTCCTTTTGCTTTTTGTTTTATAAGCCCCACTTCTACAGGTATCTCCCACACTGATGCTCTTTGCAACTCATATGATATTGAGTATAACACACCAGGCCTGTTATCTCTGACCTTTCTTGTGTCTCTGAAATTCATTTCTGTCTGCCTAGGGGTTTTTTTGTAGCCACTGTTTTATAAAGGCTTCAAACTCATTGGGCTGTATCCTCCAACCACTACCTGTGCAGCTAGTTAAAAAGCTCTTAACATCCTCTTTGTGCTACCAGGACCTCAGAAACCCAGAAGATTCAAAATGACCACAAAATCCTGTTTTAATGCTTCTCTTAGCTCCCAGATGTTGGCCTCTTTCAAATCCACTCAGTGTAACTCTACCAGAATGCATGTTTGTCTTAAACATTCCTGGTATTCTTGACTTTTTTTCCTATAGTTTTTTTTTTTAAGTATGTAATCAGAAAAAAATGGTTTTCCTACAGGGTCATAGCTATGACAACACTGAAGCAACAGATACTTGCTTCCTCATGACTGTTGGACTAAAAGTCCACAATACCTTTATGACTAATTCAGATTCTGGTGAGGACACTCTTCCCAGCTTACTTACTTTACTGCTGCCTTCTCACACCAGTTTTATGTGCTCAATTGCTAATGCATATCTGTAAACAGACAGAGACAGAGCGAAGGAACAGACAGAAAGCACAAAGATGTCTGCTGTCTTTTCCTTATAGGGATATATTAAGTCACCGGATCAGTGGCCCACCATTAAGACCTTAGTGAGCCCACATAGAAACTCAGCATCTTTTGTATAATTAAAAAGCATTTTAAATACAATCACAAGTAACTACGACAGAGACCCTGTCCTCACCCACCTCTGCTACCGGCATCTCCCTGATTAGACCACATTTGGACTGTGAAAATTGGATATCTTTCTAATAAACAACTGTCTCTCGTTCTAAAAATTTGAGTCTTCCCTAATCATCTTCGCTTTAGGCTGCAAATTCAGAAACACCATCACTCTGTGACCACACTCTGACAAGGACCCTGAGAATTATTTTATCCTAACGCACACTTTTATACTGCAGTTAAAAAAAAAACACCAAAACCACCTTGTTTTAAAAAGCACCTGTCTCCTTTTTTCAGCATATGGATGCTTGAGGACCAAAAAATACTTCATGTATTTTGTAGGAGAAGAAATAAAGGAATAAATGAAGACACAATTTTAAGAAATAATTTCCATGATTTCAACATATTTTTGCAGAAACAACAAACATTATAATGGGCATAATATTCAAAACATACTCTGTAAATTTATTTTTAATCCCAAGAGTAAAAAAACTTTTTCTTAACATTTAACAAGTGCTGTAAGAAACACTTTATACTTTATATTAATGGATTTAGTTAGACTGAACTAAGCCTTGACTTCTGCAAATGTGTGTGTTGTTTCCTCAACATTTTTCTCCTTCACCAAGACTAAAAATAAATGTCTTACACTATCTAAATTGTCTGAAGAAAAATTCTTCACATTTTTAACTAAGTTTTGCTCATTCTCTTTAGTATCTCCAGCATATAAGCCATAAAAGAGAAAAAGGGGTTATAAGTTGAACTTCCTTAAAAGTTAAAACCTTTTTCTTCAAAGGAAGACAGAAATGAATAGGTAAATTATAAAGAGATAATATCTATATGTTTGTATATTAAATAGCCAGAATATGTAAAAACTCCTATAGTGCAATAACAAAAAACAATTCAGTAAGAAGATTGACAAATGATATGAAGGGACATTTTATTGAAGAAGAAAAAATACATTGCTAATCAGCACAACATGAAGGGACGGACCATCATTATCATCATTAAGAAATTCAAATTAAAACTAAAGGCGATATAATAGATAGCATAAAGCTTTGGCGAAGATGAAGTAAAATTGGTTCTTCATGCATAACTAGTGGAACATTACCCAAAATATCTCCAAATGTAAAACAACCTGAGTTTATTAAATAAGGCAAACACATTGCATTCCACAAAATAAAATACTGTTAGGAACAAAAGGAAACAAAACACAGATACATTTTTACAATGTGGAGGAACCACAAAAATACGATAGTGACGTGAAGTTACTGTGTGCAATAGAGGAGCTCATGCATGCTTCATATATGACCTGTTTATGGAAGGCAAATAGTCAGACAAAAAGCCTCCCCATGGTTGTCTCAGACTGGAAATATATGTGGGATTCCTGGGAAAACCATTCAAGTTAGCTCTTTGGGGTGGTCACTTAACTATGTGATAGGGGTGCAGTTCTTGACTGACTTGTATACTCTAACATGGGTCCTATAGAATGCAAATTATACCCCAAGGAAGCTGAAAGAAAAATCTAATGGAAAGAGTGCCCCCCCGCCCCCCGCCGCCAAATTAAAGCCTGAATGCCTGAAGGAAATAGATGTTTTGGTAAAAACTCAAGAACAGAACACAAAAGACAAAGGATGTGGGAAATTGTATGTTTAGTAACCCTTACCGACAAGCGGTTTAGCCAAACTGATATGTGTTACAGAAGCTTCGCAGAAATATGAAGAGAATTCCAAGAAAGCTTTAATGAGACTAGTCTACATATTTGGCATAGCTGGGGGAAAGACCAATAGGACAGAAACTTAACTAATGGCGTAGAGAAACAATGTGGGGATTGATTACTGACTGAAATTTCTATTTTGAGAGAGAAAAAATGGAACTCCATGGGAAGATGTTTACAGAGAAGTGACATATTCTAATGCACATATCAGACACATGACTCAGGATACAGGATGGAAGACAGACTTTAGGCTTCTAAGGAAGCGATCAGGAAGGTAGGTTGGATGGAAATTTGGATAATCCTGGCACAAAATTCTGAAGGTTTAAACGAAGACAATAATTCAATATAGTGCAAAGAGATAAGACTGGATACAGCAGAGGGGAGAGGGTCGTCATCAACATTTCTCCCTTTAAAAGTTCATTTACACTTTTGTGAAAATTAGATAAAACATAAAAATAATACAAAAATACAAAAAATAAAAACGGTAATTTTTCTTGTAGTGCTATGAATAGTTTCATGGCTCCAGTTACCAAAATGCTAACCACATGCATATAATTTTATAAAGTGAACACTAAGTCCTTAAAAATTAGAAGGATTGAAATGCACTGAGTATTTGCCAAAATTTTTAATAACTACAAGAAAACCAACATGGTGGCCTATATCAAACAGTGGTAATGTTAGCCAAAAAAAAAAAAAAAAAAAAAAAAAAAAAGAGTAATAGTCAAAAAATATTTCCTAAATGCTATGTAGAGATCTCACTTCTCCATGAACAGATGGGAACAGTATTGCCCCAGTAAGGTCCCTGAGAATATGTGATTCAGATATGCTAATGTCTAATTACTTATAATTGAGAAGGACTTCCCTTCTAATCTTAATAAATATAACATTGTGTCATTGATACAGTGAGAAAGTTCAGGTTATGTTGAAGGTTACATTTTCTAAAGAACATCAAGATAGTAGAAATTTCAGCAATTAGGCATACATCTTATTGTGCTCTACACCCAGCAGAGGCAGATGAGGACAGGGCCTCTGTTGTAGTTACTTAGCAACTAAGGCTAAGGGGCTTCCATTTTGACAATCTGCAAGGCTAGAACATGGCAAATTCTGCACTGGTTATTAAAACATATATTCCTAAATGACACTCCCTACAGCTCATATAGTTACCCATATAACTAAGTCATAGTATCGCAAGAGGGCAAGAAAAGACATGCCTCCCGCATACCCAAAAGTAAAATAAATTGAGACCTTTAAATTTTTCTCATAAATGTTTCTTGATGATAAACTATCTTTCAAATAATTGAAGATGATTTGATTACACAGATCAACTTATCCATCACATGTTAAAATTATCCAGGGCTTGAACCCCAAAGAGTTCATGTGTATATGGTAAAGATAACTTTAGACTTGGTTACCCTCTAACCACTTGTTACATAGTAGACAACAGCTCTGCAAGATATCTACATAGAAAACTAGAGATTGCAGGTCATAGAAAGAAAGGACCACACCTAACCAAGTTTCTCAATTTGGTATAGTTATTCCTTTTCTAGGATGACTAAGACTAGAATTATGAATATTTTTACACATGTGATGTTGTATCCACAAGCATTAATTATAAATTTGCTTTGTGTGTCTATTACATATGTGCATATTGGGCTCTTCTGAGATATCTTTCCTAGCTGCCCTGAAAAATTAGTACTGAAATTATTTAAATTACAATCATCAGCATCACATTGCAGAGCATTTAGTGAGCATATTCAGTAATGACAATATTTATTTTCAATTATTTTTAGTTCCTACCTTTTCACAAGAATATCAATAATTAATGTTATAACAAAATCATAGTTTTGTAAAAGAAAAATAGATGAATAATCTGAATTAAAACTTGATTTATTTTAATCATGGTTACTTTATCTTTACCCATTTACAATTTTATACCGCATATGCTCTAGAATAAATATGAATATCAATAGAATAAAATGTGTATGAAGTATACATCCTGTTTTCAACGATAAGATTTTTAGCCAAGTAAATCCTGATGAGTTGGATCATAGATAGATCACTCCAGTCTTGAATAAGCTTTCTCTACAAACAAAACTGGCTTTTCAGCAATGCTTCTGAGATTTATACTTAGATTAATTAATCTGTGTTTAGATTAAACACGAATGTATTTGTCTCTTCTCCCTCACATCCCTGGACCACTTCTCTATCCAATACTCACTTTTTCATTCAATAGCTTCCTTCAAAACCCTGTATGCCTCCTTCAGTCCTTTCTTTGCTTCGTACTCCCTGTAAAGTCCTACAGTTAAAAAGCATGCCTTGGACTGCCCCAGCATTTTTTATTTTTACATTCCAGCTGTAGTCCCCCTTCAGGTTCCCCACTCCCACCATTCCCGTTCCCTGGGTCTTCAAGTCTCTAGAAGGCTAAGCACTCTTCTCCCACTGAGGCCAGACCCGGCAGTCCTCTGCTATCTCTGTGTCCGGGCTACAGACCAGCCCATGTATGCTGCCTGGTTGGTGGCTCAGCCAAAGAGCCTTACCTTTTTCAGCCTAAAGCAGAGCCCCGCTGCCCTCTGTGATGTTGTGTGCTTCCCTCATCTGTCTCCCTCTCCTCTTGCATTTGCTCCACTCTCACCTGTTCCCTAGAGCAGACAGTAACCTTTGCAAAAGGCTCTTGGATCCCTTACCCATCGCCTACAACGCAATCGTTGGCGTTTGAACTCCATGCCTTACTTTCTATACGTTCCAAGTCCAAGGATTTTTTCCTCCTACTCAAATGGGTTAAAAGTCTTCTAAAGTCCAAATGATTTTTCCCCATCTGTTGTTTCCAGATCTCTCACTTTTCACATTATCTGACTCTGCAGAAGGTCTTTCCTGACCACTTCACCTTACGGCAGCCCTGTTTACGTCAGGCCCACCACCTGGTGCTTTGTTGTCAATCACTACTGTCTTCCGTGCTTTGACCAGCATTGTCTTCCAAATCACTCCCCTCAATTGCTTTGTCTGAATCTCACTTCTGTCATCCCTGCCCCCATCCCCTACCTGAAGCAAGTTCTTTGCAGGTTTGTACTTGCTAGGTCCTCAACAAGAGTGTGAATTCTCCAGATATTTGCAGTGCCCTTTTCCTCTGTGTATTCATACCCCTGTTCCAATTTTGTTTCATCAGAGCTGTCAGGACCCAGGGGAGATACCTTGGGCCCTTGATTTAGGTTTAAGGGAAATGAAAACAGTTACATCCTACATTTTAGGAGTAGAGATGTAAGGATTTGCTTGTATGTGGGAAGAAAATTAAGGAGTGACTCCTGCCTACCCTAGTATAACACTCCTTCTGATGCACTGACTCTATCAGCATGCACTTAAATGAATACCTTTTCCAACAAAAGAGGAGCTTTGCATTTTGTTCCTAAATGTATTTTTGGCCTCTTGGGCAATAATTTCCGATAATGGATTTTTAAACTTTACACAAGGTACTCCATGCTGACATAAGCTTAGTATTTGTCTGTAGAACTTGTTTCAATGAACCTTCTCATGTAGATAACACTTTTTATTCTTTGTAATTTTACTTTGAAGTAAATTTCTGAGGATCTGGTATTTGTGCATAGTTTACACGGGAATTACCTAATTGCTACACAGAATCCCAGTGAAGTTTACCCATCACCTGGCTCCCCTTGGTTCTGCTGGTGCATACTTACATGTAACTAATTTTCATTTTGCTTTTGGCTTTTGATACAAGGTATCAGTATGCAGCCCAGGCTAGCCTCTAACTTAATATCTTCCTGCCTCCTGTCCTTGCCTCCTGAGTGTGGAATTACAGGAGTATAACACAAACTGGCTTCCCTGGAGTTCTATGAAACATTTTTATATCTTTCACCTTTAACAAGGTAAGCAAAGACTTATTGTTTAAGGACCACTTCGTTAGTAGTGCACATTCATAACATGCAAATAAGTTAAAAAAAATAAGTAACTAAATGTAAAAATCACTTATCTGGTGTCTTAGGGTTTCTATTCCTGAACAAACACCATGACCAAGAGGCAAGTTGGGGAGGAAAGGGTTTATTCCGCTTACACTTTCACGCTGCTGTTTATCACTAAAGGAAGTCAGGACTGGAACTCAAGCAGGTCAGGAAGCAGGAGCTGATGCAGAGGCCATGGAGGGATGTTTCTTACTGGCTTGCCTCCCCTGGCTTGCTCAGCCTGCTCTCTTATAGAACCCAAGACCACCAGCCCAGGGATGGCACTACCTACAAGGGGCCCTCCCTTCTTGATCACTAGTTGAGAAAATGCCCCACAGCTGGATCTCATGGAGGCACTTCCCCAACTGAAGCTCCTTTCTCTGTGATAACTCCAGCCTGTGTCAAGTTAACACACAAAACCAGCCAGTACATCTGGTATATGAATTGTTGTACATTTTTTGTTAATTTTTGCATTTTATATTTACTTGATGTTGACAAGACTTAGAACGTCAGTATATGTATATCCTGTCGACGTCATTTGCCATGGATATATCCTTTGGTTTGCAGTTTATCCTAATCTGCATCTTTGTTATTGTCATTCTACAGATTTTAAGTAGTTATTTTGCTTTTATTTGTATGAATGCTCTGCATACATTTCTATGTACCAGGTGTGTGCTTGCTGCCTGCGGAAGTTGGACCTCCTTTAGCTAAACTTACAGAGGGCGGAGCTGCCAGGTGGTTGGGAACCCAACCTGTGTTCTGTGTAAGAGCAGCACAGCCAGTGAGTGTTCTTCACCCCTGAGCCTTCTTTATAGCGCCTTAGAAAGGTACTTTTCTAAGTTCCTAGTTTAATATTTTGTAAGGCTTTTTAGGGATTTTTTTGTTAATGTCTTAATTGTTACTATTTTTTCCCCCTGTGTTCCACCTGTATTGTGTATGAAGCATTGAGATTCAAATTAGCTGGGGTTTATTTTGTTTTGTTTTGTGTTTGTTTAGAAATGGTTGATAAGGTTTTCATACCACATATAACTATTTATGTAGTGATAATCACAGTTATGATTCACAAGAGGATTTCTGTGGGCTATTCATCCGGCTGAATATGTTCACCTCTTCTCTATCTCATCCTTTAGAGTGAGGGGAATCCTCATTTTCCCTCACCACATGCTGAGGGATAGGATGATTGTTCATGCTTAACTTAGCGGGAACTCAGAGGCCTGAGTTCATGACCTACAGCTTTGCTCCACGTTAGCAGGACAAGTGTACCTTCCAAAAATGAGTCACAAGTTGTATGCTAGAATGTTCTAGCATGGTTCCTGCTACCATGGTTGGTTTTAGTTAAAAGAATTCAGTCTGGTGCCACAGAACCACACATCCCCTCATATCTGCTGTTTTCAATTTCAGCTTCTCTGTAGTCTTAAAGTAGGACAAGCTTCATACATAATGTCTAGTGAAGAGCAGACAATTAAAAGAAAGAGTCAAAATACTTTGTTCTCCAATGAAATGGAATAAAAGCCATTAAAAGAAAAAAATAGTTTAGTTAGGTCCTACAAGAATAATAAACAAATAGCCACTGAATTTAAAAGTAAATAAATTATCATTAGAATTGAGAACTAATGCTAAAGTGGTTATCCCAATTTGCAATCCTGGCAGAGCAACCCAGAGATTAAGTAAGGCAAAGAGGATCCAGTGTGGGCCCAACCTGGCTCTTTCTCAAACAAAGAAAAGAAACTGAAAAAAGAAAAAAAAAGAGAGACTGTGTGTATCTTGAGCTGAGATACAGCACAAAGTCATGTCTGAAAAAGATACATGGCAAACGCACGTAGAAAAAGACTTTAGTATGATAAACATAAAAAAATATGTTTATCAAGAAGAAAGTAATGATTTTTAAATGACCATAGTTCAACACATAAAGACAGATTCCAAGAGAGCAGACTCAGAACAGAAAGTCATGAAAATTGGGTCAGAAATCAATGAAAGAAACAAAAAACTAGAGAATATTAATGAAATCAAACCATTTTCTTTCCAAATAATTTCACATTTGAGAGTCTTACTGGTAAGTAAGGTCTAACAAATTTGCAAGAAGTTAAAACGCATCTTTTAGAAGATTCATTACCTTAGAAACTAGAAAACAGTAACATCTACAGAGCTCATTTCAGAAAGCTAAAATTATCTTGGTCTGAAACAGATAAGCCTACTGGCTACTTTAATCGTGATTAAATATGAAAATCCTGAATATAAAGAGTATACAGCAAACCTTGTTAGCACATCGGACAGAATGGTGCTGAGGACAACCCTGATGGACAGGGGTGACAGAAGCCATCTTGTTGGCCCTCATCCAGGATTCTGGAATTGTGACTTACAGTTTCATTTCTGGAGGGCCCTAGCCACTAAGGAGAACGCCCAAGACCCAGGCTACTGAAGCTGTTAGCCATAGCCATGGGGAAGCTGTTGAGTGACATCAGCTCTTAATAAGAGATGTTTCTTGAGTCCATCCTCAGTTGCTGCTTTCGATGAGTAATTGTGTCCTAAAAAATCCTGAAACCCTCTGTAAAGGTTCTTCACTCTAATGCTTGTCCTATGGAAGCAGTGGGACATGGCAACTTTCCTGACACATGGCCTTACATGTGTATACGTATAACAAGCTTTCATTCAAATTCTTCAAGTGGCTCCCTGATGAATATTTAGAGTCGGTTGGACTAGTGTGTGTGTGTGTGTGTGTGTGTGTGTGATAGTTAAAGGTAACTCAAATAAACAGATTTAAGAAATAAAACCATGTTATTAACTTAATAATAAACACTATTAACTTCAAAACAACTTATTGTATAAATACTGACCAAACAAGGAAAAGATAGCAATTCCTTAAGTGAAAAATAAATGCCAGCACTTAGAAGTCAATGAAGGAATTTGAAATGATTTTCTTTGTGACTAACATAAGACAGGGATCCCCACTCTCACCGTAGCTCTGCTCCGTATGACAAAGTAAAGAAGAAACCCCAAAATAGCTACGATCAAGAACAACTCTCGCTGACTTCAGAGACACCAGTATCTACTTAGGTGAGCCAATGACATAAAAAAAAAAAAAAAAAAAAAAAGACACACTTCAAGAATTCATACGAGAATTTTTGAATATGCTGACAGTATTTTATGGCATCCTCTACTTCAGTGAGAATGTGTAGGAAAAGAAAAGTAATGTTACCTGGTTACTATGGCAACAATAGTACCCATGTGCTTCTGAGGGTGTTCTAGAAACCAGCCTAGGATACATGACCACTCTGGACCGACATTTCCTGAACTAGAGATTGCTTTGTATTTTGATTCTTTTCAAGGATTTCTTTTACTGGTTTTAATTATACAAACGTGTGTTTGCCTATGAATGGTTATGTACATGTGAGGGTAGATGCCCACAGAGGTGGGATCAACCCTCTAGAGCTGGACTTGCTCCAGGGAAGAACCACCTGGCATGGGTGCTGGGACCAAGCTTGGGTCCCCTAAAGAGCACTATGCTACCTGAATCACTAAGCCATATCTTTAGCCCATTGTTTTTGTTTTACTTTTGTTTTTAACAAAAAATAAACAATTTTCCTGGGTCAGGTGCTTTTACTAAAGATTTGGGAACATAATTTAAAATATTACTTTTTAGAAATCTCTGCTGAAAAACTATGCCTTTATTGGTGAAATGGTGTATTACAGATGCTTTCTGTGGCTCTAAATGTGACAGCATAAACTTTACTGCTAACCCTACTTGATTTCATGCTAAAAATGCTAACCAGTGCTCCAATGTAAAGAAGAAAATACAGTCCCGGAAAGGAAAAATCAGATCTAACCAAATTTGATGTACCTAAAATATCTATAATAACCTAAATATCTTAAAATTCAGCAAACAAAACAAACAAAAACAAAAACATGGAAGAATTTCTAGTTTTATTTTTTGTCTTATTTTATTGGGTTTTGTTGTTGTTGTTGTTGTTATTGTTTCTTTTCTTTTCTTTTCTTTTCTTTTTAAGATAGGCCACCACTCCATATTTTAGGCTGGCCTAAAACTATTTATCCCAGGAGGATGGCCTGCAAACTTTAGCCTTAGTTTCCCCAGTGCTGGGATTATAGGCATGGGCCCCCACAGTTGCTTAAATATCATTTATTGATATAATGGTGTGAAAAAATACTCAAAGTAAATTTGAAAATAATGAAAAGATCAACAACAAAAGCACCAACAGTACTGATCAAAAAAAGAGAGACTCAACTTGAGGGGGCATAGCCAGCTCATAGATTAGAAGACTTAATTTACAACGATGATAATTTTCCCTAAAACTTCTCTGCTGAACAGAATTCAGAGAGGACTTGTGTAGATGTTGACAATTAATTCTAAAATGTATATGAAAATTTGAAGAGCCTAACTTGAAATATAAAAACACACTGGAAAGTTTATTCCACATTAGTTGTTTTCAGTTTGACTGCACGTTAGAGTCATCAGGGAGATGTCTAGGACCTGCCAGTGTTACCTTGCCTCTCAGATAATTAAATCTTTACTTGTAGAGACACATCCAGATGATGATCGTCTTAAAAACATGTCAGATGTTTCGAATGTGCAATCAAGTTTGAGAACCCGCAGCATATCCTTATATAGCATATGCTGAATGTTCTATATTGCTGCACATCCACATGCATTCAGACAGGGAAACTGTGTAAAGAAGAGTCCTGTGACTGGAGAAGCAGACAAGAAACTGGAAAAGACCCTGGTCAGATGCACAGTATTTATGACTAGGGGACAGAGTACAGCATTAGCAAAAAGAGTTTTCCAGCCAGGTATCAGGTATGGTATGGTCTAATATTACCACTTGAGAGACAAGGGCAAGGGGATTTCTATAAATTCAAAACCAGCTTGCTGCACATAGTGAATACCTGGACAACCAGGGAAACATAGACAGATGCTCTCTCTCTCTCTCTCTCTCTCTCTCTCTCTCTCTCTCTCTCTCTCTCCCTCTCTCCCTCTCATGTCACTGTACTAATAGTTAATATAGAGCTTAGCCCTTCTTTCAAAGCATATACAATATAATCAATTCCATGAAGAGAATACACATGAAGTAAAGAGCAAATAATTAAATTTCTAGAGGCAAATGTATAACAGTTCCACAATTCATGGCAAAGAAAAATGTCCTTAGCAACATATAATGGAAATGTAATTGTAAACTGAGCACCTAACAGTAAAATTGAAAACTTCACCTGATCAAAAGGTACTCCTGTGGAAGTGAAATGCCAAGCTAAACAGTGGGAGAAGATACTCAGAACAGAAATCAGATTGTCATATATACACATACACATACACATAAACACACACACATACATATATACACACACATACACATACACATAAACACACACACACATACACATAAACACACACACATACACATAAACGCACACATACATATACACACATATACATATACACACACATATACACACATACACATAAACACACACACATACACATAAACACACACACATACATATACACATATCTAGTCATTAATAAAAAAATGTTAAAGCCTAATATAAATAAGCCATATGTAGGAACCATGTCCTAAAGAGAATCTGCAAACATCACAGAATAGAAATGGAATTGTCCTCAATCTCAAAAGGTAGTTGTAACTAAAACCTGATCTCCCCACAGTATTCCCACCAGAAAGACTGAAACCAAGACAACCAATCACATGTAATGTCTTCATGTTAGTAGGAGCTCTCAAGAGCCTTCTGCTGAAAATGTAGAATGAACAACCACTTGGGGAACTTCTCTTTCTCTACCTACCAAGCATGATATACATGCTATTCAACATCACAATTTTACTTCTATTCTTACATTCTTGTGAACACGGATGTATTCGAGTTTCATGATAAAACACTAGCAGTGTATTTAATCCAAATGCCCAGCAGCAGTAGAATAGGTAAGTAAATCCGGTTATATTTATCCAATGTTATATTATTATACACAACTGGAACTGATGGCCTATAGCTATAAACCTGGACTCTGGCTGGAGCAGGAGAACTGCAAACTGAAGACATGCCTGGGCTACAGAGTGAATCCAAAGCCACCCTATGGAGCTAAGTGAGACCCTGTATCAAAATGAAAAGTGCGGAGAGGGCTGGGACTATTATTTAACAGTAGAGCACTTGCCTAGCATGCACAAAGGCCCTAGTTTCAATTCCCAGTACTAAGATTGGAAAGAAGAAAGAAAAAAAGTATTATACACTGGAAATAAATAAATTGTATAGAATAGTACAGATTATCTTTACAGTACATGTATGCCAACTAAAAGAGTACATACTCTAATTTTTCATTTATATAAAGCTTATGAGGGAACAGAAGTCAAGGAGTATTGATTAGGTTGGGAAAGGGAGTAGATAACAGTTGAAAAGTGTGTAAAATGAATCCTCTAGAACACTTGTGATTTTCTATTTCTTGAATGATGGTTACATGGATGTACGTACTGTGTGAAAATTCACTTTAATTAAGTGGTAGCACAGAGGTAAAGTCATAAAGAATAAAGACAATGATATGAACAGGTTTCTTTTATAAAATATGAGAAAAACATTTCTTCAAGTTAATATATAAAATCAAGGTCATCATTAGATTTCTTAAAGAATCAATTGTTACTTGTCTACATGTACTTTTAAAAAAATCTGTAAACAGCTAAGTTAACTTTGGTACGTAGAATAAAAACACTGGAATGAAATGTACCTTGAACATATATTAATACTAATGTCATAGCTACCATTTATACAATGTATACGAGTGGCCAAAAGTAATTTTAAAAATCAACTAACAGAACAGAAGAGGTATTTCAAAGAGAAATGGTGCATGTACATATTATCTGATTTGGAAGCAACAAAATGATACTAGAAAATCAGCTGAAGATGTACAGAAAAGTAAAACTGGGTCCCTGTTCATCGCATAGCAATGCATCCTGCAAATAAACTGAAATCCAAATATGAAATCTGAAACTGTGAAGCTGTTATCAAAACTCTTCCTAGATGTGTAGAAAGACGCCTTCCACTATTATGGATGATAAGAAGTGCTTGACGAAAGGAGCCTGTTATGGTTGTCTCTGGAGGGGCCCTGCCAGAGCCTTGCAGATACAGAGGCAGATGCTAGCAGCCAACCATTGGACTGAGTGTGGAGTCCCCAATGGAGGAGTTGGAAGGAGGACTGGAGGAGCTGAAGGGGTTTGCAGCCATATGGAAAGAGTGATGAGTATGTCGGCCAACCAAAGCCCCCAGGGCTCCCAGGGACTAAGCCACCAACCAAGGGGTACACGTGGTTCCAGCAGCGTTTATGGTGGAGGAATGCCTTGTCCAGCATCAGTGGGAGAAGAGGTCCTTGGTCCTATTAAGGCTCGATAGATAACCCAGTGTGGGGAAACCGAGGAGGGGGTAGGTGGGAGTGGGTTAGGCAGAGGAAGTTCTTCTTGGAGGTGGGGTGGGGGTGGGGAGGAGGGAGGAGGGAGGATGGGTTGGGGGTTTTCTGGGAAGGGGGAAAGCAGGAAAGGGAATATAACATTTGAAATGTAAATGAAGAATATATCCAATAAAAAAATTAAAAAAAAAAGAAAGACATCTTTCATAAAGCCCTAAAAGCGTAAACCATGAGACAAGAAGCAACTGATAGCCGACTTAAAAGCATAAGCCCCTACTCGGTAGGAGGAAGACATAACGAAAGACGGCCTGACCCCAAACAATCAATTCACAAAAACTTAGATAGAACCTCATAGTAATCTGAGGACAAGGACTTTCAACCCAAATACATAAGATACACCCACAACCACCATCACAGCCCAATCCATTCTACCCTAGTTATGTGCAGACCATGTATTAGTTACAGTGAGTGAAACCATTTAACAAGATGCCCATTTTATATTACCAAGTGTTTAATATTCAATATGACTTACTGACTCTTGTACTTCAAATAAATAAATAAATAAATAAATAAACCTGGATGATTTGTGCAGTTCCACTACAATGAAAAGTCAAAAAATTGGAAATTTAACCATGGCAAGTCTGGGACAGCCTGTGAGTGGGAAAGTCACATGCCAACCATTCTTCCTAGTAATTTGACAAGACCCATTTTTTTTGTTTTGTTTTGTTTTAATGCTCCCCTTTTTGTAAGCAAAGAATTGATATCCACCTAGGAAATATTTTCAGACCTTTATATGTAATCAAACTAAAAACTCTTGTTTTGTTTAGAGACCAGGATTCTCTCTATAGCACTGGCTGTCCTGGCTGTTGACCAGGCTGGCCTTGAACTCATAGAAATCCACTTGTCTCTGCCTCCTGAGTACTGGGATTAAAGGGCTGTACCACCACCAGGCAGGCCAAACTAACTTTAAAATGTTAGCATACATGTTAGGGGATTTTACATGCTGGGGGTAGGTGTAACTTTTTACTACAGTAAGTTACGCAAAACTTCACCAGCTTAGTATTATAATTTTTATTGAAATTTGCCTTTTCAACACAAATTTTAAAAGATATTCTGTAGTCACTAGGTACTACTTTCTTTCTCTTTAAATAAAAGTTCCCACTATGTAAGGAGTTTGTAGACGGTCGCTACAGAGAGAGAGGAGCACAAGCACAGGGCACACTTACAAGTCCAGACTTGGCAGCATTCATTGTGATGGGCACAATCATTTTGGATGAAACAAAACACAAAACAAGTTCAGTAGTGCTTTGGTTTTTGTTTTGTTGTTGTTGTTTTTTAAAAGTCTAAAAACAAGCATCCACAACATTAAACTTTTTTACCCGATGGCAATTAATTTCAAAGAGCAGGGCAGAGATAGAACATCCTTTGTGCAGACCTGTTGAATGTCTAGGTCTCTGCTATTCAGCAGTGTGTGTGTGTGTGTGTGTGTGTGTGTGTGTGTGTGTGTTCAACTTTCCTTCAGACCACCTGGATGTGGTCTGCAGGGTGTGCTGATGTTTGAACCTAAGTATCGCATCACTGAGCTATACATGGCCTTCCATGTATTCCTTATTATAATCTGTCCCACAAATTCCCAAAAGACTACACAAAAACATTCTATCAAATTGAAGAATTAGAAAAATAACGTACCTTCAAAGTAGATGCCTGATTGGATTTCTAGGACCCTGGGGAGGGTCCTTAGGTCAAGGGAGTGGACAAATTCTTCCAGAGATAAAGCCATGGTTGTGTCTTCCGTGGTGTATAGACTTGAGCTTTACAAAACCTTGTGGCTTCTAGATGTCGATTGTCTCCCGTTGCTGTCTTTGCTCATAATTCCCCAGGCAGGCAGAATGTGGAACAGGAGCCAAATCAGGGTAAGACAGCCCAAAAGGTGGGGAGATCCTTGTCTGCAGTACTGGTCTTCAGTTCCTACCTGGGGCAGGGAGGTCACAGGAAAGCCAAGCCTAGGACAAACAGCTCAAGTAGCAGAAGAACTCGAGAATAGGCAGGAGACAGTGGGTAAAGCTCTTTTTGTTCTCCTTGTGGCTGCGTTTCCTCTGACACTGAAGTAGAAAAAAGGGGGGTGGGGTGTGTTTGTCTGAACTGACACTATCCAAAGTAATGAGGTTGGCAGGTGCTGGTCAATGTGCCTCCACAGGAGTGGCAAAGTCGTGAGGAAACAGAGTGGCCTGTGGCATGACCACCGGACAGGACCAGAATGCAGGCACAATGTCGTACTTTAAATACGGCCCTACATCAATTTGCTACCTCTCTGCATCCGGGATCTAGCTTTGCATACTCATTGCGCTTTTACATTAAACTTGGTTACAGAAGAAGCTGTTGTCAGCTGTTTTTAGAAAGCTGATACTCTGAGGACATACAGAAACTACCTTTTATCTTTCCACATTAAAATTTTTGCTGAAGCTTAAAGGAAGGGAGGAGGTGTTATACGAAAAGTGACACAGGAATTAATATAGTAAATTGAGGAGAACTTTCTGGCCTCTGCACTGGGAAGGAAAGTATTTAAAGCAGTGCTTAGAAAAAAAGACTCCTGGGACTAACACTACTTACAAGCAAAAATAAACAAACTAACTAAATAAAATAAAAATAAAGCAACAAAACAAAACACACACACACACGCAAAAGCACTACTTATAGGACCTATATTTAAATGTTTGCTTCCTCTTTGGAACTCACTTCTTAAATGTAGATATAAATACATAAATAAATAAATTGTTCAAGCCCCCAATTCTATAAAATTTTGCTCCTATGATCTAAATTTAAAGTTGAAAAATGCCCAAAGTCAAAGAAAAAAAAATAATGGAAACCTTGTGAAACTAATTTTGAAACATCAAAACCAATCTTTCTGTTTATTTCAATTTTTTGTTTTTTAAAACAAAATTTTCCTTTGGAGACCATGCTGGGCTCAAACTCATGCCAGTCCTCTTTGCCTCTGTCCTAGGATGACAGTCATGTGTTACCACATCTGCCTTACATCAGAGTTCTGTTGAGATGATGCTAGGGTTTTCTTTTCTTTCTTTTTTCTTTCTTTTTTGTTTCTTTCTTTCTTTCTTTCTTTCTTTCTTTCTTTCTTTCTTTCTTTCTTAATACTTCCTATTCTTTGCACTTAGTTCAAACAGGTTACGCTTAAAATTTGAAATGAGACTGTTTGTTTTATAGATAAATAAAAGAAGATTGAGTGACATCCATAGAGTTGAACTATCCTGAAAAGCTGTTCACTCTCCTCAGACTGGATTCTGGATGAATTGCCTAATCATGATAGAATATCTACCAAACGCTGACAGCACTTCAGACTCATGTTCAGCTCTTGTAACAATTGGCCAGCCTTCATTCTAGGCAAACCTAGGGTTAATGTGGGAAATGCTCCAAACATTTTTTGCTAGTAACTTTTATGTAATGACTTGAAACATTTTGTTCCCTAAATCTCCCAAGCTTCATAAATGTATCTTCTGTTTCCTTCTTGCCTAAGTCTCACTTGACTGAAACACTATTTATAGCCTACTCGCATATTTCATAGGGTTTTAGAATTATGGAAAGGGCTGCCTCTTGAAATATCGTACATTTTTAGAGTTGGTGCTACAGTAAATTTATTTGGTATGTAATCCGAAGTCTTTAACTTCTAACTCAAGTTTCTATCCTTGTAGCCAACATTAGAAGAATTCACTATGTCACCAGATATTTATACAGATCCAGTATGTCCCTGTTTCAGTTTTACAGAGATCCTTCTTGTATCTCAGAATCTGTTTCTCTTATATTCTCAATAATAGATTTAATGACTCTCCCATCTTTGAGAAACCCAAGCCAGAAGGCTTAGAGTTGTGTATGAACAGACATTTTCCACAGTTTCCAAATCCCTCGAGCTCTATGTGTGACAGTCCTCAAGGCCACTCCTCTGACCCTGTCCTGTACTGCCGTGGCTGCCACCTTAGCTCAAGTTGTTACTACATCTGTCATCTGAAGGCATTGTGATATAGACAAAGGAAAGAAATTACTTGAACTGATGTATAGTAAAGTGAATTACTGAAGTTCAGTCATTAACACAGGAATGGTTGACTTCATCAGAGTCGGAACAAGGAGAGCTCAGAAGTAAACAGACTGTATGTTACAATTTCCAATCTGCAGAACGTAGAATTTCATGCCAGTGAGGAATAAAGTTGTATTTAACCAACAATTATTAAATATGTGAGGAAAAAGATACTTTTTATCTTTTTTTTTCATTTTTTAATAGATATTTTCTTTATTTACATTTCAAATGTTATCCCCTTTCCTGGTTTCCCCTCCAAAAAACCCCTACCCAATCACCTTCCCCCTGCTTACCAATCCACCCACTCCCACTTTCCTGTCCTGGCTTTCCCCTATACTGGGGCATCAAGCCTTCTCAGAACCAAGGGCCTCTCCTCCCTTTGATGTCCAACAAGGCCGTCCTCTGTGATATATGTAGCTAGAGCTATGGGTCCCTCCATGTGTACTCTTTGGTTGGTAGTGTAGTCCCTGGAAGCTCTGGGTACTAGTTGATGTGTATTGTTGTTCCTCCTATGGGGGTGCAAGCTCCTTCAGCTCCTTCTGTCCTTTCTCTAGATCCTCCATTGGGGACCAAGTGCTTCATCCAAAGGTTGGCTGAGAGCATCCACCTCTGTATTTGTCAGGTACTGGCAAAGTCTCTCAGAAAACAGCTTTATCAAGCTCCTGTCAGCAAGCGCTTGTTGGCATCCACAACAGTGTTAGGGTTTGATGACTGTATATGGGATGCATGGAGCAGTTTCTGGATGGTCTTTCCTTCAGTATCTGTTCCACACATTGTCTCTGTATCTCCTACCATGGGTATTTTGTTCCCCCTTCTAAAAAGGACCCAAGTATCCACACTTTGGTCTTCCTTCTTCTTGAGCTTTGTTTGGTTTGTGAATTATATCTTAGGTATTCCAAGCTTCTGGGTTAATATCCACTTATCAGTGAGTGCATACCATGTGTGTCTTTTGTGATTGGGTTACCTCACTCAGGATGATATTTTCTAGTTCCATCCATTTGTCTAAGAATTTCATGAATTCATTGTTCTTAATAGCTGAGTAGTATTCCATTGTGTAAATGTACCACATTTTCTGTATCCATTCCTCTGATGAGGTACATCTGGGTTCTTTCCAGCTTCTGGTTATTATAAATAAGGCTGCTATGAACATAGTGGAACATTATTACATGTCAAAAAATCTTCTGGGTACATGCCCAGGAGTGGTTTAGCTGGGTCCTCAGGTAGTAATATGTCAAAATTTCTGAGGAATCACCAAATTGATTTCCAGAGTGGTTGAACCAGCTTGCAATACCACCAGCAGTAGAGGAGTGTTTTTCTCTCTCTCCACATCCTTATCAGCACCTATTGTCATCTAAGATTTTAATCTTAGCCATTCTGACTAGTGCGAGGTAGAACCTCAGGGTAGTTTTGCTTTGCATTTCCCTGATGACTAAGGATGTTGAACATTTTTTAAGTGCTTCTCAACCATTTTATATTCCTCAGTTGAAAATTCTTTGTTTAGCTCTGTACCCCAGTTTTAATAGGGTTATTTGGTTCTCTGGAGTCTAACTTCTTGAAATCTTTGTATATATTGGATATTAGCCCTCTATTGGATGTAGAGTTGGTAAAGATCTTTTCCCAATTTGTTGGTTGCCAGTTTTTCCTATTGACAGTGTCCTTTGCCTTACAGAAGCTTTGGAATTTTATGAGGTCCCATTTGTCAATTCATGATCTTAAAACATAAGCTATTGGTGTTCTATTTAGGAAATTTCCCCCTGTGCCCATGTGCTCCAGGTTCTTCCCCATTTTCTCTTGTGTTAGATTCAGTGTGTCTGGTTTTATGTGGAGGTCCTTGATCCACTTAGACTTGAGCTTTGTACAAGAAGATAAGACATGTATAAGATCACGACACTTCCGGAGGACCCTGTTATACCACTCCTGGGCATATACCCAGAGGATTCCCCGGCATGCAATAAGGACATATGCTCCACTATGTTCTTAGCAGCCTTATTTATAATAGCCAGAAGCTAGAAAGAACCCATATGTCCCTCGATGGAGGAATGGATACAGAAAAATGTGGTATATTTACACAATGGAATACTACTCAGGAATTAAAAAAAATGAATTCATGAAATTCTTAGGCAAATGGTTGCAACTGGAAAATATCATCCTAAGTGAGGTAACCCAATCACAAAAGAACACACATGGAATGCAATCACTGCTAAATGGATATTAGCCCAGAAGCTCTGAATACCCAAGACACAATTCACTTATCAAATGGTTCCGAAGAAGGAAGGGGAGGG
Source organism: Apodemus sylvaticus (assembly GCF_947179515.1). Lineage (NCBI taxonomy): Eukaryota > Metazoa > Chordata > Mammalia > Rodentia > Muridae > Apodemus > Apodemus sylvaticus. The sequence continues at coordinate 5,499,772 of NC_067494.1, forward strand.
ACCGGGTCCTGGAAAGGCTTGATGCAGCAATGCAGGGGAGTACCAGGACAGAGAAGTGGGAGGGGTTTGATGGGGAATGGGCGGAGGGAAGAGGGCTATGGGACTTATGGGGAGGGGGTAACCAGGAAAGGGGAAATCATTTGGAATGTAAACAAAGAATGTAGGAAAAAAAAAAAAAAGAGAATGGATTGATGTGCATTCTTCTGCATGCTAACCACCAGTTGAAACAGCACAATTTGATGAAAAGTTTGTCTTTTTTCCACTGGATGGTTTTAGCTCCTCTATCAAAGATCAAGTGACCATAGGTTTTGGGGTTCATTTCTGGGTCTTCAATTATATTCCATTGATCTACCTGCCTATCACTGTACCAATACCATGCAGTTTTTGTCACCATTGCTCTGTAATACTGTTTGAAGTCCAGGATGCTGATTACCCCAGAAGTTCTTTTATTGTTGAGAATAGTTTCTGCTACCATGGGATTTTGTTGTTCCAGATGAATTTGAGAATTGCTCTTTCTAATTCTATGAAGAATTGAGATGGAATTTTGATGGGGATTATATTTATTTCTGTAGAATGCTTTTGACAAGATGGCCATTTTTACTATATTAATCCTGCCAATCCATCTTCTGAGGTCTTCTTCAATTTCTTCTTCAGAAAAAATACTTTCAAAACATTCCATGAAAGAAAATGAAATGATACATTTTAAACTTAAATTTAAATGTAAAAAAGCCAAAGTTTGATTAGGAAGTGTGAGGATTTAGAAGAATTGCTCTCAAGCATTACTTGAAGCCTTAAAGGAAAAGATTAATAGATTGGACACAAACATTTGAAATCTACAAATCTTCTATAAATCTAAATGGAATTTTAACAAAAATTACAAAGTCTCACTCAATATAAAGAACCAATGGATTGTTATGTCCAGGTAGCACAAACCAACCAATATTCAGAATAAAGGTGCTTGGAAACTTGACCAGCTCTTCTATTAAATTCTCTGGGAAACTTAGAATCCTTTAAAAGTGATTGTAAGGAGCTGATGAGTTGCCAGAGTAGTGCAGACAGAAGCCCAAGATCCCGGAAGGCAGGACACCATGAGAAGAACTTGGTGTTGTAATTCTCTCTACTTCTAGACATTTATCCTTAGTATTTGGAACCAATAAAGAGGCTAAGAAACTCAGCGAAGGAAAAAAATCTCAAGTTTTTAGCAGAACTAAAAACTTGTTTTGCTAAAAATGTGACTGCTAGAGACACCAAATAAAATTTGCAGCAAACGGAGCATTCAGATTATCCCACAGAAATATTCTACTCGTCCACTCAAAGATGTAAGAGTGCTGAATAAGTGCGACAGTGCGAGACTGTGTGCGTAGGATGGAAGCTAAGCAGCACATCCAAGGGTGCTTCAGAGCTGAAACTGCCTGAGAGAGGGAGGAACACCTCGAAACACCAGCAATGGCAGCTACAGATTTTGAAGGCTTGCCCCCCCAACACACACACAAAGTTAAAGGGTCCCACCGAGGTAGTACTTGTATAAATATATATACATGCATACCTTTATAAGGACATCTGTATTCAATAATAATACTTTAAATATAGTACTGGAGCTGGGCAGTGGTGGCACACGCCTGTAATCCCAGCACTCTGGGAGGCAGATGTAGGCGGATTTCTGAGTTCGAGGACAGCCTGGTCTACAGAGTGAGTTCCAGGACAGCCAGGGCTACACAGAGAAACCCTGTCTCGAAAAACCAATATATATATATATATATTACTGGTAGCATAATACAAAATAATAGTGCACACAGAATTGGGGCAGAGAAGTGGCAAGATAAACTCGTGAGGTAATTCAATTGCTAGACATCAATCTGAACTTAACAGTGCTGGGCATGAGTATATGACCTACAGCTTCAGACACTTTTTAGGCTAACATGGAGAACGCATTAGCCCAGGAACCACAGGCTGGGAAACTCAGCAAGATCCTGTCACAGATAAAAAATTTACTAAAATAAACTAAGAGGGAATGAAAAAGTAGCTCAGAAGTTTAGAGTACTGACTGCTCTTCTGGATGACCTAGGTTGAATTCCAGCATCCACATGGCACCTTATAGCTCCATGTAACTCTGGTTCCCAGGGAGTTCTATATCTTCTCTCTCTCTCTCTCTCTCTCTCTCTCTCTCTCTCTCTCTCTCTCTCTCTCTCTCTCTCTGCCTTTGTGGGTACCATACATGCATATAGTACACACCCATACACATACATAGGCAGGCAAAACACACACCACATGCACTCATAATATAAGCAAAAATAGAACAGATTATAAAAGAACCATGATGCACATGTTCAAAACCAGAAGATAAGAATTTCAGATGAGAATCAGCACACAAAAAGTACCTAATAAGAGGCTAGAGTTGAAAACTATAGTAACTCTAGTTAAGAATCAACATTGGGTTTAATAGCAGATGGGATCCACAATAAGAGGACTGCTGAATAGGACAAGAGTAGCTAATATCTATGCTCTAGACATGGTTTTGTTGTGGTTGTTTTATTTTATTTATTATTTTCAATTTAAAACAATTTTTAAACTTAAATTTTTAAACTTAATATTTAAGCATATTCTTCCCTTCCCTCATGTGTCTCCAGATCCTCTCCCTCCCTCCCCACCCAACTTCTAGTTCTTTCTCCAGAAATACGTAAAAAAAACCTTAAGATAACAACTCCCTCCAAAAAACCCAATAAAACAAAATAAGATTATACCAAAAAAGAAAAAAACAAACAAAAAATTCAAACTATAACCAAATATAAGCATACAGACACACACACACACACACACACACACACACACACACACTGTGTATATATTGGGCAGCTACTCCTGAACATGAGGCCTGTCCTGGAGTAATTAATATACTGAGTGTCTTTCTATTGGAGAAAACTGATTTTCCCTCTCCCTGAAAGTCTGAGTGACAGTTTACAAACCAACAGAAGGAAAAGAGCCCAAGAGAGAGCACAGCATTAGACACCAACTAGTGTGCACACTTGGTAATCTCATAAAAACACTTGACATAATATATACTCAGAGGCCAGGTACAGGCCCATGCAGGCCCTGTGCATCCTGATTCAGACTCTGTGAGTTCATATGAACTTTGCTCATACTGATTTAAAGAGCCATGTTTTCTTGGTGTCCTCCATCCCCTCTGGCTGTTACCAGGAAAGGGATTTGATAGAGACATACCGTTTAGGGATGAGTGTTCCAAGTGTTCCATCACATTCTCTGTGTAATGTCCAGCTGTGCATGTCTGTATTGCTTCCCATCTTCCGCAGGAAGAAGCTCTCTGATAAAGGTTGAACAAGATACTGACCCATGAGGAAAGCAGAATATCACTAGAAATCATTTTGTCATTACAATGTATCCTTTTTTTCTTTCTTGTTTTAGATCAGTTATTTGGGTTTATCCTAGGTCCCTGAGCTATCTAGAACCTTCATGGGTACCCAAGGAGTGTCAGTTGTGGGTCCATCTCCTGCCATGGGACTTAAATCAAACCAGACATTGGTTGGCTACTCCCACAAGTTTTGTACCACCATTGCATTAGCATATCTTACAGGCAGGACATTACTGTAATTGTTTTAGTAGAAAGTACATAGATCATAGAGCCCTAATATGAGAGGAGAAAAAAGTGCAATCCTCTTGGTATTGGGGACGTGTGGATGGGGGTAAGGGGTTGTGGAGGAGGTATCATCACTTTTACAGGATCACCAGAAACACTACAGCTTTGTTTAATAATGTCAAAGCAACACTGCTTCCAAACATAGAAAGGCTGAACAAATGAAAGAACTATGGTTAGAGTAATAAACATTTGTAGCAATACTTTTGACACTTTGGTTTTCCTTTTAAATACACAAAACATTATAAGAATATGTTTTTGTTTTATTCCCAGGTATAGGATATGAGGTGGCTTCAGGTAGTGCTCAGCAGCTAACTATGATTTGCCTCATGCTCTAGCAGGAGTGTGATTTTTTTTTCAGCTACAGATAGTTTAAGCAATTGTGTGATATTTGGAATTCTGGAGACTTTTCAGAGAGTGTATAAATGGTAGGACCAGGAGAGATGAGGTGGTTGTTGTTAGAGGTGGTAGTGAGTTGTTGGTTGGTTGGTAGTTGGTTGGTTTGGGTTTTGGTTTGTTATGTAGTCATGCATGAAGAAGAAACAAGGAGAAATTAGATAACCTGATGGCAAGGATCAAACTTGCCCCAAGGAACTTGATGCCCCTCAGCATCAGCAGTCTAATGATAGCATCGCCCCTTTCCCCTCTATCTGTTTTTCTCTCTTATCTACTGTCAGGGGATTGAAAGGGTAGAAAAGGATGGAGAGGGTGGAAGAAAATGGAACCCACGAAGTAGTCAAAGTCCAACTGCAAACAGTCATATGCTCCCTTAAGTACTCACAGAACAACATGTCTGACAAATAAAATCCAAAATACTGAAGATATAATGCGTAGTTCAAAAGGTGGAGTGCCATACATTGAAATCGACTTGGCCTCGTGATTTCACAACAGTGCATGCATAATTAGATATTCACCAATATGCATGTGCATCTTTAAGCGAAACACTTACTGCTTAGCTGGCCCAAAATGACAGAAATGTAACCAGCTGTATTCCGACTTCTTCAACTGTTTCGGAAGTCTTGTTCAATAAAACCTTGTTCATCCACTAGGCTTGTTTGGACTTTATACCTTCTTTCTATATAGCCACTACTCGGTGTTTCAGTAGTCCTTCAAAGGAGCAAAGGGAAGCCCATCAAATGATGATAGGAACATGAGGAGATTGTTGAATCAACAATGTGCCAGCCATAAAAGGAGAAGAATCTGTCTTCTACTTCCAGAGCACAGATAAAATCAAGCATGGGGGAAGGGTGTGGAACATGGGCTTGTAACGCCAGTGATGGGAAGCCACAGACTTGGAGATCCCTGGGTACTGCCCAGTAAGTAAGCCTAGCCTAATATGTGGGCTGTAGGTACCGGTGAGAGACCATGTTTCAAAATTCAGAATCAATGGCACTTGAGAAACAACATCAAGGTTGACTTCTGGCCTCCTCACGCATGTGAACACACAAACACACATACAGCTCCACCAACAAAATGATAATGGAGCAGTGGTCAGTGTCAGCACTTTTAGTGACTTCTGTCCTAAAAATATACTGTTATAAAAAGAAATGGGGAGATAATGAAAGATGAAACGTTTAAAGCATGCCAAAAAAAAACAAAAACAAAAAACAAAACCAGTTATTCATTTCTGTGCTAAATTCTTTGAAGCTACTCTCCTATAATGCTAGCAGAACTGGCTATTTTATTATTAATTATTGCACAAAGAACACTCTTCAAACACAGAGGCTAAAAGTCAGTGTACAGTACCTAAATAAGATGTCACACTCTGAGTAAAGAGAAAATAAAATAAGGTCATCTTTATTAGAATCCTACTTTATTTTCTGAAACATTCTTGTCATTGTTTATTTCTAAAGAAAAAATATTAGGCACTTCCTTGAAAACAGGAATTCTTCTTAATTTGAGCTTAAAAGTGTAGCGTTCAAGTCTTGGAACAGTGGTGAACAGTGCTAGCGATAGGAAAAGGCTGTTGAAGTAAACTGGACATCACCAGTGAATCAGGCTCTACCCTCTCCTTCACGAGCTGTGTTATTCCGAGATCATGCTGCTGTCACTATCCCTGCAACTCAAGGCGGTCCCCAGTGTGATGAGAGAAACTGCCTTCTCTTGTTTACACCAGGAAAGACCCACACAGGTTCTGATTAGTTCAACTCCCACCATCCCTTCCGGTGTCAGCAAAGCGCTGATCCCGAGGAGAGGAACTTGTTCATTTCCCAGATCAGTTCCTCTGTTCTGCTTACACCATACCGTGTGATCTCAGGATTGCAGTAGATTTTGTCCCGCAGTTGTAGTTACCAGAGTTGGCATGTGAAAGCTTTCCAGGGAAAATCAGTGAGTTCTTACCCAAGCAAAAGGAATCAATGTTTGGTTGTAGTGGGAAAATGTTAAAATATAGTACCGCCCCCGCCAGGCCTCTGCTCCAAGTCCCGGCAAGTCCCACTCTCTGCCCAGCACCCACTACTGCCAAGTATCCAGTAAAGCATGACTCTTAAACTTGAATAGTTAATGCCAATTTACAACGATAAAGTTTTATCCCAATATTTCTAACCTCTCAGCACACCAGAAACACAACCAACACCATCTGGATCTGTGGCTCCTCCTCTCCTCCCTCACGCAGCTCCCAGGCTCCCTCTCTCTCCGCCCCTCCTTCCCTTAGCTCCTCCTCCTCTCTGCCCTCCAATCACTGGCCTCTCACTGCCTCTCTCCGCCCCTCCTTCCCTTAGCTCCTCCTCCTCTCTGCCCTCCAATCACTGGCCTCTCACTGCCTCTCTCCGCCCTTCCTTCCCTTAGCTCCTCCCCCTCTCTCCTCTCCAATCACTGGGCTCTCACTGCCTCTTTGTGAATGGATAGGAAATAACTTGCATCAATTGTCCCTACATGAGTGATCCCAATGTCATTAATGGACCCTTATTTGCAATATTTTCATCAGCACATTCTTCTGTCCTCAACTGTCTATGTACTCATATAATTTAAATATGGATTTTTTTCATGATACAGAATTAAAACTAAATCCTTCTTTTAAATCCCCTTTTCCCATGTAGCTGAGCAAACTACTGAGGAAAGGAACAAGGCCTTTGAAAAAGTTACATTTTAGTAAAGCAGTGGTTCTCAACCTCCCTAATGCTGTGACCCTTTAATACAGTTCCTCCCTCACGTTGCTGTGACCCCTCCAACCATAAAATTATTTTTGTTGCTACTTCATAACTATAATTTTTTATGATATGAATCGTAATGTAAATGTTTTTTCTGAAGGTCTTAGGTCAGCCCTGTGAGTGGGTTATTTGACCTCCCAGAGGGGTTGCAATCCACTGGTTAGGAACCAAGGTAGCGCAGCATTCACACATGCTAAGGTCAACTGCACAAAGATGGCCTGGTTATGTCATGGAAACACACAAAGAGGAAAGGATGGCTCAAGAACTTAAGATGGAAGCCATTTCCCAGAGGCCAGTTTTTTCTCCCAAGTGCTGGGATTACAGGCGTGCACCACCACCGCCCGGCTTATTTTATACTTCTTACATGGTTTTATACTTAGGCTTGAAATCTAAAAGGAAAGATCTGATTTTTAAAGAATTTGCAACTTGTTGGGTATTAATTTCTGATAGAAAATCACTGCAATGCTTGGATCTAGTTTTTAATAAGATTTATGAAAGACTCAATCTTTTGGGGTTCTAAGATGGTATCCTAGGGACACACAAATGCCATTCTAAATTTTTCTTTCAGATGTAAAAGGTATCAAATGTGCAAACAAGTCTAAGGAGCTAATAAAATGGGAATGTCCCTTCTTCAGGTGCTTTTCAGCAAAGTTTTAAGGGACACCTGTGTTAGAACTGCATTATAGTACCTTTACTTTGGGGAGAGGAATTTTAAATCTGCACATATTGCAAGGGCTTTACATTGACCAATCCTAATGGTTTTGTTTTTATAATGGAAGAGTTAAGTCGCACCAGGAAAATGTTATTGCAGGACTTCTGTGATAATGGACAATCATACGGTTCTTCTTCCTAACCCTAACCTATTACCTTGCTCAGCTGTCAGTTGTAAGAACCGTGCAAACTCACTCTCCAGAGAAAGGTTTCTCTTAAGGTTGTCCATGAAACTTCCAGCTTTTCTAGTTAGACCAAGAATCTAATACAATGGGAGTTTGGATATAATATTCCAAGGAACCTGAAGTATTAAAAAAAACAATTGGTTAATTGTAATCAATAAAGATTTTTACCAATCCGCTTCAGATTGATAGTGAATCAAGTGACAGTTAAATTTTAAATGGAGTAGTGGTTCTTAGTAAATGCCAATCAGAAAGAATGATTCTCACTGATCATTTTAGCACTGCAGAGGCAGCGCAGGATGAGCACAAGTTTGAGATGAGCTTGGGATTACCTAGGAAGCCTTGTCTATAAAATAAATAAACCAAAATATTATAAAATTATAACTACATAATATCATTCTCTGTCTCTGACTTCCTCCCCCTCTCTCTACCCCTTTCTGTCTCCCTCTTACCCATTGGAAAATGAGCAGTAGTTAGAAGAAACTATTATTTGTCTAATCTGTGCCTCTTCTATGTGCTAGGCTAAGGACTTACCATCTGACTACAAATTACTTCAAAATGGAGAAGGTGGATCCTGTGATTGGAAAGCCCAGGGCTAGAGTGGCTCATAATAAGCAAAACAAAACAAAAAAACTGTCAGGCAAGTACTTCCTGAGTAACAATCAGAAAGGAAGGGATTGACAGAGTAGAGGCAGTGGCAATTACTTCTCTACTTAATAAAAAAAAATGACTTCGGATTTCATTACTTTCTAGTGTATCCAATTTCCTCTCTCTTTTTCTTTTGTGATATAGGTGAAATAGCCAGGAATAAGTGAAGTAAGAGTCTGTTATAGAGGATGATTTTTCAGAAAGATTTGTAGTCATGGCTCCAATTACCTTCATGGTGTCTGTTTTTTTTTCAATTAGACTTGAAAGCCCCATTGCTGTGTGAGCTCATTGTTTTAGATCATAGTCTAACCCAGCAACTGTGAACTCATCATTTCCAGTGTGAAATTGCCACTGCCTCTACTCTGTCAATCCCTTCCTTTCTGATTGTTACTCAGGAAGTACTTGCCTGACAGTTTTTTTGTTTTGTTTTGCTTATCAGTCAAGAATACTCTTGATGTCAATAGTTACAGTCACATTATATGAGCATTTGTATTCCTGATAGCATGGATTCAAAAATAATTTAATATATATTCATTCTTTACAATATTATTTCCAGAATAAAACTGTCTGGATTAAAGCAAAGTTTCTGAGAATCCCTAACCAGCTGCTTCAGGCAAGAGGACTGGGGTCCTCACAGGTGGAATAAATTTATAGAGTGGCCATCTTTTAAAATATATTTAAATAACTTTAATGTAATACTTTGTTGCTTTATGGGTAATTGGTAAACAGTGCAACAGACCATACTTGCTTTCTGTTTAAAACCTAGCAAGGTAGATGTGTCACAAATGAAGCCCAACAGGAAGATAGTATTACAAATTAAAAGCCATCCAACACTAAGATATGATTACCAATTAAATATTAGTAAAAATCTTACATCTGTCTGAGGATTTTCATCCTTCTGTTTTTTTGTTTGTTTTTAGTTGGTGAGATCTTCTTTTGCATAGTCCTCATCAAGGGCACCATTGTGCTTCCCTAGACCATCTGGGTCCTCAGCTTTCTTTATCAAGTTTTGTATTGACGGCTTTGGCAGTTTGAAGAAGACTGATCTGGCATTCTGTAAAATGCTTTCCAAGGATTTTCTTCATAGACTGGGCTTACAGCTTGTGGTGGTTTGAATTAAAATGGCACCCATAAAATGTGTGTACTATTAGGGGATGTAACATCTTTGGAATGAATGCATCACTGGGGCAGGCTTTGAGGTTTCACATCCATGCCAAGTGTGTCTCTCTCTGCTAATCTGGATGTAAAACTCTCAGCACCATGTTTACCTGCATGCTGCCATGCTTCTCTCCATGGTGATAATGGACTACACCTCTGAGTTATAAGCCAACCCCAAATAAATGTTTTTCTGTATAAGAGTTCCCAACATCATAGCATCTATTCACAACAATAAAACCCTAAGACAGCTCTAGGAAGGAAGCTCCTACAGACAAAGTGCTCTGCTCTTCCTTATACCGAGTGGCCACATCGTCAACATGGCTTACATGTTGGTGGTGTTAATGTCAATGGTCTAACTGCTTTGGGAGGGATGCTGTTTGTGTGTGGCCACTAAGAGCTTTGTTTTCTGGGTGCTGATAAGAAAGCCCTGGGATCTTCCTAATGTGATATTGCAAATGAAATCTGGGCATGTTGCTCTCAAGAGAGTTCAGTGACGTGGGTTTTATGGTGTCTTTGCAAGGAAAAATGGTTGGAAAAAGATCAAGTGTGGGCTGTAACAGCTGTCTGGCTTTCCATGTCTTTATCCTGCATTTTCTGGTGTGCACATTCCAACCAATATGATACCAACTATCATTAACCCCTCACCAAAGCCGAAAAGAAAAGAAGCCAATACACACTCTTGGCTCTATAGAACTTAGGAGGTAGTAATCCTTTTAGAACATACCTACCCTGAGTGTGTGTGTGTGTGTGTGTGTGTGTGTGTGTGTGTGTGTGTATGTGTTGGGGAATAGAGGGAATACATGTCACAGCCCAGAAATGGAGATCAGAGAACAACCTGAGAACAATCAGAGAACAGTCCCTTTTTGCCACGGAGCCTATGAGCTTCCATGGATTCTCTTGTCCTAACCTTAAATTTCACCATGGGAACAATGGAATTCCAGACTGACTGCTGTGCCTGGTTGATGTCTGGCTTTTATGGATTTCAATTCAAGTTCTGATACTTAAATGAAAAGTGTTTTACACATTGAGCCCTCTCCCATGTCCCTCAAACTTTTTTTATTTTTAAATTTTATTTATTTCATGTGTATATGTGTTTTGTTTGCATGTATATATGTGATCCACTTGTGTGCCTGGTGCCCACCGAGAGTGAAGAAGCCCCAGGAACTGGACTTACAGACAGTTGTGAGCCATTATGTGGGAGTTGGGAATTTAACTAAGAATCTATAGAGGAGCAACCAGTTCTTTTAGCCACTGAGCCAGTGTATGGCTCCAGGCCCCTCTAATGTTTTTAACAGCAGTACAAAGTGGATTAATTCACCTGGTCAGGTATTAATTTCCAGGTTTCTCCACAGCTACCTCTTTTCCACATCATCTCAGAGAAAGCAATCACTAGCCATCAGTACGTAAATAATTTACAGAGTTCCAGCATGGGAAATCCGTGTCATCTCCTCTACTATTCAATTATTCAATCATGCATTTACTTTAGCATAGAATCACAGATATTTATTTAATATTTTGTAATAGACTCAATAATACGTTTAATCTTTACAACTCAGATTGCTTCAGTTTTGACCATTACGTATAGACATATCTACAAATATTCTTTTACATATATACTCAGATATATCAATATTATAATATAAACTTAATTCTATTTTGAAAACTTCAGCTTTAGTACAATATTTCATTTTCATTCTAAATTTCTGATTTTGCTTATTTTATGTCTGTGGTCATTTGAATGTATTTGTTTCCTATAGACAGTTAAGGAGTGGTACTCTTTGGAGGTGTGGCCTTATTAGAGGAAGTGTGTTACTGTGGAGTTGGGGGTTTTGAATCTTACGTATGCTCAAGCCATGCCCGGTGAGATTGTCATTTTGTGCCTATGGATCAAGATATAGAACTCCTCTAGCACCATGTCTACAAGCACACTGCCATGCTTCCTGCCCTGACAATGATAGACTAAACCTCTAAAACTCTAAGCTAGCCCCAATTAAATGTTTTCCTTTGTAAGAGTTAACTGTGGTCATGGTGTCTCTTCACAGCAATAAACCACTAACAAAGACAATGCTCTTCCCCAATTGTGGGAAGCCTGGCTCCCACCTGACACCATTCAACTACTTGTTTGTTCAAATATATTTCCATGTTCAGAAATGTTAAGCCATACATAATCACTTTTGTCATAAATTATATTAGAAATAAGAGAACAATGCTTATTAGAGTTCCTTTTGTCTTTGTCTCTTCAATTTTTATTCATTTTCTGCATTTATATAAAACTTCCCCTCCCCTCCTAGAATAGGGTCACATATTTCTAACACATGGGTTGTTTTTTGTCACAGTGTTAATTCCATCCTGAGATACCTTTAGGCATCATCCCATTTACAAGTTATGAATCGCTTAGCAGTGAGATTCTTAATTAACTTTTCTATAATGCAGAAAGGATGCATGAGTTTTAAATTACAAATGAACCTGGAAATTGTGCCTGTAATCTCAGCACCTGGAAGGAGGATCAGGAGTTCAAGGACAGCATCTTCTACTCTGCAAATGTGAAGCAAATCTGTGGCCCATAAAACCCTCTGTTAAAAACAAGAATGTATTCTAAGTTAACTCTTTTCTGCTCTGAAAAATGACAAAATGCTCATTAGCAATCAGACCTAAAAAGAATATTTATATCTCAGGGATATGAGGATATGGAAAGATGATAAGAGCTAAAAGTCTCGACAATTCCAAAGAAATAGCATTTTCCAGATACAACAAGGCTGGTGCACATACAAACTGACAGAGACTGTGGCAACATGCACACACCTGCACAAAATTGCAGCATGGAAAAACACAGGTAGACACACTGGACACTGGACATAAAACACAAGTATGAAGAAGAGAGGATCACATGATTTTTCAGGGAAGGAAGTCATTTGTTGAGGGTAGAATGTCTTCTAGATTCATTCATCAAAATGGATATTACCCCTTCCAGTGGTCAATCAACACTGTGGAAGAGGGGGCAGAAGGAAACATTAAGAGGCAGAGGATGGGAAAGAACTTTGAGAAATGCTGTTTCTTGGATATAACACATCCTCAGAGTAGCCATGGCAACCTGCATAAAACCTGCCCACCATTGGGCCCACTGACATTCCATCAGGGGTGGGTAAGAAGCTCATGAGGCCCCACCCCTTCATTGGCAGTTAGTGATTGAAGAGGCAGAGAGAATCATATCCTCTGGTGGTCTCACCACAGGTAAGCTACCTTTGTTGAGGTAAATAACTCCCAACTCATCCTCATGGGAACAGTCCTTCTTGAGTACAGTAGGCACACTCACAAAATAATAATACCCTAGAAGGAAAGCGCAGAGCTATTGGGAATAAGACGGACATTCGGTAGAGGGAAATAACAAAGCGGGGGATATGATCAAAGTACATTACCTGTATATTTGAAGTTGTAAAATAATAAATTCAAATATTTTGTTAGAAAAAAGGACAATGTGTTTTGCTAACATGTGCATCTGTAATCCTAGCATTTGGGAGACAGGAGGATTGCTATAAGCTGAAGTGTGGCCTGTTCTATGTAAAAACTTCCAGTAGATAGAGCTATCTAATGAGACCAGGTCTTAAGAAAATGAAAAAAAAAAAAAAAAAAGAAACAAGAATTCAAACTTTTACCTCTATGAAGGCTTTCATAGTCTCCAAGTAGTCCAACTTCCTCTCAGAAGTCCAATGATCCAAATACATCTTATTAAGTGAATTTTGCACACTTTCTCCTCTATTTCTGGAACATACCCTCCTTATAGGGGAGGATCTGTATCCAATTCAATGGCATATGTTCTCATAACACTATACTAAGAAATAGTTTTTTAAAAAGCAACTGAATAATATTCACATATTTCTTGTATTTAGTGGAATCTTCTGAAACAGAGCCAGGTTGAGTTCAGTTTCACTCTGTTTTTTCCACTCACGATAAAAGAGAAAATTATAACCAAGAGAGACCACAGGCCAAGGCTGGGAGATCTGTCTCCTGGAGAAAGTTATCAAAGGAAATAAGATTGTAAATTCTAGATTTAAACCCTAGGCCATGTATAATCTGCATTTGGAGTAAATACTGACCATAAAAATAAGATTGATGTTTTTCTGTGCTGTAAAATTTTATAACTTATATTTTTGAGGTCAATTCTGTGTTCTACATACCAGCATCATTGATGGCAATCAAGAACAATCTGCACCCATCTATTTAACCTGGAGAAATCATTGCTTTTAGACCCCTTCATGAAAGTCAAGAAGAAATGGTAGAGACCAAGATTTGCATAGCTACCCAAAGATATCTCTGTAAAAACTCTAAGGAAAACTTAGATTCCCTTTTCTTGTCACTTTCTGTGGTTACTCCCTCATTTAAGCTAGCAGATGAAGGAAGAGTACTTCCAAATGCACCTGTGGTCGTTTGAATAGCTATGGCAACCACAGACACATGTGTTTGAATGCTTGTCTCATAGGAAATGGCACTATTAGAAGGGAAGGCCTTGGTGGAGTAGATGTGGCCTTGTTGGAGTGAGTAGGTGTAGTCTTACTGAAGGAAGTGTGTCACTGTGGGCTTGAGTTCGAAGCCCCATATGATTAACCAGTGTGGCACACAATCTCACCTTGCTGCCTGTGGATCAGGATGTAGACTCCCAAGTTCCTCCTCTGACACCATCCCTGACTATATGCCGCCATGCCTCACATCGTGATAATAATAAACTAAACCTCTGAAACTGTAAGACAACCCCAATTAAATGTTATATTTTGTAAGAGATGCTTTGCTTACAGTGTCTCTTGACAGCAGTCACACCCTAACTAAGACAGCACCCAAATACTAGCCCCTGCTATGTTCTGCATTTTCTACATTCTCTGCTTTTCATAATAGAGAAACTGCATATGCTTTTTTGATGGTCTATTTTGTTGAATCAAAACAATAAATGTAGACAAAATTTTAGCTATAATACTTTATCAGAGTATCTTTATGTGTGAAAGATACTCTAATGAACTAGTGGTTGTTAATGAAACATTAGCAATCCTCCATCTCTTCAAATTTGATTTACCAGATGTTTACAGTGAATCATCTTAACCTATCATTAGGAAGTTTGCTTCAGGAAGACTATATTTTACCATTTTAAGGCTTTTTTGAGGTATTACAAGGGTATAATACACCCCCCCTTTAGGAACAAACAACTGAAAACAAAGTGAAGATAACCTTGTAGTACCATTTTGTTATCTTGTACCAGTAGGCTAAAGAGCAAACCATTGACCACAAACTAAAATTCAGGCTTTGAAACCACTCTCTCCAAAGTCTAGAAGTTGGAATGAACAGTTAAAAGAGCTGAAGTGTCAAATTGAAGTCATAGAAAGATGCACAGCCTCTACCACAACTCAGACCTTCAAGACTTGAACCATGATAGGTAAAGTGCTCTGCTGGACCTGAGAGGATGGGGGAAGAAGGAGAGTGAGACTCTGTACTGAACCTTATGCAAATGTTCCAGAGAGGAAACATCTCAAGGAATGAAAACATATGCAATAAAAATGGTCAAACTTCTTTCCAATATTTAAAGGGTAAAAATACCTAATTCATAATGGGTGGAAAAATGTATGAGAGCAAGAACTTTAAACAATGTGGGGCATAGTGGGGCACAGTGATATAGACTGGATAGACAATTATTCTAACTACAATGTCACCTCAATATTGGTCAATAAAGGTAATTTATTACAATTGAGCATATATAATAAAGTTACCCAGTCTTTATCACTGTGTCCCAGTTCTTATTCACATTACAGGAAGATATTGCCTATAGCAAGAAAAACATGATTAATGGTGCCTTTCTATTTCAGTCAACCATTCATGTAGTTAACCCAAGAGGAAGCTCCACTCTGAGGCACTCTAACATGCCCAGGATCATAGGATCAGAGGTAAGGAGGACACAACATCTGTCCCAACACTGGGAGTAACTGGGACCAGCATCACCCAGGCATGCAGGAACTTCATCAGACCGGTGGCACAGGTTCCTTCCAGTCTGTCTGGACCAGTGCCCTGAGCAGACCTAAAACTCAAACTCCACAGCCAGTCCCACAATTCCCAGAGGAAGCTCCACTCTCAGTTGCTTTTGCTCACCCAGGATCACAGGATCACAGGAACTTGCTCACGCTAAGAGGCAGTTTGAATCCCAGGACCTCAGACACAGCCAGGATCTCAGGATCACAGAGACAGCTTGACTCTGAGGAGTTCTGATACAACCAGGATCATAGGAAGGACAGGCTAAAATCAGATATAGCAAGGGCAGGTATCACTAGAGGTAACCAGATATCAGGAGGCAAGCATGAGAACAGAAACCAAGGTTACTTGGCATCATCTGAACCCAATTCTTTCACCATAGCAAGTCCTGGATACACCATCACACTGGAAAAGCAAGATTCAGATCGAAAATCACTTCTCATGATGATGATGATAGAGGACTTCAAGAAAGATATAAATAACTCCTTTAAAGAAACACAGGAGAGCACAGCTAAGCAGGTAGAAGCCCTTAAAGAGGAAACACAAAAGTCCCTTAAAGAATTACAGGAAAACACAATCAAACAGGCGAAGGAAATGAACAAAATCACCCGGGGTTTAAAAATAGAACTAGAAACAATAAAATCACAAAGGGAGGCAACCCTGGAGCTAGAAAACCTAGGAAAGAGATCAGGATAGATGCAAGCATCACCAACAGAATACAAGAGATAGAGGAAAGAATCTTAGGTGCAGAAGATATCATAGAAAACACTGACACAACAGTCAAAGAAAACACAAAAATCAAAAAGCTAACCCAAAACATCCCGAAAATTCAGAACACAATGAAAAGACCAAACCTAAGGATAATCAGTATAGAGGAGAGTGAAGATTCCCAACTTAAAGGGCCAGTAAATATCTTCAACAAAATTATAGAAGAAAACTTCTCTAACGTAAAGAAAGAGATGATCATGAACATACAAGGGGCCTACAGAACTCCAAACAGACTGGACCAGAAAAGTAATTCCTCCCATCACATAGTGATCAAAACACCAAATGCATTAAACAAAGAAAAAATGTTAAAAGTAGTAAGGGGAAAAGATCAAGTAACATATAAAGGCAGACCTATCAGAATTATACCAGACTTCTCAACAGAGACTATGAAAGCTAGAGGATATGGGGCAGATGTCATACAGACCCTAAGAGAACACAAATACCAGGCCAGGCTACTATACCCAGCAAAACTCTCAATTACCACAGACAGAGAAAACAAGACATTCCATGACAACACCAAATTTATACAATATCTTTTCACAAATCCAGCCCTACAAAGGATAATAGATGGAAAACACCAACACAAAGAGGCAAACTATACCCTAGAAAAAGCAAGAAACTAATCTTTCAGCAAACCCACACAAACATAATTTCACCTCTAACAACAAAAATAACAGGAAGTAACAATCACGTTTCCTTAATATCTCTTAATATGAAAATTAATATTATCAACATATCCTAATCTATTGAAATTCAAAAACATGAGGAATTAGAAATTTGGTGGCTGTCACTCAGTGGTCTCTAATTGCTAATTGGAGAACTAGGTCCAATACAGTACAATCCATATACACTTTCTGCTTGTTTGTACATGGCAGTGTCTTGCTGTGTACCACATAATGGTATTGAAATCATGCTTCTCCTATCTCAGCCTCTCTATTAATAGGATTGTTTATTTGATTTTGTTACACTATACTATGGTTTTCAGAACAGCTTACATATTTCAAAATTATTTGACAGCCAAAAGAATCATAGAAAACTAATTTGGAAGGTGGCTTATATGAGAACAACAAAGAGTGTGATGTAATGTTTTGCTTAATATTTATAATTATTGCATCAATTTTGAAGAAGATGACCTTATAAGTTACTCTTTTTCTGAGATAAATGCTTTTCAAAATCACAGCCAATGAACCAGAATCTTACCCTCACCTAATGTCTGTTAATGTTCTGCCCCCCTCCAAGCAGAACCATTGTTCATTGAAACAGTTAATGAATGACTTCATGGACAGACCATCTTAATACACACACCATTTCTTAAATGAATGTAACCTGTTCCCTGTGGACTGAGAATGATGACAATCACTCAAGTCAAATAGCCTTGACCATAGCAGAAAATCTGAATTATGCCTATAATTCATTCTTTGGTACAGTACAACTCTCAATTCTTAGCTTAGCTACTACGGAGATAAAAATTCTTGGTGATGTGAGGGGCATTGAGGTCCAGCCTTATTACAATGAACTCCAATGTCTAAAGATTGTTCTTATTTTGGGTTTGTACCACAGTAAGAGCCAAGATTTTAAGCTCTACTGAAAACAAAAAGACTTTATCTTTTTATGTTCATTTAATAACATGTTCATTATTTTTATGATTGGTATAAAAATGCTAGAAAAGTAAAACAGCAAATTTCAAATGCTAGGTTGTGGCTAAAGTACTGGGTGACCAAAAAAAAAAAAAAAAAAAAAAAAAAAGATGGTTAACACAGAGTAGAAACCTGGCTCAAGAGGGAATCACATGACCAAGGCTAGAACCATGTCCTCTCTCTTGTAAATGATGGGTATTGACAAAAAGAAATAGGTGCCATGCATTCAATTAGTGTCTTGCAATGCCCAGACAAGATAATGAATTACCTCTTGCTATGAAGTTATACTCTAAATCTGATCCTTACATTTGAGCAAAAGTGAGTCAACTCTTCAATGTCTATATTTTTTTTCTGCTTAAGCCAGAGTCATTTTCAGTTACTTGCAGCCAATGACATCAAATAATACATTACCAGGCAATTGTTTCAGATGGCCTTCAGCCACAGCACAAGATAGAAACCATTAAGTTGATGGGCAGGTTAGAACATCTAAACTCAAGTCTGTGGATAAGAAGCTAATTCCAGTGCCAAGATGAGAATTAAGAACTGTATTCCACAGAAACATTTATGCTGAAATCTACATTTCAGAAATTTCATTTTTATACAAATTCTAGGGAATGAAAATGGACAAAATAAAGCAAACAAAGAATCTAGCCCACAGTAGAAACTGATATATTGCTTAACCTCAAAAATAATCACAAAGCTCACAAGCTACCAAACAAGCAAGGCACAAGTCTGTGGTCAGCAGGTCCAAGAGAAGAGATGGAGCTGATCTTCTGGTAATGTTATGAGTAGGTGGTAATATTCCATGTAATGGGTGGTCTGGGTGCCAAATATTGTATCAGTTAAAAATCCTTTGGCTACAAATAGCTGATGCTAAAACTAACAATACTGTTTGCAGAACTGGCCAGCACAAGACAAGAAACAGGCCTTAACAACTTGAATGCATGGGCATTGCACCTTATATTTCCACATGAACCCCTAAATCATTTCCTGTCCCAGTTCTTTTGGAGAACTGCTGTTAAAGTGCTATATCTATCTATTCAATCCAATTTGTAATAATTCCCTTTCTCTTGGAATAACCAACTGAAGAGTGCTTCTGGGTCACACCATATAGCACTTGAGCGCTTTCCAAACCATAGCGGTAAAGAGACCGACCCCACCTGAAACAAGGTGGACCAACCATAGACTCTTAGCCAGAAATTTAATACTAGAATTCAAAGATCGTGGGAAATTTGGAATTACGTATCAATTGAAACAAACACAGGTTGAAAAGCAAACAAAGCAAAATAGAATCTAGGTTCTCATATTTTTCCTTCTGATACCATTCTTTTAAAAGTCTGGTGGTAAAACATTCACATCAATGTTATAATACATCATAACAGGTTTTAAAGAAACACATCTCCTTTACTTACATCAGCATTATCCAGTTTATATCTGACTCATTACTGACAAATTCACTCTCAAGCTATTGTGATTTGGGGACTGTGCATGGCAATGCTACTTTGGAAGCCATGGCCATTAATCATCCTTCCATCACTACAAATGTCTGCTATTAATTAAGTTAGAAGAAGAAGGGTCATTGTGCTGAGGTTCCAGGATAAGACTGGGTAGATCCATTGTCATGGTTCTTTGATGGAGTGAGATAGCAATGGTGGGGAAATGCATAGCAGAGAAAACTGTCCATCCAATCAGCCAGGAAGTGTGAAAAAGGAGGACGGAGCTGATGTTCGTAATCCCTTTAGAAGCCATGGTTACAGTAACCTAGAACCCATCTCCAAAAGTCCCCAACTTCTCCTGACAGTGATACTGCATCAAGGAGACCAACCTTAAACATTATATCTGTATCCAAACCAGCATTAGCATGCTTATTTAATTAACTTCTTAGATAGATCCCCACCCTATTGTAGATGTGCTTTGTCTTTATCTAAAAGGACAGATTTTTCTGCCATGATCATAGTGTACTGTGCTACTGAACTATATGTCAGCCCCAATTAAATGTTTTCTTTTGTAAGAGTTTCCATGGTCATGGTTTTTCTTCACAACAATGGAATACTGATTAAGACAGAGACAGAGGCATGTGGATCTCTGTAAGTTCAAGGCTAGCCTGATTTACTTAGTGACTTCCAGAGCATCCAGAGCAACATAATAAGACCCTGTCCCAAAACAACAACAACAAGAACAACAACAAGAACAACATCAACAAAAATCACACAGCTGGGAATCAGGGGGAAACAACAGCCATAATTGAAAGCCCTCTGAAAGTTGATTTGCTTGTTTTCTCTTCACGCTGTCATAGCTTGTTCATGTTCATTGACCTCCTTTGTAAAGTAAGTAAAATGAAATCCAAATCTTTGACTCTGGTTTTGAGTAATTTCCATTCCATTTTATTCTCTGCCTTGAGAGTAACTACAATCAGACACGCAAATATAACCCCTCCCACATTCTACGAAATGGTAAAATGCACTCAATGAACCAGTATTAAATGAGGTAGACGAATATTACATGAAGTCTTTCTTAGTATCATTTTCCCCACCCTCTCTGCACCTGCCCAGACACAGTAATACAACCGGAAACATTTACATTGAAGTCATGTAGTCTCAGCTCTGTCTATCACTAGATATACCCCAAGCAATCAATGGATATTCTTTGACTCTCAACTTTATCATCTTTTGAGAAAGGTATTATATGGGACATGTGATTCTCCTTGAATGTTGCATAGTTTAAGCAGATTCGATACCTAAATGAAATCCCTGGTATCCTAATACCAGGGAAATCTCTTAGTGAGAGGGGATTAATGGAATCCCAATTTCCACATCATTTTTCAATTCTGCTGCACTGTTCCAACTCTAAACACAGCACTTAATTTTTGTGAATACTCAAAGCAGGATGCTAATATCACACAAAACAAACATCTAATGTTTCTGTGGAGGAGTCAGTGACATTCATCAGTGCCCTAATCCAAGTGTCAAAATCTGATTTACCCAAGAGAAAAGCCAATATTTCTGGGCAACCTCCTCTTTCCTAACTCATGCAAATGCCACACAGCAGCTGCTGAACTAACCTGTAACATTTACCAACCCCACCCACTCACCCACCTATCCACACACAAAAACACAGTTCTCTCTTCCTGGCATGCTGAATAAGAGATATGCATGAATTAAATGTTACTGAAGTCTTAGGTAACAGGATGTGTTTGAGGATTTAGTTGGCATACTTCAAGAGTACATGGGACAGCAGGAGACACTTGGGGAGTGATCCTGGGATATCTTTTTTCGTTTCTTATCCATCACCCCCCTCTGTTACTTTAATACTGTAATTTATTTTTAAAGAGGCATCATTACAAAATGTAAAATAAATGTTTACACCCTGATAAGCACTATTAAAAGAAAGGGTACTGAATTCATTTAAATGCATTTGTAAAAGATTGATTTTCCCAAGGGAGTATACATATCCTAAGTCTTTAATTATTCTTGAAGTTTTGCCTATCAACTGACAATTTCATACAGAATGGAAGCCAAACAGCCTGGCTCTCCTGACAGCAAAGAGTTATAATAACACCAGAATGAAACCAGGATTGTCACTTAGCTTATCTGTTCTAGTGTCTGAGTAACTCAGTCTCATAAATGTAATATAACTACATGTTAGTGAACACGGCTGCTCAGAATCTATTAAACCAAAAGGTGAGTTCAATGTCAATTTTCTCCAGTTTTTAAAGAGTAGAATATTCATTTTAAGGAGCCATTATGATGGGTTCTGCAGAAGTCGAATTAATACCACCACCACCAATAACAGCATTTTCCCATGGGATCACTGCGCCACCTGTAACTTTATTAGAGATGCTCTCTCTTCAGGAATAAAACTGCTTTCTGTGCATTGGGATGATCAATCTTTGTACTATGAAAGAGCCAAGAGGTTTAAACATTCTGCTCTTCTGAATGCTTGAGTCTGTGCTCACATATGTCACTGGGAAATAGGCTGTAATGAGTCCCATCTGTGTTTTCCATGCATAGGGATGGCATTGCTTCATGGTGCTGTCATGGCTGCATCTCAACGTTTTTCCCCAATCCCTGATCTCTGCAGCAAGCACCGTCCAATGCTGCTGTAGGTCACCAGCCCCACACCTCCCTTCTTTCTTTGCACAGGTTCCATTTGGGGACAGTGGTTTCTTTCTTAATATATACCATGATTCAGGTCTTCTAGCACCTGGTTTTGCCCAAAACATAGTGTTTGCGAGTCATAATGGTTGTGTATTTTGGTTTTGTGCTGCTGAAATATACACTTAAAATGTAAAATCTTACGTTAGACATATCTACCACTGTAGTAGCTTCTATTCCTTGATGACACAAAGCCTCTCATCCCAGAGGGACCTAGCCTTGTATTTCCAATAGTGCCACTTTCTTATCTTTATATGCCAAAGGCACATGCTTTCTGAGCTAATTAAAAATATGCAAACTCAAATTGACCATTATGCTCTCCCCCTTCTCCTTCAAGAGGCAAAACAGGATGACCTTGATCTTGAATTTATGTGGGTTTATGATGATCTCAAAACCCATCAAATGTAGTAGATACCAGTCTTGGAAAACTGTGAAGCCCAGTGATACAGCCAAGCAATCTTCTTTCTTCCTTTGTTAAATGATCAGCTTTGATCCCTGAACAGCTCATTGGGAAGTCCATCTCTGAGGCCAACGTGTAATGAGGAAGCTCACAGTAACCAGAAAGAGAGAACAGGAGAAAAGTGCCAAGGCAGTATCAAGAGAGCAGCATGCAGGCCTTGGCTGCTCCTACTGTAATCCCTGTGTGATTGTGACTGTACAAGATCATGAGCCAGAAATGCACAATCACATCCTCCCTAAATCCAACACATGCACATGTGCACTGAAACCAGGAGAGAGGGCAAACATCAACTTTGATCCATACATGTGTATGAAGCAATGGACTGCTCATATTGGATATGGCACTACATTTGGAGCCTTGTAGTAAATACTAACACCAGAGGACACTGGTCTGTGGGCAAGGAGGATGCTGGGAGAACTTATGGAGACCTATAAGGAAAGTATTAAAGGCGTGAAGAAGAAAAGTAAAGGAGAATGGTAAGGCACCTCAAGGGTCTGCAGTGAAACTTGCAGGAAAGAAAGGAAAACATCCCTGGAAGGTTAAGAACTAGAGATGCCTTCATGTGATATCAGAGAGTCTGAAGGCGACCTGAGAACATGGGACCTGTCAATTGTAACTAATGAACATGATTTACTTAAGGAGAGCTCCAGGAAATGTCTAAAAGGCCACTTTGTTTCTTCCAGCTGCCCACACTAAAGTGAGGAAAAAGAGAAAAGCTAAGATGAAAGGATTAATAGTCTGGCTAGTTTTGGGTCAGCCTTACACGTGCTGGAGTCACCTCAGAGAACGAAGCCTCAAACTGAGAACCTGCCTCTATAGGATATGGCTATAGGCAAGCCTAGAGGGGAATTTTCTTAATTAGTGATTTGTTGGGAGTTGGTCTGGTACCACTGTGTAGTACCAGGGGCAGTACACTGTGTATTCAAATGCTCAATACTGGCCTCACCACAAAGATCTGGTTACCCCCTGAACTGAAGAGATCCTCATAATGTAACCTTGGTCCTCAAGTTAACAGGTCAATAAAAGGCCAAGGCCTATAACTGGGCAGAAGTTACAGGTAGGAAGATTCTCAGTTACCTGGCTGTGGGCTGCAGGTAAAGAGAGGAGAGAAAGAAAGATGAGGCCAAAGGAAGAGGAAGCCGCTATGAGAGCCGATGAGCACACAGCAAGGAGAAGTAGTGAGAGTAACCGTGGACACATGGCTGGGATGTAAGCTAAAATAGGACGGAAACCTGCCCAATCTAGGCTTACGGCTTGTAAATAAAGTACCTGGATCATATGTCTTTTATATAGGTTATATATAGAATCATATAGAATGTATATATATTTCTATGAACATATATTATATAATATATATTATTACATTACATAGAATTTATAATTATTTTAACAGTAATTACTGTGGGAGGGCCCAGTGTTCCTGGGTTCTGTAAGAAAGCAGGCTGAACAAGCCAAGGGAAGCAAGCCAGTAAGCAGCATCCCTCAGTGGCCTCTGCATCAGCTCCTGACCCCAGGTTCCTTCCTGATGGATTTGAATTCCTACCTTGGCTTCCCTCAGAGGACTATGATTTAGGATATATGTCAAACAAACACTTTTCTCCCCAGGTTGTTTTTGTTCTAATGTTTCATCACAGCAATAGAAACCCTAGCTAAGACAAACAGCCACAAAAAGTCAAGTTTTGACTGGAATTTAAATAACTTGGCAAAATGAAATGAACTTTAAAAAAAAAAAAGTCTTTCAGGTCAAGAAACTTCCAATGAAAGAAAATGCCCGGGGTTAATGAGCAAACCCCAAATATGACTATGGGATTGTCAGAAAGAGCTTTTCAGACAAAAGAGGCAGGGTGGAAAAGGCAGAGACACATGTGACTATGAGAAAGGGAAGGAGGCATCCGCGGAAGCCTCTCCCAACTGAGAATCAAGAATCCCCTGCAACTGACATTTGCTGTGAAGTTAGCTACATAAATGTCTTAGTCAGGGTTTCTATTCCTGCACAAACACCACGACAAAGAAGCAAGTTGGGGAGGAAAGGGTTTATTCAGCTTACACTTCTGCATTGCTGTTCATCACCAAAGGAAGTCAGGACTGGAACTCAAGCAGGTCAGGAAGCAGGAGCTGATGCAGAGGCCATGGAGGGATGTTCCTTACTGGCTTGTTTCCCCTGTCTTGCTCAGCCTGCTCTCTTATAGAACCCAAGACTACCAGCCCAGGGATGGCACCACCCACAAGGGGCCCTCCCCCTTTGATCACTAATTGAGTAAATGCCCCACAGCTGGATCTCATGGAGGTATTTCCTCAGCTGAAGCTCTTTTCTCTGTGATAACTCCAGCCTGTGTCAAGTTGACACACAAAACCAGCCAATACAATAGAGAATATTACTTTAGGGTAAAGATACGCATACAAATATTTTACATTAAAATAGCAGTGGGCCAGGTTTAAGCCCTGGATGTGTATGTCCTTAGGTACAGACTCTTTCTGGGAATCTCAAAGGAGGTAGTGAACTTTTATTTACAGTAAACACTTGTCAAGTTCCTGAATCCCTGAGATCTACCTTATTGATTGGAACCCTGTCAGGAGCCCTGAGGGAGCCACCCATCAGCAAATTTGGATTCCTCACTCTTTTGAAGATAACAACTCACAAACAATTAAAATGGCACTCACAGGTTTTGCAAGGACAATGGCAGGGACCTTTTCCTTGAGCATCCCACACTCATACTCTGGAGAATGTCTTGTTTTCTTCCACAGCACATTCTTTCTTTTAATGCCCATGATTCAAATTCCATATTAAACTATATGGAAGCCAGCAAGATGGCTCGACATGTTGGTTGTAGACCTCCTGAGTTTAATCTCTGGGACCCACATGGTAGAAGAAGAAAGATGATTCTACAAGCTGTCCTCTGACCTCCACAGGAATTCTTTGATAGATATGTCTATACACTTGTGCATGCGCTCCATTGTGCATGTGCACATACACTCTCTCTCTTCCCCCCCCCTCCAGATTTCACAAGTCCAGCAAAAAACTAGAAAGATACATTACATAAACTGAGAATTCTACAAAAATTATTCACCAGTATTGTTGGTACCGAGACCTGCGAGGCCTGTGACGTTATATAGGCAACAATTAGAACTATAGGCCTGTTGCCAAGGCAAAAGCCACCATATACCCAGAATTCAATGGCCCACCTTTACCTGTAATTTACGTTATTACCTGTATATAACTGGGTAGCGTTTCTCCCCCCCTCTTTCTTTCTTTCCTTCCTTCTTCCCACCAGCTACCCCTATCCCCATCTTAAATAAAGTCCCATGTGGAACTGTTTGGCCTGGTGTATCTCATTGCGGCCCAGCTGCCCGCGAGGCAGGCAGACAGGTGACCTGTGCTGCAGAGTAGGCAGACGACCTGCGTAGAAAAACCAACAAGTATGCTTCAAAAGTATCAAGATCATACAAAAGAAGGCAAGCATTAGAAATTGCTACAGCTCAGAGGAAGCTAAGGTAAGTAGCAAGGGTGGTAAAATAACCCACCATACCATCCTGGAAAAGAAAGAAGATGTTAGGAAACAACTAGGGGATGTGCAGCAAAATGAAAAGCTCTGCTAACAATGACATTTTACTACCTGACAGTTATGACTAGGGGGCATGCAGCCCACAACAACCTTCAAACTCAGGTGTGAGGTATGCGGGTAGCTTATCTACTATCTGTTGGGATTCAGACCCAGGAAAAGGAGCTGAGGTGCATATTTTACATACCAAAGTGGACCAGGCCTCCAGGTTCTCCCAGCATTCCTCAGTCCCTACCAATTACAGAGAATACCCTGCCCTGAACTTTCCAGCCAAGGAGCTTGTCTTTCACTGCCCCCAGACCCCCAGGAGATCTTCCCTATATAATGCAGACATTTTGTTCTGTGTTTTCCCTCCCCCTCCCCATCATCTCTCCCCTTCCCCTTTCCTTTCCCCTCCCTCTCCCCCTTCCTCTCCCTCTCTCCCCATCCCCTCCCCCTCTCTCCCCATCCCCTCCCCCTCTCCCTCTCCCTCTGTTTTTCCAGTAGTGCTTTCTTTTGTTCTCTTCCACCTCCCCTCTGTCTTCTTCCCCATGGTGACTTCCCTGGTCTCCTTTCCCAGGACCAGTGAACCTGCCCCAGCGCTGGTTCCAAATAAACCTGCTTTTATATATTTTAGTCCTGCTTGAATTGACTCTTGACAGGCAGCAAATAGCTTATCTTTGCATTTTTATGTAAACCTAAAATTATTCTAACATAATTATTTAAAGAAAAGAAATTCTATAGCATTTCCTTTAAATATGTGCATCCTGGTGGAAGTAAATATGAGGTTAGACCAGGAAAATAGACAGAATCCCCTGAGACTGAAAAAGCTATAAGTGGAAAGAGGAGGAGAACAATAGAGCAAAATGGAGCAATGTATCATGGGAGTCAAAAGGCAAACCAGGGATGCTGGGTGGCAGGAACAGGAAAATCAACCAATAATAAAAATAATCCAGTATGGAAACTGTCTTAGTGTTTTACTACTAAGAACAGATACCATGACCAAGGCAATTTTTATAAAGATAACATTTATTTAGGATTGGCTTACAGTTTCAGAGTTTCAGTCCATTGTCATCAAAGCAAGAACATGACAGCCTCCAGGAAGATGATCAAGAAGACCCCCAAACAACATCATAGGCCTCTAAATGGATGTTCCACAGATGTACATGTTCTCCTGCTCCCACAGGTGCACATGCATGTGATCTGTCCAGCAGGTCCAGTTATTCCAGGGTCCCGAAGAGGCACTACCTGAGGGTCAAAAATGGGGGGAAGAGAGAAAGGGGGCCAAGCACGCTAAGAAAGTCAGAGTCAGTCTGGGTTGTATCAAGGCCTCATTTAATGTTGGGGAGGTAAACGAGTTTTAAGGCTTACAGAGAAGGAATTGACCTTCACACAAGAACAAAGGAGGGAAGGGCGGAGACACCCCTAGCAATCGAAGCAGGAAGCGAGGAGGTCATCCAGGTGGGGACACCCGGAGTTCTGTGGTTAGGGCAGGAACATCTTGTGGTATTCTCGGGAATCTTCTCGCACCTGGCAGCTCATGGGGAAGGCTCTAGTTAATTGTTCTCATATTTTATCAGCCACCACCTTAGGGCCATGAGTAAGCATTAAATCTGAATAGCTCAGGACGGCTTCCCACATCTCCTCCTTTTTTGTTTCTTAAGTTGGGGGGTGGCTATAGAAAGAGGGTCGGTGGAGAGCCTATTTTAGGCTATGTGGTTTTTCCCCCATGTCTAGCACCACAGTAACTAGGCCTTTTTAGATCCTAGTAGGGCAGGGCCTCTGCCTTAGGCTATATAAGTTGCACCCACTCCTAGCATCACATCCCACTCCAATGGCTTAATCAGGCCTTTGGTGGGTGTGACGGGCATTCAGGTAGCGGACTCACAATAATCCCGTCATGGAGTCACCCTGCAGCCAATAAGCAGTGTGCATCTGGCTCGTGGCACCACAATATTTCCTGTCATTGGCTACTCCACAGCTTAAGGCCCTCAGCCACTATTAGGAGCTGGAGATCACCTTCCCTGGCATTGATGTTTCTACAGCTTACGGAACAAAGAAAGCTCTGTGCCTGCAGCAAGGGTGGAGAACTGAAGGCCGGTGGTTGCTACCTCCGCATCAGCAGAAGATAGGTTTTCAGCTGAGTCTCAGATGTCCAGCCGATGGTAGTGGGCTGCAACTGGTCTGTTCAAGGCAGAATCAATCTGTGATTTAACAAAACTGGTTAATCTGTTAAAAGCCCAGGGGCCAAATGACAAAAGCAACAAAAGACCCAGGAGGGGCCCCAAAAGGCTAGGGAGCAAGGTGGAAACCCAGGGTGAAGTCTCAGCATCAGCATACTCTGGCAGCTAGCATGTTCCTTCAGCATCCTATAGAAAGAACACAAACATGCCTCTTCTCTACACTTAGAGTTCCATGGCATTAAAATTTTTAAATTTTTGTGGTATATAGAGATGTGATTCTCCCTTCTTTTATTATAAAAATATTGTTGTAAAGTTCTATGGGCCTGTTCCATAATATCTTCCCTCTGCACATTATGAGGAATCTCAGTAATATGACTAATATTAAATTATTAATAAAACATCTCAAATGACTGACTATAATAATCAGTTATAATATTTGTCTTAATCTGATTTGGAACATTCAGTATAAAAAATAACATATGTAAAAACAGTTATAACTAGAAAGCTTGAAAAGTTGTCAATGGTCATATGTATATTTTGATTAATTTTTTTTGAATTGCATTTGTATTGTAAAAGTTCAGAATTAGTAGCATTAAAAAAGAAACAATTTCAAGCAATTGTAAGCCATGACATGCACATAAACATACACAGCTACATATACACACTCACATATAATACATACAATACACATACAATACACATGCAACCAAAACAAGAAATTATGGAGAAAGGGAAGGAGTCCTGATTATATTACAGAGTTGCTATACCAACCACATTCTTGATTTACTACCCTGTACAAATCGCTGTGCTGTAAGATTCCCCCTAATCTATTTTCCTCATTTTCTCCGCCAGAGCTCAGCAGTAATGAAAAGGCTCAAAGGGGTAAGGATGGCAGAGAAAGGGAGAGTTTCCCTTCAAAAGCACCACTGTCTAGGAACTCAGATTCTAACATTGCCATTATAAAGGGGCCACAATGGCCGAGAATTGGAAAGAGTCCTTTGGTTTGCACAGTTGAAGAAAAATCTCAAATTAGTGTTTGTTACATTGTGGAAAAAATATTCAAGAATGCAAATATTAGAGTCCAGAGAAACTCAAGGGTAGTAGTGGTGTGTTCAGGAAACTGAAGGGTGAAAAATACGGCTGACTGAGAAACTAGAAAGAAGTATTTACGATTTAGTACGGAAGAAACTAAAGGACATAAAAAATTCATGTCACAATAGTCAAGGCTACCTTTGCTAACCTGCGGCCTTCACAGACTCATCCCTGTTTGTTGAGTTTGATGCTTTTTCTATCCGCAGGGCAATGGACTGATGACTCTCTTATTGACTGGCCACGAGTTTTTTGTTTGTTTGTTATTTGTTTGTTTTTTATTTTTTTGTGTCCCTTCATAGGAGCCACAAAATGCCAAGTCACTGTTAGATGTCTTATACAACCTTCAGAACCAGCTCTGTCTTTTCTGATGAGACACGTCTTCTAAGCTCAGATATTTGAACCCTTGGTCACCAGTTGGTAGCACTGTCTGGGGAGGTTGAAGAAGTGTGGCCTTGGTGGAGGATGTCACTTTGAAAATTAAAAGCCTTCTGCTACCTTCAATTCATGGT
Organism: Apodemus sylvaticus; assembly: GCF_947179515.1. NCBI lineage: Eukaryota > Metazoa > Chordata > Mammalia > Rodentia > Muridae > Apodemus > Apodemus sylvaticus. The sequence continues at coordinate 5,529,617 of NC_067494.1, forward strand.
CGCAAAGCATGACAGCATGAGAGCAGGAAGCGGTGCCCACAAACCTTCAAACTCAGACACAAAGCAGAGCAGTTGAACTGAAGGCGTGAGGCTCTGCTCCTTGGTCCTGCTATCACACCGTTCAGGATGTATGAACCCAGCAAGTACAGTCTTCTAAACGTCTTTGGTTATGATGCGCCATTGCAGCAACAGAAATACAATTAATGCTGGCCCTTCCTGTAAGTCCAGTTAATTCAACCAAGCTGTCACTACATCAATCAGAGACAAAAGAGAATGAGAGATAGAGAGAGAGAGAGAGAGAGAGAGAGAGAGAGAGAGAGAGAGAGAACGAGAGGGAGGGTGGGAGGAAGAGAGAGAGAGAAGGAAGGGAGAAAGGAAGGAAGTGAAAGTAAGAAAAAAAGAAAGAAAGAAAGAGAGAGAAAGAGAGTGAGTGTGTTGCAATAATAATTAAAGAAGAGGTCATAAAGTTGAAAGGGAGTTGAGGGGCCATGGAAGGAATTGGAGTCAGAAGAATGTGAGTAGAAATGATGTAAATACAGTACCCAGGTATAAAGTTCTCAAGAAAATTTAATGTAAAAAATAAACTTTTAAAATGAAAACAATTGTAAACAAAAAGAGATAAATACAGACCACAAAGCAGAAAAACAAATCTCTCTGGTACTTGTGGGAAAAGCCATACAAGGTCCTCCCAAAAAAGAGTGTGTGCTGTGTATTAGTAGTTGAGAGAGAGAGAGAGAGAGAGAGAGAGAGAAAGAGAGAGAGAGGCGGAGGAAAGGAGGGAGGAAGGAAGGAAGGAAGGAAGGAAGGAAGGAAGGAAGGAAGGAAGGAAGGAAGGAAGGAAGGAAGGAAGAAAGAAAAAAGAAAGAAAGGAAGGAAGGAAAGAAGGAAGGAAGGAAGGAAGGAAGGAAGGAAGGAAGGAAGGAAGGAAGGAAGGAAGGAAGGAGAAACTGGGCAACCAGCAAAACAGAAACACAAGGAGGCCAGAAATGGAAAAGCAAAAGACAAATCCAAGCAAAGCCATCAGGGCCATAGCAATGGAGCAGGAAGACAAGAGTTTTTTCCTGAATGCTCACGAAGACACATCCCATCCCAGACCACAAATCAAAACTTTGGTTCCTGAGGGATAAGTGTCTACTGTGTTGGAGAAGCATGGCAGCAAACAGCAGGAAAGCGAGGGGTAGGAAGTCAAGCGCTCACATTCAAACTCCAGTACAATAACGTCTACCTGTCTGAAGCACTATCTCTTCTTCTCTAAGTTTGAAGGTTCCAGCCACACCATTCTCCCAGCGATGTCATGGAGCTGATATGGGGAGATACTTGTGATCTACAATTGTGAATACTCTAAAAATGAAAGGGGTTCTAGAGAGAAACTTTACACTTTATCTCCTCTTCAGAGGTTCTGTGCCTCATTTTATAAATTAAAAACTTGGCATGATACATTTAATTGTAATTTCTTCCTTGGCCTATGTAAAGTTCAATCTGAAACAATTTCTGAGCATTTCATTTTAATGACTGAAATGTGTATTCAATTCCTATAAAAATCCAGAGCTCCATTCCAAATGCACTTGACATTCTCCAGCACATCATTTAAATTTCTCTTAGTAATTTCCTGCCTTCTGTGAGACAGTGATATTATACTGCCTCAAGGCATTTTGCATATTTTGTGGATTTTAACATTGTAAATCCTGGTGGGTTTCTCTCTCTCTCTCTCTCTCTCTCTCTCTCTCTCTCTCTCTCTCTCTCTCTCTCTCTCTCATTATGCCCTGTTCTCAGCCCATAGTTCTTAGCCCGTAGTTCTTTTCCTTTCTCTCTAAGAAACAATGGAAAACTTTAAACAATTTGCATGCTTTTAAAAAGCAGTTTCTGAGACATGGGAATAAGTGAGAGTTTGAGACAGAAGTAAAGAAGAAGAAGGTATCAGGAGTGGAAAAAATATTCATGCAGGTGAAGGACAATGCCATAGACTTGTTCTGCTAATACGTGAAGTCCTGAAGATAGGTGGAGAATGAGAAACAGAATCAGGTTCACCTAAAATAAATACATTTACTTTCCACTGTAGGATCTGAAATCTCTCAGGTAAAAGATTAGGGAAGAAATCACTCCACATCTTTTAGCTTTCCAAATATAAATTCTGTTGAAAGGAGAAGAAATATTGAGTACAAAAAGAGAGAATAGAATAATATTGCCCAAGTCAACACTGGGAGCCATTATGTGTAATAACCTTAGTAGGGAGAAGCTGCTTTCACAACTGGGAAATAAGTATTTGGCTTATATATTATTATATTTAACATAAAATACTTATACTATGAAACATCTTCCTAGATATTTTAATAATGTTATTGACAGGAGATATTTTTATTTTGAGCTTTTAATCTTTGATTATTTTTGATATATCTGTATCTTAGGCCTCTATAATTTTATGTGCTATGCTTCTAGCCAATAATTACCAGAAAATAACCATCATAGTGGTTGATACACAAATGCACCTCACACTGAGAGTTGAGGGTCTATCTCTAGTCCTTGTGAATCCAGGTAAGTCCTGAAATTTCTCTGAGTTATTAGGAAAATCTGAATTATTATCTTTTCTTGAGCAAGGTTTAGAAAACGAGAAATTCTATTTTTTTTTTATTTAAATGGTTGTTCTTGGGGAAGGAAGCCAGCACAGGACAGAAAGTTTAAGGACTCTGAGTTTAACACGTAAGAAATCCAAAGAAGTCATTTGCAAAGGCCTTGGGAAGAGAGGTAGGAACCAGTCCTGGCAACAGACCCATAGGTAAAGAAGATTCCTCATAATTCTCAGCCACAGGCCATCTACCTCTAACATATAAATGACTGTTTTGCCAGTTTTCATCCATGTGATGAAATACGACACCAAGGATTTTAAATTAAAGGAGATAGGCTTCTTTTGATCTGTGGTTTCCCATATTTCAGGCCATAATTGACTTGCTTCATACTCTTTGGCCTGTGGAAGGGTAGAAATATCAGAGCAAATGGTGGAAGGAAGATGCTCACGTAATTGTAGCCAGAAACAAGAGAAAGAGAGATGGTTGGGAGAGCAAGCACTAGAGACAAGATATAGCCTTCAAAGTTACACCAGCCTGTCCAACAAGCCCATTTCCTAATGGTCCATCCTGCTGTGAATTCATCAGTGCAATTAGAGTTCTTGTGATCCAATCTCTGCTCAAAAGTCCATCACAGGGCAAAAAAAAAAAAAAAGCCTTCAACACATAAGCCTTGTGTAGATATCTTTAGACTGAAACAACGACAATGACCCTAACAAATAACACCCAAAGCATATCAATACTCATAACACACACATACACACACACATACACACATACACATAACACACACAGATACACACACAGATACAAACACACAGACACCCACATATACAAATACATGCATACAGACACACACATACATACACACATATACACATACACACACAGACACACACACATACACACATACATATGCATGTGCACATACAGCACATGTACAGCAAGTGGAGGGTAGACTGTTACATAATAATATGCAGATTAACTAGACAGATGCTTGAAGGATACATAGTAAAATAAACCAAGACATCCCAAAAACATAAAGGAGAAAACATCTGGGTGGATGTTTGCTATTGAGCTAGGGTCTCACTATGCTGTCCAAGCCTCTCTCATAGAGCTAGAGAAAAAAGAACTCTCCATCACTTGAAGTTTAGAAAAGATCTTTAACCACTGTTATGAGAAATATTAAAAGCATCAATTAAGTCTAGGAAATGTAGACAAACAAGCCATTATTTCGGTCAGATTTTAATCCACATGTGACTGATGCTAAACTTTGTTTCCTTTCCATTCTGTCCTTGATCCTTCTCAAATAATAAAAGTTAATTTAAACATGAATTAGCATTTTATTATGGCTGTATATTTTAGAATGTAAAAATTAAAAAATATTTTTTTATTTAATTATATTATTTATCTGAAAGACACATAAATGACTGGGTATCTTATTTTATCTGGGAGATTTATAATGTCATTTCAGCCAAAATACATAAAAAGTGTGGGTTTGTGTCTGTGTCTGTGTGTGTGTGTGTGTGTGTGTGTGTATGTGTATTTGTGTATGTGTGTATGTGTGTATGTGTATGTGTGTGTGTGTTTAGTGCTGGAAACTGAACTCCACAAATTCAGACACTCTGGAGGCACTCAGAGATTAGTTTTCCTCTAAGTACTGCATTCATTGTGTCCAATAAGTTTGGGTATGTTGTGCCTTCATTGTAATTAAATTCTAAAAAAAAAAGTCTTTAATTTCTTTATTTCTTCCTTGACCAAGTTATCATTGAGTAGGGCATTGCTCAGCTTCCATGTGTACATGGACTTTCTGTTGTTTTTGTTGCCGTTGAAGACCAGCCTTAGGTCATGGTGATCTGATAGGATGCATGGGATTATTTCAATCTTCTTGTATCTGTTGAGGCCTGTTTTGTGACCAATTATGTGGTCAATTTTGGAAAAGGTACCATGCGGTACTAAGAAGAAGGTATATTCATTTGTTTTAGGATAAAATGTTCTATAGATTTCTGTTAAATCCATTTGGTCCATAACTTCTGCTAGTTTCACTGTGTCTCTTTTGAGTTTGTATTTCCATGATCAGTCCATTGATGAGAGTTGGGTGTTGATGACTCCCACTTCTATTGTGTGAGGTACAATATGTGCTTTGAGCTTTAGTAGAGTTTCTTTGATGAATGTGGGCACCCTTGCATTTGGAGCATAGATGTACAGAATTGAAATTTTTTCTTGGTAGATTTTTTTCTTTAATGAGTATGAAGTGTCCTTCCTTATCCTTTTTGATAACTTTTGGTTAGAATTTGGTTTTATTCAATATTAGAATGGCTACTCCAGTGTGTTTCTTGAGACCATTTGCTTGGAAAATTGTTTTCCAGCACTTTACTCTGAGGTAGTGTCTCTCTTTCACACTGTGATGCATTTCCTGTGTGCAGCAAAATTTTGGGTCCTGTTATGTATCCAGTCTGTTATTCTTTGTCTTTTTATTGGGGAACTGAGTTGATTGAAAGATTAGTTTCTTGCTTTTTCTAGGGTGTAGTTTCCCTTCTTGTGCTGGTATTTTCCATCTATTATCCTTTGTAGGGCTGGATTTATAGAAAGATATTATGTAAATTTGGTTTTGTCATGGAGTATCTTGGATTCTCCATTTATAATAATTGAGAATTTTGCTGGGTATAGTAGCCTGGACTGGCATTTGTGTTCTCCCAAGGTCTGTATAACATCTGTCCAGGATCTTCTAGTTTTCATAGTCTCTGGTGAGTAGTCTGGTATAATTCTAATAGGTCTGCTTTTATATGTTACTTGACCTTTCTCCCTTACTGCTTTTAATATTCTTTCTTTGTTTTATGTGTTTGGTGTTTTGAGTATTATGTGATAGGAGGAATTTTTTTCTGGTCCAATCTATTTGGAGTTCTGTAGGCCTCTTGTATGTTTATGGGCATCTCTTTCTTTAGGTTAGGGAAGTTTTCTTCTATAATTTTGTTGAAGATATTTACTGGCCTTATAAGTTGGGAATCTTCACTCTCTTCTATACCTATTATCCTTAGGTTTGGTCTTCTTATTGTGTCCTGGATTTTCTGGATATTTGGGTTAAGAGCCTTTTGTATTTTGCATTTTCGTTGACTTTTGTTTCAATGTTTTCTATGGTATATTCTGCACCCGAGACTCTCTTGTATTACTTGTATTCTGTGTGGTGATGCTTACATCCATGACTCCTGATCTCTCTCCTAGGTTTTCTATCTTTTTGTGATTTTTTTTTTATTGTTTCTAGTTCCCTTTTTAGATCCTGGATGGTTTTCTTCAATTCCTTCACCTGTTTGGTTGTGTTTTTCTACAATTCTTTAAGGGATTTTTGTGTTTTCTCTTTAATGGCTTCAAGCTGTTTACGTGTGTTCTCCTGTATTTCTTTAAGGAAGTTATTTATGTCCTTCTTAAATTCCTCTATCATCATGATAATATATCATTTTAAATCAGAGTCTTGGTTTTCTAGTGTGTTGGGGTATAACTGCCTGCAGCCACAGCGAGCTGGGTCCCTGGAAGAGAAGCTGGGGATAGATAGGGGGATGGCAAAAAAGAATGGAAGCCAGGACAACCCAATTTCTAAATGAGGCCCCAAGTTTAATGGGAGTCTCAAAATACATATAGGTGGGGCAAGACCCTTCCCCACATTTCAGGAGGTGTTCCAGGGAACTGGTACGGCTGTTCATTGGGTGTTGGCTCCACTGCTCAGGCAGCTGGGTGGGTCACCTGCTTAATTCAGGAATCTGTAGACCCAGAGGAACAATGAGCTTCACCTTCACTCTGAGTCCTCTACCCTAGTTGGAGCAGGATCCTGGTTAGCACAGGAATCCCTGCTCAACAAAGGTTGGGAGAGGAAGTTCATCTTGATCAATGCCGAGTTCCTACTAGATGGCATGACACCCCAATATGGCTCTGTACATTGGGGTAACCAGAGCTCACTGTGGTGAGAAAACTGGGTTCTGATGATGCCAAGTAGCCTTGGTTTCTGTTGCTTATGTTCTTGCCCTTGTTTCTCACCATCTAGTTATCTCTGGTGTTAGCTGGTCTTGCTGTCTCAGACTGTGGCTTGTCCCTCCTGTAAGCCTCTGTGTCAGAACTCCTGGGAGGCCAGTTCTCTCTGGAAGGAGTTTGAGCATAAACAGCTGTGGCACAGGATCTTCTACAGGAGCAGACAGAAATGGAAAGGATCTTGTCCCAGGCTGCTGCTCAGTTCCTGTGTTCTGAGGGTTCTGGGTAGGTCTCTCTTAGCAGAAATGGTGATCTTACCTGTGCTCACAGGTGTGTCCCCATGTCTGCGTGACCAGTTCTCTCCTGGCAGTATTTGGGTAAGAAGCACTGGGGCACAGGATCAGCTCTGGGCAGAGAATCTTTTGATACTTCTTCATTGTTGTTATTGTTGTTAGAAAAATTAGTAGAGATAGGGATCCCATTTTTAAGAGATATCTTCCACCTCTGGGTTTACACATCAAAGTGGTCCTTTAGGAAAGATAATTTTGTGATCATGTGTGTGTCCTCTAACAATATACAAGATGCCTCTCACCACATACACACCTGAAGTGCCTATAGAAGTAAAACAGGAGTCAAGTGCTCTTAGAATCTCTCCATATGCAGAATCTGTGTAATAATGTAATGTAATCTTTGTACTGAGACAATGTTTAGCAAGTTGTAAGAGAATTTCAAGCTATAAATATACAAAATCCCATGTCGCTGTCTAGTAAGGTAGAAGTTAGCAGCCCAACTTTCTACAATCTGAAAAAACTTCAGATTCATTTATCCAAGCCTTAAATATGTTGACCACTCTCTTTCTCAAGTTGACGCCCTAAATAGATAGAACACACTAATAGCAGCATGTGTGAAATGAGAATTAATCTAGAGCAAAATTCAATTCAAAGTTACTTTACAACAGAAAAAAAACCCTATCTCATCACCAGCAAAATCACTATCACCACCATGCTGGGTTTATGTCCACACAATGCCATCTTCAGAAGGCTATTTAGAGAGAAAATTAAAAACCAAGGACATTTTTGGAGAGGGGAAAAAGAAGTTCTGGGTAGGGTTTAAGTCACCTGGAAGGGTGACTTCTGAAATATAATTATCACAAGAGTCAGAAAGAATAGATTAGTGTACAAGAAAAGGAAGACAGTTATTAACCTATTAGCTAGAAATGCTGTATAGATGGCTACCATTAGGAAGCCTCAATAACAGCCATTCTAAGGAGATATGGGCTGATGCAGTCAAGCCTCTGTGAAGTTGACCACTGACTTTGTCATAGGCAGATTCCTCTGCATTCTATAATGTTATACAGTTTCCCCACCACCACATTTGTGCTTGCATTTTCTCACCTGTGAAGTGACAGTATTAGCAGTCAATATTATATATGACCTTTTTCTTGTCATATGATATTCATTAAGTGCCCACTGTTTCTTTTATGTTATTATTTTTTAATGATGGACATTGTATTAGTCAGTGATGCACCTTATAGAACAAAAAGCTGTCATCTGGAACCCTAAAATAGTTTTAAGTTTAAACTTCCTTGATTTCATACCCAGAGTATGAGAACATGTCTCTCTGTGCTGGTGTACGTGCCCTGGAGAGTAGAAGGCAGTTCTCAATCCTCTGGCTCCCCTCTGACAGTAACTCAGATAAGCTTCTTTAGCAGAATATTAGAGCAGTCAGAAAACTGACAGTAAGACAGGTGTAGATCACTCTCTACTTCAGAGTGGGAACCAGGCTCAATATTAATCTGAGATTCAAAATGTAACTAGACTGGCTGCCCTGGCCAGTGTTATTCCTGCAAAAATTCTTAGACATGTAGCGGGGACAAAGGATATCAGAGCTCAAAGTGGCATCACCGTAGAAAAGCCAAGTGTGGTGATATAGTGTGTTTGGCCTAATGCTGCTTATATTATGTTAATTTGGATCCCCAAAATTGTTTGAGCAGAATCTCCTTGTCCTCATGTTAGACACTAAGGGACCCTGGTCCCAGGTTGGTTTTGATTGATAATGTTGCCAACATCCAATGGCTGTGAGGGCAGGCAGAAATAAGTATTCCCATGCTAGGGATAGAGAGGGAGGAGGAGGAGGAGGAGGAAGAGGAGATCTGTCATGCCACGAGAAGTGGAGGAGAGGTGGAGGAGAGGTGGAGGAGAGGTGGAGCAGAGGTGGAGGAGAGGTGGAGGAGAGGTGGAGGAGAGGAGACACCATGCCTGAGAATGTGCAGGACAGAGAACATAGCCCCCATGTAGGAGCCAGGGGAGAGCAGCCTTAAGAGGGCTGCCTGAGTCTAGAGCAGCAAAGGTAGAATATAGATTTTAGGAAGAAATAATTTATGAATATGGGACGGAGGTAGATTAACCATGTGGAGGTTAGGACATAGCCCAGCCATTGAACTGTGTAAGGCATATCAAAGTATGAAGGCATTGTGTGTGTGTTCTTTGCAGGAACCCAGAACATTGGGGCAGGTAGCAAGGAATGCACCATTGCCACCACCAGAATAAATTTGAGCATTTAATTGAGTACTGCTACAGATGGTACCCAAACTCACAACTCTGGGATGTGTTTGGCCATAGGAAGTGGCACTATTAGAAGGTGTGGCCTTGCTGGAGTAGATGTGCCTTTGTAAGAGGAAGTATGTCAATGTGGAGACAAGCTTTGATAACATATATACTCATATGGTTGGTTGGATAACACAACCAACGATACAGTCTCCTGCCACCTGTAGATCAAGATGGAGAACTCTCAGCTCCTCCAGTACCATGTCTGCCTGTATCTCATCATGTTTGCCACCATGATGATAATGGACTAAACCTCTGAAACTGTAAGTCAGATCCAATTTTCCTTTATAAGGGTTGTTGTGGTCCTGGTGTCTTTCCATACCAATAAAACCCTAAGTAAGACACCAGATATCAAGTATTTGTTCAGCAAAGGCAGAGGGGATGAGTAGTTTTAGGATGAGAGAGATATTGTGGCTTTATGCCTGTAATTTCAAATATGGCACGTAGAAACAGAAGGGTTAAGAGTTCAGGAGCAGCTACAATCAATATAATAGAGAGTCCAAGGTTAGCTTGGGGTGTATCAGATCCCTACACAAAATCTTAGGAGGCAAGATGCAGTATATTTTCTTAATATCCTTACATGCTACAGGCTGTTGGAGCAATTCTGCTTATAGTTTCCATTCCAATAAAGGGGGAAAGGGCAGGCCTGTCACATCTCCTTTCTCATGTCATATCCATTTTTCATAAGTTCTAGATCCTAAAAATAGAGAGTTTTCATTTCTTTATGAAGTATGGTATGTTTTAATTATTCACAAATTTTTACATGTGTCTGGTGCTACAATTTTGATAATAGAATAAAAGTATGCAATATTTCATTTAAAAGCAGATATTGATAGGTAAATAGCATTTCTTACCATTTACATAGATCTCGTTTGTTTTCATTTCAAGCAATTCTTTAGAAAAAAAGTAGAACCCCTAAATACCAGATTAACCCTCTCTCTTTCTGCTTTTTTCTTCCTCCAAATGAGTCCGGTAGCTGGTATTTTGCAGACTCATTATTTCTGCGGGTGTTGTCATCTAAGGCAATAGATCCCTTAATTTTGTAATTTGTTTTGTGTCTTCTGTGATCCTGTAAACCCCCAGCCTCCTAGTTAGAACATATTTACAGATGTTCATTTTCTTCTTTATACCCATCAGTTCTCAATGTAAACACTGTTATTACAATTTATAAGATGACAGCTGATGTTACTCTTTCAACTCTTTGGAGATATATTCAGTGGTACATTTGTAGATACGCAATGATGTCAACACATCTGCCTGTCTCTCTCAGCTGGAACATACAGAAACTCAGAGTACTGATGCTTACTGTGCGGTGTAAGTGCTGCTTTCAACACTTCTGAAAATGGGCTAAACCAAATGCTACATGTGTGAGTTTGTAAAACTCACTTTATGTAGAATAGTTTAACTACTGATTCCCCCAATGAGGAGATGTAATCCCTGAAGATTATTATATCTAGAAGTTTTCAAATTCAAGCAAATAAGTTATTAAAACCCCTCTTTTTTTTCCTTTTCCTTTCTTTTATAAAGATAGAAGCATATGTAGCCCAGGTTGGCCCAGAAAGTTGGAAATCATTTCACAGCATAGAGATGGATTTGAACTCTGATCCTTCTGCCTCTACCTACCAACTGCTAGCATTGCAACTAATTATATGTCACCCCATTTGACTGAGATTCTTTCTGTCAATGAGGCATTTACAAGCTTTCCCAGGAAGAAATGACTAAGAGCTCGCTGGATAAGATGGCTAGGTATACTTTGTGATAATATAGCTCAGGATGACCTCTTCCACTAAGAACAAACATAACACCCCAAATTAAATAAATACACACAAATGCAAAAATAAATGAAATGCTTTTAGAGGCTTTAGAACACCACTGACGCCCCAGACTCTAAGGGCCTAAGACATAGAAAAGAATAGTGGACTACTGAACTATAGTTTTGCTATCCCATGAAAGTATTACCAAGAACATTTAAGCGATACATCTATCTTGAGTAAAGTCTATGAATTCCTAAGGCAAACAGGCCTGCGGACCAGCCCCAAATTCCTACACTATGTGACCCTGAGCTAAAGGTGAACTACCTGACCTGCTATCTCTCTGATTCATGAATAAGATTTGTTTGTTGCAGAAGAGCAGAGCTGTCTTACCATATACATAACAATTTCTGATTTTTATTTATTTATTTTGTTGTTGTTGTTGTTGTGCCTGGAAAATTCAAGCCTGCTGGAGGTCCAGGCTGCTTCCCACTAATTTTCCCGAGACAACCCTGCCAGCACTGAATAAACACTTCATTTTGCCTTTCAGACATCTCAGGATTGTTGTTGTTTTTATTCATTTGTTTGTTTGTTTTTCAGGGACTCCATTAAAAAAGGAGGAAACCAGACATTTTTTTTTATTGCATTAGCCAGATGTTTTCAAGCACAACAAGAGAACAAGTGGGAAGAGACGAATCTATATGAAGATTTTCAAGTACCAAGGTGTTGAAGAAATGAAACAACCAAGCAAGCAATACTTAACATTGGCAGGTGCATTAAATCATATCAGTTTCCCTTTCTACAATGCGGAGGTTAGACTGAAGCAGATGGACAATGTCAAGTACTAGTGAGGACATCACTCTTAACACAGTGCTCAGGAGAGTCTGGGTCAACGGAGTCTCTGTGTCTTAGGATTCTGTCTAAGCTCCACCCCACAGTTACCTGGCAACAGTCAGGTATGCCCCGCCCCACAGTTACCTGGCAACAGTCAGGTAGGCCTGACCTACTATAAAGAGAGCTGCTCAGCCCTCCTCTCTCTCCTCCCCCTCTTTCTGCTCTTACAGCTCTTACTCTCCTAGCCTCTCTCTTGCCCCCTCTTGGACTCTCCTCCCCTCTAACCCTCTCTCCACGTGGTCATGGCTGGTGTCTGCTTCTCTTCTCTCTTCTCTCTCTCTCTCTCTCTCTCTCTCTCTCTGCCTTTCTCTGCCTCTACTACCCATTTAACCCCCCTCCCCAGGCCCTGAATAAACTCTATTCTATACTTTACCACCTGTGGCTGGTCCCTCAAGGGGGAAGGGATGCCTCAGCTTGGGGCTGATGAGACAACCCCTTCCTCCACACCACCATATACCATATTCACACACCTCTTTCTGTTTTTATGACCACAACACTGTGAACATCTATCTACTCAGCACCTATAGCCTCTGACAGAAAAGGCATGTAATAGTAATCCATCGTAATCGTTATCAATTATTGTCCCCTCCATGGAATACACTGGCTTCTGAAAAGATTTGTGTATTAGGGCACAACAGCCTGCTGTTTATATTATGTTTTAAGCTTTTTGTAGTGGATGGATAGAGTGGCTCTCCCTGTAATGGCACAACTTAAGCCTACAATGTGATGCTGACTGACAAAGCCAGACACAAAAATATTCTTCCAGTTTGACCTTATGGATGATACAAAGTTTGAAACTGGACAGAAGCAATGCGTGCTCTTAAAAATTAGGATTATGATTTTGTTAGAGAGATGAACCACATGTGGTTATCCAGAAGGTTTTTGGATGTTGTCAATGTTTTATTTCTTGATCACATTATTAGTTGTAAAATGAATTTCCCTTGTGAATATTTACCAAGTTACAAATAGTGTATTGTTAGTGGATGCTACATGCCAACTATGTTTTATGAAATAACTGAATTTTAGAAGAAAATTGTCTTCTGTATGCTCATGGGTTTTAACCATAGGAACTCTACCTGTTTTTCATATTAGACAGGGAAGATATGTCTTGTTCCTTCCTAGGGTCTCAACAATAAGCTGAAGTGAAGGGTCACATACAAGACTGTGGGTGCGTCTTCCATTACAGGCTATACTTGAAAAGCCCCACCAAGTAGATAGCTCTACAGAGAAAACTTTTAGCCTACCCATTCCCCTAAGCTACATGTAATTAAGACAGATTTGGCCACAATGGGTGGTAAGGAGCTGGGATATTCCAGTGAGGACATCTTGACCCTCTGTGTCCCTCTGTATGGGAGTGGGAGCAAGGGCAGGTATAAACCAGCAAGAAGCCCAGCTAGCATGATCTTTTGTAAGGGGTGCCAGTTGGGTTCCCCTGATATAGCAGGTGCTTTGGTGAGAAAACACTCACTTGGCTTGTAAATGCCTCATTGGTCGGCCTTCTCCTTCTACTTCTCAACAGCAAGCATTGCAAGTCACCAATTTGCCTTGTGTCACCATATTTGGCTGAGTGTGTCCGTCTGTCTGCATGTGGATTGGGCAATGACAACAGCAGGTGTCTCTGCAGCCATGGTTTTTAAAGAGAAATAGGAAAGTTTGTGCTTAGATGAGTTGGTAAGTCCTGCCTGGACATGTTAGTCAGTATAGTCAAATGATGGATTTTGATTTCTGTACCTTGGTGTTTTGATGGTTAGACCATGGTGATCAGCCTAAGAAATGAGTCAGGCATAAGAACTTAGCCAAAGAAAGAACTAGACCCTGGCACCCAGTTTTGAGAATGTAATCTAATGGTTTAGAAATGGAGAGGGAAGGAGGGAAGGTGTGACCAGTTAGGCCCATGTTTGCAATGCTTGGGCCTGCTAGAGAGTCCTTCATGATGGTAGAGAAAAATCAGCTTTCTCCAGTCTAATGACACTGAGTATATCAACTATTCCAGGACAGATCTCATGTTCAAGAGTAGTCAAATAGCAAATAATGGACACCACATTTAAAAAAAAAAAAATCTTCAGCCCACTTCCTACCCTGGCCAGATCAGCAGCTAGATACCTGCCCACACCTTCACTCTTTGTGCCTCCCAGTAGGTTTCCAGAAATAAAATACACAGATGAGAATTTTACCCAAATGCCCACACCAGATGGGACAACCACAGGGCCCTGCTAACAAGGGATGTCCTCACCAACTCCCAACCCTCAACCCACAGAGCTCTACACTTCTTCAGGCCTGCTTCCTACCCAGGCCAGATCAGCAACCAGATACCCACCCACACACCACAGTCTGCTTGCCTCCTAGGAGGTCCACAATACCTAAAGGGACAGAGCCCAGCTGACATGGGGAACACCAGCCCCTACTGAGCTCTACCTTCCTACTGATCTGCTTTTCCACCTGGGCCAGATCAGTGGGCCTGATACCTTCCCACATGCCAGAGCCTTTCTGCCTCCCAGGAGGCCCAAAGTAACCAGGGACTCAGCCTGCCTGCTTCCCAGGAAGTCTGAAATAACCAGAGAGACAAGAGGCCTACCCTAACCAGAGATAGCACTGCTTGTTTCCAAAAAAGGCCAGCTCTAGTCAGAGATACCCAGGCCAGTTAACACCAGAGATAATCGGATAATGGCCAGAGGCAAGCTTGGGATCATAAAAGACAGAACACAATGCAATCCAGCACTCTGAGAAACCAGTTCTCTCACCTGAGCAATTCCAGGATTCCCAACACACCTGAAAAGCAAGATAATGACTTAAAACCCATCTCATGAAGATGATAGAGGCCTTTAAGGAGAATATAAAGAACTCCCTTAAAGAAATACAGGAAAACATAGGTAAATCGGTAGAAGCCCTTAAAGAGGGAAACAAATAAATCTCTTTTTTTTTTAATTTTTATTTTCTATATTCTTTGTTTACATCCAAATGATTCCTCCTTTCCCAGTTCCCCCTCCCCATATGTCCCATAAACCTTCTTCTCTCCACCCATTCTCCAATCACCTCTCTCCTTTTTCTCTGTCCTGATACTCCCCTCCAATGCAAGATCAAGCCTTTCTAGGATCAGGACCCTCTCCTTAGTTCTTCATGGGAGTCATTTGTTATGCTAATTGTGCCTTGGGTATCTCTTAAAGAAATGAAGGAAAATATAATCAAGCAGGTGAAGGAATTGAACAAAATGGTCCAAGAACTAAAAATGGAAATAGAAACAATAAAGAAAAGACAAACAGAGGCAACCCTGGAGATGGAAAACTTAGGAAAGAGATCAGGAACTAAGATGCAAGTATCACCAACAGAATATAAGAGATGGAAGAGAGAATCTCAGGCATAGACAATAACATAGAAAATGTTGACACATCAGTCAAAGAGAATACAAAGTGTAAAAAGCTCCTAACGCAAGATATCAAAGAAATTCAAGACACAACAAAAATATCAAACCTAAGAATAATAGGAACAGCAGAGGGTGAAGAGTCCCAGCTCAAATGCTAGAAAACATTTTCAGCAAAATCATAGAAGAAAACTTCCTGAACTTAAAGAAAGAGATGGCCAGAAATGTACAAGAAGCCTACAGAACACCAAGTAGATTGGACCAGAAAAGAAAATCCTCTTGTCACATAACAATGAAAAGACTAAACATGAAGAACAAATAAAGAATATTAAAAGATGTAAGGGAAAAGTCCTAGGAACATATAAAGGAAGACCTATCAGAATTAAACCACACTTCCCAACAGAGACTTTAAAAGCCAGAAGAGAATGGACAGATGTCATCCAGACCCCAAGAAAACACAAATAACAGCCCAGGATACTATACCCAGCAAAACTCTCAGGCACCATAGATGAAGAAAGCAAGATATTCCATGACAAAACCAGATTTAAACAATATCTTTCTACTAATCTACATTAATGGAATGAAATCTCCAATACAAGGAAGGTAAATACATCCAAGAAAACAGAAGAAATTGAACATTTTAAAACAAACCCAAAATCATACCCACATAATACCACCTCCAGTGTTGCTACTTTGTTTCCAACTCAATTCCCCAGTAAAAGAAATCTCAACGCAATCAGTAATAAAATAAGCTATAAGCCTAGATTGGGCAGATCTCCCACAATACTACTCTATTTATATCTATATTATCCCATATAACTTGGCAGTTTCTCCAGGCCATGAGCTTCTCTCTCTCAGTCTCTCCCTCAATCCCTTGTTGCTCCTCCCCCTTCCTCCTGCCCAATCATTGGCTCAAGCCTTTATTTGAAAAGTTGAGGTGGGGGGAAGGTTCACAAGGCAACTCCTCATCTGCAGCCCCTCTGAGGAGTGGAATTAGCATCAAAATACAAGCTCAGGGCTATTCACAACACTCCAGCAACAAAAATAACAGTAACCAGCAATCATTTATCTTTAGTATCTCTCAACATCAATGGACTCAACTCCCCAATAAAAAGACATAGGCTAACAGACTGGATATATAAACAGGATCAAGCATTTTGCTGCATATGAAAAACACACCTCAGTGACAAAGACAAGTACTACCTCAGAGTGAAAGACTGGAAAAAAAGCTTTCCTAGCAAATGGTCCCAAGAATCAAGCTGAAGTTGCCATTCTAATATCCAATGAAATAGACTGTCAAACAAAAGTTATCAAACAAGATGGGGAAGGACATTTCCTATTCATTAAAGAAATTTTCACCAATTCTGAACCACTTTGCCCCAAATGCAAGGATACTCACATTCATAAAAAACAAAAACAACAACAACAACAAAAAAACCATTACTAAAGCTCAAACACACATTGTACCCTACACAATAACAGTGGGAGACTTCAACACCTAGCTTTTACCAATGGACTGGCCATTGAAACAGAAACTTAACAGAGGCACAATAAAATTAATAGAAGTTATGAACCAAATGGATTTAATAGAACATTTCACCCCAAAACAAGAGACTGTATCTTCTTCTTAGCACCTCATGGAACCTTCTCCAAAACTGATCATATAATCGGTTATACAACATACCTTAACAGATAAAAGAAGATGAAAATAATCCTACGCATTCTGTCAGATCACCATGGACTAAGACTAGACTTCAATAAAGACAAAAACAACAGAAATACCACATACTCATGGAAACTAAACAACTGTTTGGTCAATGATAACTTGGTCAGGGAAGAAACAAAGGAAGAAATCAAGGACTTTATAGAAGTTAATGAAAATGAAGTCATATCATATCCAAACTTAAGAGTTTCAATGACAGCAGTGTTGAGAGGAAAATTCACAGCACTAGATGCCTTCATAAGGAAATTGGAGAGATCCCATAAAAGCAACTTAACAGCACACTTTAAAGCTCTAGAACAGAAAGAAGCAAGAGGAGTAGAAGGCAGGAAATAGTCAAACTCAGAGTTGAAATTAACAAGGTGGAAACAAAGAGAACTATACAAAGAATCAACAAAAACTAAGAGCTGGTTCTTTGAGAAAATCAACAAGATAGATAAACCTTTAGCCAAACTAACTAAAGGGCACAGAGACCATAACCAAATTAACAAAATCAGAAATGAAAAGGGAGAGATAACAACAGAAACTGAGGAAATTCAAAAAACCAGAATCTACTACAAAAACCTATATTCTACAAAACTGGAAAATCTAGATGAATAATTTTCTGTACAGATATCATGTACCAAAGTTAAATCAAGGTCAGGCAAACTATCTACACAGTCTCATAACCTATAATAAAATTAGAATAATTATGGAAAAACTCCCAACCAAAAAAAAGCCCAGGGTCAGACGGCTTTAGTGCAAAATTCTTCCAGACCTTCAAAGAATAGTTAATACTAATACTCCTCAAACTATTCAATGAAATAGAAGGAATACCTAATTCATTCTATGAAGCCACAGTTACTCTGATACCTAAACCACACTGAGACCCTACAAAGAAAGAGAATTTCAAACCAATCTTGCTTGTGAATATTTATGCAAAAAACACTCGATAAAATTCTCCCAAATCAAATCCAAGAACATATCAAAATCATCATTCACCGTGGTCAAGTAAGCTTTATCTCAGAGATGAAGGGATGGTTCAATATATGGTAATCCATCAACATAATACATTATACAAACAAACTCAAGGAAAAAAGCCACATGATGATCCCATTAGATACCAAAAATCCTTGGACAAAATACAACACCTGTTCATGTTAAAAACATTGGAGAGATTAGAAATTCATGGCACATACCTATGTAATAAAAGAAACATATAGGAAACCAACAGCCAACATCAAATTAAATGGAGAGAAACTAGAAGCAATCCCACTAAAATCTGGGTTGTCTTGTGACAAGGTTGCGCTCTCTCTCTCTCTCTCTCTCTCTCTCTCTCTCTCTCTCTCTCTCTCTCTTCAATATAGTACTCCAGGTTCCAGCTAAAGCAATTAGGTAAGAAATAGAAGTCAAGGGGATACAATTTGGAAAGGAAAAAGTCATGGATTGGTAGGATTAACATAATGATAATGACCGTCTAACTAAAAGCAATCTACAGATTCAATGCAATTTCCATCAAAATTTCAACACAAATCTTCAAAGACATGGAAAGAGCAATTTTCTATGTGCAGATAATATGATAATATGTATAAATGACACCCAAAATTCCACCAGAGAATTCCTACAGCTTAAACAACTTCAGCAAAGTGGCAGGATATAAAATTAACTCAACAATCAATAGCCTTCCTAACACAAATGATAAAAACACTGATAAAGAAATTGGGGAAACAACACCCTTCACAATAGCCAGACTATTATTAAATATATTGGTGTAACTCTTCCCAAGCAAGTAAATGATCTGTACAACAAAAACTGCAAATCCCTCAAAAGAGTAATCAAAGAAGACCTCTGAAGATGGAAAAATCTCCATTGGTACTGATAATGACCATCTAACCAAAAGCAATCTACAGATTCAATGTAATCTCCATCAAAATTTCAACACAAATCTTCAAAGACATGGAAAGAGCAATTTTCAACTTCATATGGAAACAAAACAAAATAAAACAGGATAGCCAAAACAATTCTCAACAATAAAACAACTTCTGGGGAAATCACCATCTCTGACTTCAAGCTGTGTTACAAAGCAATAGTGACAAAAACCACATGCTATTGGTATAGCTACAGACAGGTCAATCCATGGAATAGAATTGAAGACCCAGAAGTAAACCCACACACTATGGATACTTAATCTTTGACAAATAATGGTGTTGGTCTAACTGGTGGTCTGTATGTAGGAGAATGAAAATAGATCCATATTTGTCACCTTGTACAAAACTCAAGTACAAGTAGATATAGAAGCTCAACATAAAACCAGATATACTGAATCTAATAGAAGAGAAAGTGGGAAAGAGTCTTGAACTCATTGGCACAGGGGGAAATTTCCTGAACAGAACACCAGTGGCTCAGGCTCCAAGATCAACAATAAATAAATGGGACCTCATGAAACTGAAAATCTTCTGTAAGGCAAAGGTCATAGTCAATAGCATAAACCAGCAACCTACAGATTGGGAAAAAAATCTTCACTAACCCTATGTCTGACAGAGGGCTATTATCCAAAATATATAAATAACTCATGAAATTAACCTTCAAAAATCCAAATAAACCAATTTTAAAAATGGGGTACTGAGCTAAACAGAATTCACAACAGAATTACGAATGTCTGAGAAGCACTTAAAGAAATGTTCAAAGTTCTTTGTCATCAGAGAAATATTCATCAATATTGAGAGTTCACCTCACATCACTCAGAATTGTTAAGATCAAAAACAAAGTGACAGCACATGCTGGTGAGGATGTGGAGAACAAGGAACACTCCTCCATTGCTAGTGGGATTGCAAACTGGTATAACCACTCTGGAAATCAATCTTGTGGTTCCTCAGAAAATGGAAAAGTGTTCTTCCTGAAGAGTCAGGTATACCACTCTTGGGCATATACCCAAAAGATGCCCCACCATACCACAAGGGTATGTGCTCCACTGTACTCATAGAAGCTTTATTTGTAATAGCCAGAAGCTGGAACCAACCCAGATGTCCCTCAACTAAAGAATGGATACAGAAAATGGGGTTCATTTACACAATGGAATATTATTAAGCTACTAAAAAGGAGGACATCGTAAATTTTGCAGGCAAATGAATGGAACTAGAAAATATCACCCTGAATGAGGCAACCCAGACTCAAAAGGACATACATGGTGTGTACTCACTGATTAGTAGATATTAGCCAAAAAAGTACAGAATATCTAGGACACAATCCGCAGACCATAAGAAGTGTAACAGGTAGAAAGGCCCAAGTGAGGATGTTTCAATTCCACTTAGAACGGGAAAGAAATAATCATGGGAGGCAGAGCAAGGGAGGTATCTGGGTGGGAGTGGGGAGGAGGAGAGAAAAAGGGAAACAGGATCAGGTATGGGGGTAGGGGAAAGGAGAGAAGCCCAGAGGGCCAAGAGAATGAATGGAATTAAGCAGCAAGGGGTCTGGACCCTCTAGTAAATACTAGAGATCTAGGAGGTGAGAGACTCTAAGAAATTAATGGGGGTGACCTTAGCCAAAATGTGCAACACTGGGGAGAGGGAATTGAAAGAGCCCACCACCAACAGATAGACAGGGCCTGAAGCAGAGGGACAGGGTTACTAACCCACAGTCAAAATTTCTGACCCAGAACTGTTTCTGTTTAAAAGAACTATAGGGACAAAAATGGAGAAGAGACTAAAGTGAGGGTGGTCCACTGACCCCGTCAATTTGGCATCTATCTCATGTGGGGGCACCAAGGCCTGACACTATATACGATGTGCTTAGAGATGGAAGCCTGGCATGGCTGTCCTCTGAGAGGCCCTACCAGCAGCTGCTGTGACATACGCAGATACTTCCACCCAACCGTTGGACTGAAGTCGGGAATCTGTATGGTTGAACTAGGGGAAGGATTGAATAAGCTGAAGGGGAAAGCGACCCCATAGGAAGACCAGCAGTCTCAACTTACCCAGACCCCTCACGGAGCTCCCAAAGACTCATCCACCAACCAGGAGCATACCCTGGCCAGTCCGAGGGCCCTGGCACAAACAAAGCAGAGGGCTGTCTGGTCAGGCTGTCGTGAGCAAAGAAGTGCTTAATCCTTAAAGGACTTGAGGCCCCAGGGAATGTGGAGACTTGGTGTGTGTGTGTGTGGTGTGTGTGTGTGTGTGTGTGTGTGTGTGTGTGTGTGTGTGTGTGTGTGTGTTTGTGTGTGTGTGATCGGGGAAACACACTCTTGAAGGCGATAGGGAGGAGAAATAGGATGAGGAACTGTGGGTGGGAGGGGGGACTGAGAGGGAGTCAACAGATGAGAATATAAATAAATAAAATAATAAAAATTGGAGGGGGGAAGAGTAAGCCAATGACAGAAGTCTGAAGCAAGCAGTCACCACCTACAACACATGCCCACCACTCAACTCCACTCAGTAATAATAAAGATGATTTTCCTGCTTCGGCTATAAGACTTAAATCACCTGCTTGAATTAAAATAGTACCAAACAATCTGAGACTGTAAAGCTGAATCTAATTAACACATTTTCTCTTAGCATGCAGAATTCTTGCCTCTGCACCAAAGTCAGCTCCTCATCAGTCCTCACTTAGCAGCACTTACCCAAGTCCTGGTCTGAAGTCTCCCTGTACCCTCTCCATAGCACTTGATCCTTTATTACATGTCTCCCTCATTAAAATGTAAGCTAGGAAAGTTTTATTCATTGAACTCTCCCAAGGGTTTAAATCACTTAAGTGATTTGCAAATATCTGTTGAATAAATGAATAAATGTACATACATCAACATTTTAATATAGTTAAATACATATACCATGCTATATAATGGTAGCTACATATGAAGAGCTGTGTTAAGCAACTTTGAAGTGTGCACATGTTTTCTTAGTTAAGCAACCATACATGTGGGAACCAAAAAGAACAAAGAGATTGAGTAAACTGTCTAATGTCACCAGGAGATGAACTGACCTTTTTTGATTCTTTAGAATGTTGGCTAAATTACCAACATTTTAAACTATAAATGAAAGGCATCTACATATCCTAAAGAAGAGGCAATACACACACTTTGTTAAAGCCAGGCAACCCACAGCATTATCAGATAATTATCTTTGTTCAAAGTCTGTTGAGAAGATGGGAATAGGAAGGGGTTTCTCAAAAGTGGCCATTCTGATGGTTTTTGATAGACTGGTGGTGAGAACTACATCTTTCTCCACCTGTCTCCTCCTCTTCAGTCTGGAAGGTTCTGCAATCCAAAGGACAAATCTAGAAAAGATCATCTCTCTTCCATGCTTGCTAGTTTCGTAAACACACACATTCTAGCTCTCTGCACCACAATAACATGCACTGAGAGAGTTCTAAGTATGTAACTGGTATCCTCTGAGACTTGAGATTATACATGCATGGAGTCAGGCATTAGCCTCTCTCTTACCTGAGTTATTCTGTAGTTAAATCGACAGGTGGCAGGATCTAAGACAAGTGTATATATATATATATATATATATATATATATATATATATATATATATGTGTGTGTGTGTGTGTGTGTGTGTGTGTTTGTGTATATGTGTGTGTATGTGTGTTTGTGTATATGTGTGTGTATGTGTGTGTGTGTGTGTGTGTATGTGTGTAAACACTACTTTCCATCAGTTTGCTATAGCATGGTCATCATTCTTCATATTTAAGATGCCATATTGATTAAGATGAATATCTGGGCTACAGGTGCAGGCTCTAAGGAAGGTCACCATCAGTTGAGGAAACCTACACAGGGAAAGCCTATCTTCCCATGGAATTCAAGAGAAAATAAAATTGTAAAACCAAATATGTAAAAAACGAAATACATACAAAGTTTAGGGTCGGTGGTGGCGCACGCCTTTAATCCCAGCACTTGGGAGGCAGAGGCAGGCAGATTTCTGAGTTCGAGGCCAGCCTGGTCTACAGAATGAGTTCCAGGACAGCCAGGACTACACAGAGAAACCCTGTCTCGAAGAAACCAAAACAAAGCATAATTAGAATGCCTTTAAATGCTCTTGTTCCCCATCCCCTTTTCCCGTCACTGTGCTACTTCAAACATGTATTTGCTTTGTTTATTTTTAATACCAAGTAAATGGAATAGGAGGGAAAGAAGAAGGATGCACTGAGACTTGACCATTCAGAGTTGGGGTAGAGAAGGTTTATACTGACATAGGTTTAAATAGTGCTCTGTGTTGAAATTTATAAAGGCATTCTAATTATGCTTTCTAATAATGGTCATCGTAAATTTATGGATCTTGTCAATCCTAAGGGATAAAGAAGGCAAGGTCAAGCAAAGTATATTAAAGCAGCAGTGGACAACAATAAAACTTTCCTTCCAGATTCCTACCAAAATCAGATGATTGTTTTAGCTAATTATTATAACAATAATACTGGTGCTAATAACACAAGTATTAATACAGAGAAAGTTCAACATTAAAATGGAATATATAGTATATATATGGAATATATAGAGCTCTCATGAGCTCTAGATATATTCTTGTATTTTAAAATCTGAATCAGGTATCATTTTCTCACTTGGTTTCTGTGTACTAGGTTAGTTGTATCTGGCCTGGAAAAATTAGCCCTGTAGACACTGAAAACTAAATCTCAGGTCACCATTTTACTTGTGGTCCACTCACCTCCATCTGCTGAGAGATGATCTCGCTCACATTATCAATTAGGTATCAAAATTTCCTATTTGGTGAAGAAATAATCACTATCATTGATTGGAGTGTGCCAGTCACTTATTGACTAATACCACACAATCTGTAAAAGGTATGTGAAGTATTGTTTCCGTTAAACAGAAGTAAAAATTGAGACACAGAAAAGACATTAAGAAAATTGCTTGTAGGTGGAAAATAGCTTCAATCTATGCTTCTTCTAATATTTATGCAAAGGAGTTATCTCAAGTGGCAAAACAAACCTCATAAAAATTCTTCAAAGGCAGCAACATGATATTATATGAGAGTCACTCCCCTGTGTTTCCTTAAAAATCCAGAACCCTTAATACCAGTGGTGTTCTTTTTGAATATTTTTCTCTGTACGAAGTTGATTATAGCATTATTATAAAATTCTCAGTGCATGTCTCTTCTGGTTTTTCAATCCCACTATGGTGTTCAGGGACTTCTTTAAAGTCAAATTTAGCTGGAGGGGAAATATTAATCATTAAAGGTAGATAGAACCAAAGGCCCAATGTTTCTGCTCATTTATCTTTGCAGTTCTTGTAATACAAATATTACAAGATTATTTCTGCATATTTTTTCTTTTCTTAAAGACTAGTATATCTTTGCTTTACGTGTTCAGTGTTATTATTTTAGTGGCCTCTAGAGGAAATGAATGTTAACTGTTCAGGACAATGGTGTCAATTCCACAGCTTCTAGGTGTGTGGTTGCCAGAGACCTCAGGTTCAGTTTATCTCTAGGTGCTGCTATTGGCTGAAAGATGTCACAAGTCAAGATTCAGATAAAACTTTCAGGGTTGCTTGGATTTGACTGGTATTCATAGGTATAGTAGAAATATCTTTATTTTCCTGCTCACTTGAATGAATTCTGGAGGACTACCCTAGTTCAAGAAACTTCTGTCAGATGAGTCAAGGTTCCTGTTGCAACTCATCATAGTCTAAATTTGTCCTGTCTCTTTTCATAATTTATCTCACACTTGAATCATTCCATGGAAAAAGTACTCCCCAAGAAGCTGTATGCATATGCCAATCTTCGAGTTTGTCTTCTAAAGAACTTACTTGAGAAATCTAGGCTACTGCTCCCTAGGACATGTGACTCTGAGCCCAGCTCCTCTGTTGTCCGTGTGACACTGAGACACCATCAGCCACCACAGAACACTAGCATGCAGTTGCAGGCCTGCAACCACTGTTGACCCGGGGTATTGTAGGTTGGTGATTTTAATACTATGGGAAGTATACTGTCTTTGAATTTTGAGCGATCTGGGGAAAGAAGTACTTATAAGGATGACAGGGTCAGCTAGTTATTGATGTGATGAATGAATGACATGGTAGAAAAGGAAGATGACTGCTCATCGATGTACTGTTAAGTATTAAAAACAGAGTCCCCTGCCAACCACGCAGACTCTCTCATTCTGTTGACAAATTAAAATGGCTGGCTGAGGGTCAGACCCAGGATCTAATTACAAGGTGACCTTTCTCCTTAATATCCTGAAACCTGTGAGGTCTGTCCTGTCCACATCATAGCACTTACTTAAAGAGACTATACTTTGTAGGGTTCAGTGGGGACATTTTGAGGAATGAAATAATCAATTGTAGAACCTCCAAATCTCCTAAATCTATGAATTATGAATATTAGAAATGTATTTCACTATTAATAATCATCAATCTTCCATTACTTTGGAAAAATCATAGACCCTGACATAATAATTATAGATCATCTACTTGAACCACAGCTCAATTTTTCTCCTGCAGCTACAAAAAACAAACAAAAGAAAAACCTTTTTTTTTTTTTTTTAATTTTCACAACGTAACCAGAGAGGGCTTGCTAAGAAAAGAAAGTCAGGGTTGTCTCTCAATAACCATGGCACAGCCTGAATAATTGTCATGAAGAGATTAATCATTTCATTATATCAATTTAGTTAGTTTTTTATTTATTTATTTTTTCTTTTCAGAATGCAAGCTAGGATAAAACTTATGATTCTCCTGCCTGAGCTGCCTAAATCCACAGATTACAGGTCCCTTTCACTATGCCTAATCTAGTTCATTGCTGTGAATCTGACTCTCACTCAAAGTCTCAGGCAGCATGACCACGGGCAGATACTGCTCATGCACTGGTTGTCAGGGAGAGACAGAGAGAAAGCCTGCACTGACAGGTTCCTTTCTTCATCTTTGAGTCCACCCAGGTGCCCGGCCTAGTGAGTGGTGCTGCTCATAGTTGGGGGGGGGGGCGGTGGTTTTCCCTATTAGGTGATCGTTTTTGTAAATATCATCAAAGAAATGTCTAGAAGTGTGTTTCTCAAACCTTGTAGGTGCTTATCAGCTCAGTCAAATTGACAATAAAAATGAGCCATGACAGGTGGTATGAATAGCTTCCTAAGTTCCAACTCTCAGTGCATTCATGTGGCCCATGGCCACACCTGGGAGTCAGTTTTCTAGTCTACAAATGTCTGAACCAAATGGATATCAAATCCCATTTTAGTTTATTTATCTATGAGGTAATATATATATATATATATATATATATATATATATATATATATATATAAAATATATTATATATAATTATATAATATATATTATTTGTGGGGGAGGGTGAGTTGGGGAAGGTGCTAGCTGCGTTGGAGTTATGTATAGTTGCAAGTCTCCAAATCTGGGTGTTGAGACTTGAGTCTTCTGTAAGAGCAGGAGGCATTCTAAATTGCTGAGCCATCTCTCTATCCTCTAAGAACTACTTCAATAGGGGGGGAAAAAACCAAGGAGGGTTTTCTGAAACTTCCTCACAGGAGAATAAAACAAAGATAATGTTTCCCAACTGTGTGAAGGCACCAAAAAGCACTGAACTGTATGTGGGCAAATTCTCTGAGGTGTTGTTTACAGCTCTAAAATCTGCGGTGAAGGCTGCAGCTTTGGGAAACGGCATACATGTGTCACTCCTAACCTGCAGAAGATCTGTGCATGTTGGTCCCCTCACTGCTCTATTTATGAAGTCCTGAAGCAAGTGGTTAAGTTGAAGCTGGAATACAGATGCCTTGCCTCTTTGCCTTCACTGGTAGAACTCTGGAGGACAACACAGCTATACTCTTGAAAGTACACTGTACTTAACTTCTTCCTAGACACCAATCACTTTTCTTCATGGTCAGATAAATGTTTCTTGGGAAGACTCCCTTTTAGCCCACCTGTATGCTGGACCCAATGACCCAAAATTCTACCAGTGTAGTGCTATTTTTCACCTACCTGGCCACTACAAATGTCTATGGATTTCTCTTTAATTGATGATGCTCATCTTTCTAAGACAATGACATTTGTCATCAATTTAAGTGATTCTGCTGTCTGGAAGGTTGATATTTCATTTATTCTACATCTCATTGCCTTATTCTTAGAATTAGATTTCCAGACTGGGATTAGTATAGAAACAGCCTACAACATTTGGCCTCTACTCATTCCTGTTCACCAGTCCCTTTACCTATATCCTTTATGCTACAGCAATGACTTTAAACAATTCTTGCAACAGCTCCTCTTCACATAAAACAACCCAAAGGTCGTACTTTACCAAAGCCACCAGTTTCCTGCCTTTAAACCTCCTTCTCATTTCATGAACCACAGAACCCCACCATTAATAAAAGACAAGACGTTCTCAGCCTTAATTCAAATCAAACGTTTCAATTGAAGTTTTACCACACAAAGCATCTCTGGTAAGTACCTTTGGGGCTGCCTGGGGAAGTGTTCCTCAACACCGAAATAAAGCCCAAATCCTTGTCAGGCTACCTTCCTCACACCCAGTCTTCAAATTAATAGCCACTCTGCCCCAGAAGAGCCTGCAGATATACACGCCACTAAAATATCTTGTCCTTTGTAATCATGTCCCTGTGCTCTCACAGCTTGCCCACTCATCAGTCAAATGCTTTATGTGACCTGTGATACAGCTTTTGTGATCTACAGAAAATGAATAACATGCTCCTGAGAGAAAAACTAGAAACCCTAGCCCAGTCTAGGAGGCCTTATAGTATTCCTCCACTTTATCCTGGATTTTTTTTTTTTTTTGTCCAAAGTTCCAGCCTCACTAATGTTTTTTCTTCATACAATAGTAGCATCTGTACTGGACCTTTTTGTGTTTCTGTAACACAAGAGCTTAGATGAAGTGACCTATAAAGAGTAGGTACTCGAACTTCTCAAATCTGGGAATGACAAGGTCAAGGTATCAACATCTCTGGACAGGGTCTTCATCAAGTGTCATTATATTGCAGAAGACAAGGGTACAAAACAGCAAGTTCAGGGTGGAGGAATGGGCCCTTCACAGACAAGGACTTCTCAAAAGTTCTACCTCCAAATATTGCCAACATGGCAATCAGGTTGCACCAAGAGTGTTGGTAGGTCAAACACTGGAAACAAGCAGTATTTGTGTTCTTCCATTAAAGCAACTTGCACACAGCACTTCATTCTTGTAACACTTTCTCTACCCTCAGAGCCCCAGGCCTTTGGTACAGTCTTTCAGACCTAAGATCACCTTTATTTCTTCAAGGAAATGTCCCCCATTTTCTTCTAAATAAGTAACAATTCTTTTGGGACGTGAGTCCCTACAGCACAGTTTTTGGTGCTAGTTATTGATTTGTTGTTTTAATTGAATTACTGATTTCCAAGGTCATCCAGTCATACTTCATTTAAAAAGCTAGAGCTATACCTTCATGAAAATCCTTAGTATGGAAGTTTCTAAAAAAAAAGTCTAAAAATAGAATGACCACAGACATCTTTGCAGATCAATGTTCATAATGCACAATAGCTAAGAAAAAAGGCCAGCCTAGATGTCTATCAAGAGATGTGTGAAGAAGCAAAATGTGGTGCATACACGTTAGAATCTCATTCAGCTGTAAGGAAAAGATATTACATTTTGGGACAGTAAATGTAATTGATATTAAAAAAAAAAAACTATGTATGAAAATACAGTCTGAAAATGCGAGCCAAACTACACTCTCCCTCCCTTGCCTTGGTCACGTACTTTGTCATAATAATTAGCAAAATAATTTTATAGAAAGATGTCCCCCTTACAGATGTCAGGGAAGAAAGCATTCAGTATAGGAATGTATGGCTTACCCAAATCATCAGGAGGGTAGACAGATGGGAGAAAACAGTTACCAGAATGTAACGGCAGGAGTCATTTCCCATCATGGCTCATCTGGAAGATACTACCTACCCATTGCTGACAAAACTCCTGCCCTTAGTCCACCAAATCTTGGGCAGTTTGCTTCTATCACATAAGGAAATACAAGTCTTATTTCCATCCTTCTGATATCCTCCAAGCACTTCTTATTAATAGGACCTAATGTGCTTGTAAGAATTCTGGGCTTATAAATCAGGTTTAAGAAATAGTTTGGGGTTTGCAGAGCCTTAGGAGGAACAACAATATGAGCCACCCAGTACTCCATGAGCTCCCAGGGACAAAAACATCAATTAGATAGTACACATGGTGTTACTCATGACTCCAGATGCATAGGCAGCAGAGGATGGCCTTGTTGGACATCAAAGGGAGGAGAGGCCCCTGGTCCTGGAAAGGCTCAGTGCAGCAGTGTAGAGGAATACCAGGACAGGGAAGATGGAGGGGGTTGATTGGGGAACAGGGGGAGGGAGGAGGGCTTATGGGACTTTCATGAGGGGTGGGAACCAGGAAAGGGGAAATCATTTGAAATGTAAATAAAGAATATATGTAATAGAAAAAAAAAGAAATAGTTTCTTATAAAAGGCTAGCTAGCCAGTATTTTAAGATTAACTGTGCAAAGCAGCCACAGAGCCGCCAATTTGCATCTCAGATAATGTTTACATGTTATATACTTTTGCTTTTTTTTTTCCTTGAAACTATTTAAAGTAAAATCCACTCTTGACTTGAAAGCAGTACTGAACAGGTGGCAGGCTGGTTGTGGCTTACAAGCAGTTGTTTGCCAACCTTTGTCCTAAGCCCTATGAAACACGGAGGGTAGAAAATAGGCCGGCTTGCCAGCCAATAATCAGGTCTCTAAGTAACAAAACCACATCTTAGCAAGGTTGTGGATGTGAGTTCAGGGAGAAGCTGTGAAAAACAGGTGCAGAAACGAGAGAGAGAGAGCTGGGCTAGCCTGCCAGATACTTTTGATTTCTTCAGCTGCCTGGGCAAAGTCTTCCAAAGGCCATTTGTGTTTGACAGGGAAGCACACGTCTATATTTGTAATGTCTTGGGCCAGATAACACTCAGATTTTGATGATTGCTTCATACTCATAATCTCTTGTTGTTCCAGACTATAGTCAGCAGTGCCTGCTGCACAAGTGCTCAACGAGCTAACTGAAACTCCCTTGTCACTTTCGGAAAGGAGCATTTGGCAGAAGGCAAAAGAGACCTCCAAAGGCCCTGTAGTGTGATGTCTCCATGGTTGGCAAAACAGTTTATCTCCTTTGCTTAAAAAACTCTCCAAACGCCATTCTGTCTTCTAGAACATGGGCCTAAGTGGCAGATTACCTATAGAGAAGCTTGGGCCTCCTGCAGAACCCTCTATTGTTCCAAATATCTTAGTACAGTAGCTTTAAACGTATATTGTAGATGGACCATAGTAGCACATCTGTACTGCCTAGTTTTGTGTTGACTTGACTGAGACAGAGTCATCTGGGAAGATACCTCCATCATATTAACCTATTAGACAAGAAAGTAGAAGATATTCTTGATAGATGACAGATGTGTAAGCTCAGGTTACTATGAGTGGAACCATGCTAGGCAGGCGGTATTGGGTTACTTAGAAGGCAGATCGAGGAAGCCATGGAGAACAAGTCAGTAAACAGCATTTCTCTTACTTCAGCTAAGTAAGTCTTCTTCAGTTTCTGCCTTCATGTTCATATCCTGCTTGATTCCCAGTTTTGGCTTTTCTTCATGACAGACTGTAAGCTGTAAGCTGAAATAAACTTTTTCCTTCCTAAGTTGCTTTCGGTCATGGTCACAGGAGTAAAAAGGGAACTAGGATACAACCCAAATATATTTGTTTCTTCTTAGTTGCTGAAAGATAAGCCAAGTGCTAGGGCTCCTCTGCTGTTGGCAGCACAAAGCAGAACAACTGTTTACCACTTAGGAGCCATAGGCTGACACTTCGGGATCCATATTACACAGCCTTTTACACGGGTTTCTCTCCGTCACTTGTTTGTAATCTGGAGGTCCCCCTAGTTAGCTTCTTTCTGATGACATAATAGGATGGGGATACTTCAACACAATAATCTGTTGGACACTAAGATGGAGTTCCCTGAAGACTGGGGAGGACCTGTCTGCACTGTGGAGATAAGGCTCATGTACAAGCATGTAA
Source organism: Apodemus sylvaticus (assembly GCF_947179515.1). Taxonomy (NCBI): domain Eukaryota; kingdom Metazoa; phylum Chordata; class Mammalia; order Rodentia; family Muridae; genus Apodemus; species Apodemus sylvaticus. Next base: position 5,560,453 of record NC_067494.1, read on the forward strand.
ACTGATGCATTGTTCCCTAAAAAATACTAGGTTTTTTTTTTCTTTTTTCTTTTTTTTTTAAGAAAGAAAAAAAGGGCGTGATTCGACAATGGACTTAGTGACTGAGTTCTTATTCTGGTATAAATTTCCTGATTCTCCAGGCACAAGTGTGAAGCTTTGAGCAGACACTGGTTCACAGGCAACACTTTGAGGATCACTGCGCTACCCTAGATCCTAACATGACAGAGATCAGACATCACTTGGATAAAAGACAGTAAGGCTGTAACTGCTGAAACTCTGGGGCAAAGGTGAGTCACTGTATGTTATAGTTACTGATGAAAACTTAAAAGGAAAGCATTTGCTAGGTCAGCGGGTTCATAGCACATGCCAGAGGCTGACGTGTTTTAGTAAAGATACTGGTTATTGCTTCCCTGAGCTCTCAGGAGCTCACCTGCCCTGCCCCCCAGCAAAAGAGTCATGTGTTCATTAAATGTATGAGTGACCTATTGTCCTAATATAGCTTGATGGATGTGTTTTAGGGCCTCTGACGACTATTTACAATGGCACTGGAAAGGGTAGAGGACCAACAGTGCTAAGCGAAGCACTCAGAAACTGACAAAAGCTGAACAAAACCATTGCCATCACTGGATCTGAGGCATCAAAGGACAATGTGCTGTTATTGGAGTGTGGAAATCTGGAACTCTGGGTGAATATCCGTCCTCAGATCATTGGTGGAAATGCTGCCATAAGAACTGTGGACCCTTCTTCTTTTGCATGCTCATCTGTGGCTTAGCTTGATCCAACTGTGATTCAGAAAGCAAGGTGACCCGAGTATTGTCATCACCACGTCTGTCTTCTAATGACAGAGCAGTAAAAGGGAGCCGAGAGTTGCACCTAAGACACAGAACAGTGTGGGAGGTCCCACGGCATTCATTCACTCCAAATAATGGTGATTTCTAACAGTGCACGCTAAGACCCACATATCAGACTTTGACCTTATTTGGAAATATGATCATTGCAGATGCAATTAGGTTATCATGAGGTAACACTACAAGGTGAGTTCTTTGACTCCTTATGGCAAGTTCATAATAAAAGGACACTGGGGAAGCTTGTGTAA